>NW_022900947.1:17587115-17595377 GCF_012274545.1 Fukomys damarensis | reverse complement strand
GAGAGAGAGAGAGAGAGAGAGAGAGAGAGAGAGAGAGAGAGAGAGAGAGAAGGACTCTTTGCCCACTGCTATAAAAGGCTCTGTACAAGAAAAGGAACTGGCTTCTGCCAACAACTTGAATGAGTAAGAAAATGATTCTTTCCCAGAGCCTCAGAGAGGAACTCAGCTTTCCAAAGCAATGATTGGAATCCAGTGAGATGCTTGTCAGATTTCTGACCTATGCAACTGTAAGATAACACATTAGTGTTTAAGCCACAAGATTTGCAGCCATTTGTTGCAGCAGCAATAGCAAACCAATACATCGCTATTTCTCTGATCTAGCATTTTCCTCCCGGTGAAATGGCTGCTGAGCCCTGTGTGCGCACCCTGTTGTCACAAAGGGCTGAGCCATTTCTCAACAAAATGAAAAGGTCTGGCTCTGATGGCTTTCAAAGACTTCCCACCAGTGGTTCTGTGTTTTGAGATGTCAGCAGATGGAGTGATGGAGAATCAAGAAGAAACGGATAAATTCTCATGGTGTATCCCTACATTCCTGGCTCTGTATTGTACAGTCATTGTTTTATTTAATGCTCATGACAATCTGTGAGGTGAGAATTGTATTTTACAGATATCAAACTCCTTCTGAGAAGTCAGCTGTCTTTCCTGATCTTAAAAAAGTAGTAAGTGCTATGTTGCACCCTAAACTTCCAGGGAATGTGGTCTTTGTCCCATGTCACTCTTGCTTCCTTCCCAGGAAGCCTTAGTTATAGGGACATCAGGATTTAGTGGCCAGCCCTTCTGCTACACAAAATGAAATAAAATCACGTGACAATCTCTTCTTAATGTTCTTCCATTTGCTAGAACAGTGAAGGTGGGCTTGGGATGGGGGTGGAGCTCCATGGTAGAGAGCTTGCCTAACTTGTGGGAGGCCGTATGTTCAATGCTAGCATTATAAACAAAAGAACTGATGAAGATGGAGGACAGTGTGCCTGCTCCCCCGAGTCCCCAGTGGGAGGACAGGACCCTAACAAAATGGCTCATCTCTGACTCCATCTAAGTCCCCTTTTTATGCTTGGCTTCCCTGATTACTAATCAGCAGTGCTTTGTGGCTTGTGCAACAAGCACCAAGTTTGTTAGTAAAGGAATCAGCTTGGTATTTAAGACGAAAAGAGGATTTGAAAAAAAAAATGATTGATTATTTCAAAGCACCACTTGGGACTGGCTTTGCAGATCCTACTGCATTAAGCCAGATTTGGGTTCGATTGCTGGCAATGCCATTAGATTTGATGTGTGTAACATGCTCCTGAGATCCCAAAACCCTCTGCCAGCCATTCAATAGCCCTATATGTCACCCAGAGAGAATGTTCATTCTCAGTTAACAAACCCCAGCCCCTGATGCCACAGAAGACATGGGCTTTTTTGAATTCAGCTGGAGTACTGGTAGAGACCTGCAGACGGGATTTGTTTAATAGATGGCTTTAAAACACTCACTCAACAGCATTAAGTTCCATGAGAGCAGAGAAGAAGCATAAAAAGTGCTACTTGCTTCTGAGGAGCATCTAGTTTAGAGGGAGAGAGAGGGCTGATTAAAAAGATGAATAGAAGCCAGTCAAGGTGGTGTATTCCTGTCATCCCAGCTACCTAAGAAGTTCGGGGACAGCCTGGGCAACTGAACACAACCTTGTCTCAAGAAAGATGACTGGGGATGTAGCGCAGTGGTAGAGTGTTCCCAGTCCCCGCAAAAGGCGAACAGCATTTTGGTAAACAGATGGTCTTGTGCTCTACAGGTGGGGAAGAAACCCAAAGGTCACCTCAATACATGCTCAGGTTTGGGACAGGTGGGCTGTGAGATGTTGGTGGTGTATGTTTGCTCATGGGTTGGCTTAGAAAGGTGCCTGAAAAAGCTGCAGTGTCTTCTGCAGTTTAGAAACAAGGCCTCAGGCCTTTTGGTCAGGTTGTGATGACTATACCTCTTCATATTTTCCAAAAGCCCTGTGGCTATCTAGATCCCAGCCTTGATCAATGTAGGGCTGCACTGGGGATCCCTCTGAGAACCCTTAATGTAGGATACTGAATACTAGCAAGCCTATTGGTTCTTGCTAGTCTTGTTCCCTACAGCTTGACCAGGCTTCTAGAACATTCTTTTCTGCCCACTACTAGAGAGTTGACTACTTATGCTGCCAATTCCTATCCCAGCTGCACTCTTACCTAGCTTCTGTTAGGGGCCAGAACTTTTTATCTTTGTGCTTTCTATTGGAGTGATGCCTTTGTGATGTTCTCAGCTTCCACCTTGTCATCAAGCTCAAAATCCTCTCCCCCTGCCCATCTCTGTATCTGTGTCAGCTTCCATTCTCCTCATCTCCCAGGATCCTCTGGGCCTCTCACCTCCCACTGGCTGGAGGCTCTGTGTAGTTATAGTCCCAGCATGCCTCACTCTGGAGTTGGAAAAGCAACAGAATGGACCCAATCTCCATGGGGCTTCCTTGATTTTCACTATTCAGGGTCTAACTCTTCTTTGAGGCTTTTGCTGTGACCCCAGAGCCTGAGGAACATCGTAACAATTCTACAACAGAAACTTCCGCACCAGACAGAATTAAAATGTTTTCTGAAATCAAAAAAGCAAAACCTCTATCTTCTTTGTTGACTACGGGAGGCCATTTTTTTTAGAAGACCATATTTTAAAAATGTGATTTTTTAGGTTAAAAAATAGTATCAGTACACTATGCCCCAAATCAGAATGCCATATATTTTCTGTACCATGACATCTTTTATTTTTTCCTAAGCCCAACTCTTAAGAGTATTTTAAATACAATGAAACATTTCTTGTATTGCATAATGTCTTCTTAGGAAGGGGTTTTAGGTTATACATGGGTTTATTTTTATGAACTACTTTTTTTTTGTAAATATGACTTTTTTTTTTTTTAAACAAGTGCTCCACTTTAGGCAAAACATCTGCAGTCAAAATTACTGTTTTAAACAGTTTTCAGCATATCATTCTTCTGGTCACAGCTTTTGAGTTTTCTTTTTATCTCTTGTTTCCTCTAATCTAAATTTCAGAGTTTGACTTTTCAGGTGTCCCAGTATTGGCCCTACTCAGCCTTTTATTTTTCGAAAGGTGAATGACTGGTTGTGTTAGTCTTAGTAATAAAGACCTTGGCACCAGAGTTCCTGGGTTCAAGTTGTGTGTATTAGCTATGTGACTCTGGCAAATCACCTGCTTCATTTCTGTCTCCTCAGCTATAAAACAGGATGGTTAGAATGACTTGTCTTGCATATTTGATATGAGGAATAAATATATTCCTGCATGTCAAATGCTTTTCAGCACACAATAAGTGTTCAGTAGGTGTGAGTTGTGGTAACATTGTTGGTGAGGGGATTGGTGACTTGGATAAATGACATTTTTAGGATGTGTTTTTCTTCATTTCCCTATACTCAGGGTGCATGTATCCTTGAATTAGGCTTAACCTAAATTTGGCTACCAATTGGAGCTTTTTTTTCTTCCCAGACGTTCTTTGTATTAATACAACTAACAGGGCAGTATTGCTGGTTCAGAATGTACCAACAAAGGTGTTTCTCGGGAAGTAGCACATATATTATTATAGTATGGACACAATGATTCCCAAGGCTCATAGGCTGAAATCTTGGTCTCCAGTTTAGCAGTGTTTGGAGTTGGGGGTTTGGGAAGTGATAAAATCCTGGAGATCTAACTTGATCTATGGATTAATCTAGTGATAGTTCATAACCCAATGAGCTTATTAGAGAGGTGACACCTGATTGGATGAATCAGGTCCCTGGAGGTATGGCTTTGAAGCCCTTCCTCTGTGGCTTGCCCTCTGTCTCTCTCTGGTTGCTGGTGGCTGTGAGGTGAGTAGCTTTCTTCTGCTGCACCATTTCACCGTGGCATTTCTGCCTTGCCACAGGCCGAAAACCAGAGGAGCCAGCTGCTCTTGACCTGAAACCTCCTTTAGGTTGTTTTGCTCAGGCATTTTGTCATGGTAATGAAGAGCTTACTAACACATATATCCAATCTCTACCCTTGGCCCTGATTATTTCCAAAGATTTAGATCACTGTAAGTCTGATCCTGTTAGTATAACAAAATACCACAGACTATGTCATTTATAAGCAAGAGAAATTTACTTTTTACGGTTTTGGAGTCTGGGAAGTCTAAGACCAAGGTGCCAGTAGGTTTGGTGTCAGAGGAGACTGCTCTGTGCTTCATGATGGTGCCCTGTTGTTGTATATTCAGAAAGAGACCCATGCTGTGATCACAGGGCAGGAGGAACTGCCTCTCCACCCCTGTTATATGGCACTAATCTTATTCACAAGTGCCCCTTAGGCCATCAAGGTCTAATTGCCTCCTAAAGATCGTACCTCTTAGTACTGTTGCAGCGGTGATCAAGTTTCAGCATCACTTTTGGATGGACACAAACATTCAAACCATAATGATCATGTCTAAATTTATTGCAATTATATTGACATTAGTTTAGGAAGTCTGGGTATATATTAATTCACCTGTGAGTATGGGTTTGATTTGAATCAGGGAATGGTTACATTTTTGTATTTTTGTGGTAGCCTTTGCTACTTTGAAACTTTCTATTGTGGTTCCCCATTTTCTCTTTCCCTCTAAATAAACCCCACAAACCACCTGACCTTCAGAGCTTAATTTGTGGCTCATTGAGAAAATGAGGAAAATGTATATGCCATGATGGTAAGCATCTTCATCTCCAGCCCAATTTTCTGCCACCAGTGTTGGGGAAGAACCCTTGTGGGAAAAATAACAGTGATCTACCACAAAATTGTCTTCCAGAAGTTAGTTACCCTTCTCTGGCAAATGAGTATCCTAGTGGGTCAGATTGGATGGAAACCAAAGGAGAAGCTGAAGGCTCAAGGTCAGAGTCTAAAATTTTTTAGATCTTCCCAAATTCAGTTCAACTAAAAGAAAGTAGTTTTAGAGTATTGCTTCCGTTTTCTCTAAGGAACAATCCCTTTGATTTTGCTATCTCCTTAGGAAGGAAATACATTTGCATCACAACTTTTAGTCTTGGTACTATAACATAAGAAGGGCATCAAGATACAGTATAACATGTGGTAGCCATGATACATATTTATCTCTGAAAAAGAGGTAAATAAGGTTCTTAGTTTTATATTGTAGTAGAGAGGAGCAGGATAACATGCCAGCTAAAAGAACAGATTCTGAGCATAAAAGATGAAACTGTCAGCAGCATAATTTTGGCTAAGTTCCTTAACCTCTATAAACCTCAGATTGCTCATTTGTAGTTGGAGACAAAATTTAATGAAAATTATACACACCCAGACAAACACATTCACACACTCATATATTCCTTGCAGTTATTTTTCAAAGGTGAATGAACCAATGTGCACTAAGTGCTCAGGACACTCCTTGGCACATACTAGGGCCTCAATAAGTGAAAGTTCAGTTAAGATCTCATCAAGTGCCTTTTTATTTTATGCCTGTAAAAGACCCAGGGGCAATCAAGATGAATAAGAAACAGCTTTGGCCATTGAAAATCTTACAAGAAGGATTCAAGATGTGGGAAGCCTGTGAATGAAGAAACAAAGTTGGATGTGGGTTTGCTGGGGGTTTCAATGAGATGATGAAAGTATCTTCACAAGCCTTTCAAGATGTGGCTTCTACTTGTGTGAACAGCCTCCTCTAAGGTGTTTCTGCTCCTTGTTCACTAAATTCCAGCTATGCTCACAAGCCATACTCACCCAAGAGCCATTTAGCAGATGGCTCCTTCTATAAGCAAGACACCATGCCATGTGGTATGGTGAACACAGCAGATTTTGATCCAGCTTCCATGAGCACAGAGATAGCTGTATCTCAAAGTGTTGAGACCTTTCTCACCTCAAGACCTTTAGTCATGCATTTTTTTCCCCTAGAACTTTTTTCTCTGATGCCTTCTTCACATTAATTTCTGTCTATATTCATTTCATAAATTTCCTTCCTCCTTCAAGTCTTGCTGACTTCTGAGAGAAATCCCATTCCACATTAAATTCCACCATTTTCCTTCATCAAAATATGGTTAAGTTTTATTTCTAAAGACTTACCACAGTTTGTTCATATCATTGTTTACTGCCTTTTCCATTGGGCTGTAAGGCCTATGAAATCACACACTGTAAATTTTATTATTATATTTCCCATATCTAGGACTTAACTGGATCCTAATAGGTTCTTAAAATATATATGCTGGTCTAATAAAAGAATTAACCTAGTACTGAAATGTATTTTTACTTATAAATGCCTATGGGAAACTTGTGCAGATTTTTAGTGGTGATAATGCATGTAGATTGGTAAGTTTATTTTGGTTCTGCTAGCTGATTTTATATCTATGTGTATATACAATTTTTTTAATTGCTAAAGTATGATCCTGTGGAGCTATTCTTTATCTTTGAAAAGCTTTCAAATAGTTTTCTTTTCCTCTCTACTGGATTAGCTTTTAGTGATTTTTTTTTGCCTAGGATTTTGGCATGTTCATTAGTCTTTATAATAGCACAGGTCACTCAAAATGAACGTCCTTGGGTGTTATAAAGGCTGATTCTTTAGTTGGAGAATGTAAATCTCTCTCTTGATCACCTGTGTCATCAGTGTCTTTTAGAAGAAGGTGAAGTGACGAATGCATCAAGCCAGTCCTACCTGTGTGTTTTCCTGCAGGCGCTGGGGTAGATCGGAAAGGAAGTAGGCAGGTCCCTGGATTTAAGGCTAATAATGGCTTGAGGCATGCATGGCTCAAACAGAAACTTTTTTTCCTTCCTTTTTTTTTTTTTTTTCGCTAAATTGACAGCCAGCCCATGATGATATCATCTTTTGGAAAAGTGTTCATTTCAAGTTCCAGTACTGCTATGAAAAAAAAAAAAATCTGCCATCACGGCAAATGGTACTGTTGGATGTGGATAAGAAACCCTATAAAATTGTATGGGTGATATTAATTTAGTCACCTATGGCTTAATAGTCATTTTATGGACATTAAAAAAAGTTTTGCAGCCATAATGTTTTATCTATCTTTATGGTCTCTTATGCTGTGTTTAATCAGTACAATTATGGGAGAAGATAATTAAATATAGTACTATACAGTTCTTAAGATTTTAATGCTGTTATTACTGATTTAACCACAAAAAAGAATATAGAGAATCTAAGCCATTGCAATTCTTAAGGAGAAATATCCAATTAGAATTTTTAGTAAGCAGTTCAAATGACATAGATGAAATTTACCTTCTTTTTTAAAAGTTATTTATTCATTTAATATATATTTTTATTTATAAATGGAAAGGAAAATAAAAAAGAAATGAATATTTATATTATTCTTTGAACCCAGTGATATCTCTCTTTAGTTCAAAATGGTTATATTGGAAATAGTTTAGTGTCCCCAGAGGCTAATCATGACTATAACTTAAAACTGAGATTATTCATATAATATTTTATTGTATATACACACACATATATATTCAATACACATTAGCTATATTTTTCTCTGAGCATAAATGAAAACAATTCTAAGGAAGGGATTGCCAAAGAATTGATGAATGTATTCTGAACTGTCTTGCTGTAGGGAAGGCAGCACTGAGTTCCCGCTTGCAGTTGTGAAAGCTCACGCTCAGTGCTGATTGGATGAACTGGAGAATACTCAGAGTGTGTCTTCATGGTAACTTTGAGTAGCTCACGGAACAGGCAGGATTTAGATTAGGGAAGGCGGGGTGGAGCATGTGCCAGGTTGGGGGACCAGCATGAGTCCAGGTGGAAAGGATGAAGTCTCTGGAGGAAAAGGTGATGAACTCCACAATGATCTCTTCTGCTGCAGAACAGGGAGACCTATGGGAAATAAGGAAGGAGGAGCAAGACAAATCAGGCAATATGGTGGAAAGCTTGCAACATTCTATAAAATGTACTGGACTGAATGCAGTGGTTTATCGTGTCGGCCTTAGAAAGGAATGAAATTAGGATACATAGCTAACATGGATGAGCTTGGAAGATATTATGCTAAGTGAAATGAGATAGACAAAAAAGGACAGATGCTGTGTGGGTCCATTTGTAGGGGGGCCCTAAACTAGTCAGATTCATGGAGTCAGAAGGTAGAGTGGAGGTTCCCGGAGGTGGGGAAGGAAAGAATGGGGATCGGTTTTAAATGGGTGCAGAATGACGGTGATAGTTGCACAGAGACCTAAATAGACTTAAAGCAACTGAACTATACTCTAAAGAAATAGTTAAAATGGTAAATTTTATAGTTGTTTTACTACAATAAGCAAAAAAAAAAAAAAAAAAA
>NW_022900947.1:17541136-17587028 GCF_012274545.1 Fukomys damarensis | reverse complement strand
TTTTAAAAAAAAAAAAAAAAAAAAAAAAAAAAAAAAGTAGTAGACCGAATTTTGCAAAGAGTGAGGAAGTATTAAAGGTTTTTGTGGATAAGAGGATGAGATCCAAGCAGTGTTTGGATTTAAGCCATTGGTTTCTTTAAATTTGTACTTTGGTTGGCAAGCTGTGTTGGAGATCATCTTTGTTGCTACTGCATAGGAAGATGCATCTTTGGACTCTAAACTTTTATGATGAAACTAACAGGGGCAATAGGTAGAACTTAATCCTCTTCCCTTCCCTTCCCTCCCCCTCCCCTCCTCTCTCCTTTATACCTTCCTCCTTTCCTCTTTCTCTCTCTTACTTTCTTTCTTCTCCTTTCTGACACAGGGTCTCACTACGTAGCTCAGGCTGTCCTTGAACTTGTGGCAATCCTCCTGCCTTAGCCTCTCAAGTTCTGGGATTACAGGCATGCACCACCATACGTGGCATATAGGTAAAAATTTCTAATGGAGAAAGCATAGTTGGATTGGAATTGAGAAAGAAAAAAAAAAGACTTGAAACAGAAGTTGGTATTCTCTATTTGGAAGATTTGTTGGCAACACCAAAGAAATTTTGATTTGTTTGTGCACTTCTAGGAAACATGAGTTGGATGATACACCAAGGCCTAATGTTGGAAGTCATCAGCCCAGAATTAATGAAAAATGAGAGAACAGATCCTTAGATTTTTAGAGTAGTTTTGTGTACTGAATTGATGTAGTGTTCTTTTTCATTCTCCAGAAAATATATTCTCATTGTGTGCTCCCAGGAAATGATTAAAAAACATCATTAAAATACTTCTTTTCCTTTCTTCTTCACTGGAAGAGGCCACAAGTGTCTGCTTTTTCAATTTGAACTGAACCTTTGCTTTTGTATTCTAATAGTAACTCTAAATGCTTTCTGTGTGGTTCACTGGCTCGAAGGATTTTACAGCAGGAGAATCACAAAGGGGCTCACAAATCATCATTTCTGATCTCCTTGCTTTAGAGACAAAGAAGTTGGGGCCCAGAGAGTCATCATGGGCCCTTTTATAATTCCATCAATCTTCTGGCAGTTGGAATAAATGGCAAGTCTAGGCAAGGTGACGCATGGCAGGTGCACCAAGCTTAAGAATAAAGCACCACCAGCTGATACAGTGGGGAGAACAGAGCTGTCTGTGAGGAAGCAGTGGAGGGGAAAGTGGCTCTCTCAAATGTAGGGGAGCTTTGTTTGTTTCATGGGAGATCTTAGGTCAGCTTCATGTGCAGCTTTGAGTTTAGACCTGTTTGACACATGGCTTCACTCTCTATGAACTGTGTGACTTTGACCAGTTGATTTACATCTCTAAAACTTGGTGTTCTCAATTGGGAAAGAGCAATTGTGCCTCTTGAATGGAGGGGTTCTGAGGATAAATGAGCTAGTGCTTGTAATGACAGAGCAGGCACATAGGAAACCAAGACTGTTGTCAAGTCATTGGGGACTCCTGGGCATCACCCACTGTAGATCTCTCTTTCTTGTTTTTTTTTTTCCATTAAGTTTCTTGGTCCATTTTAGGTATGCAATACAGTTACGTTCATCATTGGGATCATATACCTTTACATGAGACACCTTGGTTCTTGTTTTTTTTTGCTCACAGCCCTGCCCTACCTTCACCCCCTTCAACCTTCCCTGTGTACAAAGACATTGTTTCTATTTTTTCCTTTTTTTCACATTTGTTTCTTTTCCATAATTTCCTTTCCCCTCCCCTTCCCACTTCCCCTTTAGCCATTTTCTTGCTATTTCACACAATCAGTTATACCATTTGAATCTTATTTACACTTTTAGTTTTTCACACCAGAGAAACTATTCAGTGTTTACTTGACTGTGCCCTATTTATTTTATTTGAGTATGTCCACAATGTGCATCCATTTAGCTATCAGTGTCTCTAGTTTCTCATTCTTTATGGTTGAGTAGTACTCCAATTTATAGAAAAACCACATCTTTAACCAGTCTCCAGTTGATGGGCAATTGGGCTGTTTCCAAGGTTTAGCGTTTACAAACTGTGTCGCTATAAACATGGGTGCACATATATCACTGTGATTTCATTCTTTTAATTCTTTTGGGAAGATGCCCAGTGAGAGATAGGTAGGTCAAATGGGACTTCCAATCCTAGTTGTTTAAGTCATCTCCATATTGATTTTCACAGTGGTTGCAACAGTCTGCACTTGCACCAATAGTGGAGAAGTGTTTCTTTGTCCCCACAGCCCTGCCAGCATTTGTTATTGGTTGATTTTGTGATAGCAGCCATTCTTTCTGGGGTAAGGTGGAATCTCAGTGTTATTTTCATCTGCATCTCTTGAATGACCAGTGATGTTAAACGTTTTTTCGTATGTTTATTTGTTGCTTTTACTTCTTTGAGAAATGTCTGCTGCTCATTTTTGAACTGGATCTTTATATTTAGGGGATCTGATTTTTTTGAAAGTTCTTTATATATTCTAGAAAGTAGTCCTTTGTCTGAAGAACAGCTGGTAAGTTTTTTTCCCCACATTGTAGATTGTCTCTTAGCTCTGTTGGTTGTTTCTCTTGCAGTGCAGAAGTCTTTTAAAAAGATGATAATCACAGTTGTTGGTTCTTTGTGCTAGTTCCTGTGCTACTGAGGATTTGTTCATAAAGTATTTTCCTATGCCAATGTCTTCAAGAGTTCTACCTAACTTATCTTCCAGAAAGTTTAGTATTTCTGTTTTAATATTTAGATCTTTAATACATTTGGATTTTAGTTTAGTGCATGGTGAAAGATAGGGGTATAGTTTTAATCTTTGGCAGGTTGAAATCCAGTTTTTCCAACACCATTTATTAAAGAGGCTATCTTTCCTCCAGTGGGGATGGTTCGATCATTTGGCAAAGACGAGGTAGCTGAGTATGTGTGGAGTTGTTTCTGCATCTTCTAATCTATTCCACTGATTGTTGGGTCTGTTTCTTTGCCAGTACCATGTTGCTTTTATCACAGTGGCTTTGTAATATAGTTTCAAGTTGGGGATTGTGATACCCCGTGCCATGTCTCTGTTGCATAGAATGGCTTTTGCTATTCTAGATCTCTTCTGGTTCCAAATGAGTTTTTGGATTGTTTTCTTAAATTTTGTAAAATATATTGTCGGGATTTCGATTGGGATTGAATTGAATCTGTATAACAGGTATGGCCATTTTTACTATGTTCATTCTTCTTACCCAGGAGCAAGGGATGTCTTTCCATTTTCTTATATCCTCTTCTATCTCTTTTTCAGAGTGCTGCAGTTTTCAGTGTAGAGGTCTTTTGTCTCCTTCATTAGATGGATTCCTAGATGTTTCATTTTTTGGATGTTATTGTAAAAGGAATTCTTTCCCTAATTTTTTCTCTCAGTGAGTCTGTTGTTTGTGTACAAGATTATTGATTTTTGAGTGTTGACTTTGTATCCAGCTACTCTACTGAATCTGTCAATTAACTCTAGGAGTCTTTAGGCAGAGTTTTTTTGGGTCTTCTATGTAGAGTATCATATCATCCTCAAATAGTGACAGTTTAATTTCTTCCTTTCCTATCTCTATTGCTTTTATTTCTTTCCCTTGTCTAATTGCTGTGACTAATATTTCTAGAACTATATTGAACAGGAGTTGTGATAGTGGACATCCTTGTCTTGTTTATGATTTTAGTATGAAGGTTTTCAGTTTTTGACCATTTAGTATGATATTGCTGTTGGTTTTTCATAGATAGCCTTTATCAGGTTGAGGTAAAGACCATCTATTCCAATTTTCTGTAGGGTTTTTTTTATCATGAATGGGTGTTGAATTTTGTCAAATGCTTTTTCTGCATTTATTGAGATGATTATATGGTTTTTGTAATTGACTCTGTTAGTATAGTGTATTATGTATGTTGAACTATCCTTACATTCCTGGGATAGATCTGACTTGGTCAGGGTATCTGATCTTCTTGATGATCTTCTGTATTCTGTTTACCAGTATCTTATTGAAGATTTTTACATTCTCATTAGTGAGATTGGCCTGTAGTTCTCTTTTTTGGTTGGCTCTTTCCCACAGTTTTGAATCAAAGTAATACTTGCTTCCAGGAGTGAATTTGGAAGTATTGCTTCCCTTTCTAGTTCATTAAAGTGTTTAAAGAGTAGTGGCGATAGTTCTTCTCTAAATGTCTTGTAGAATTCAGGAATGAAGCCCTCAGGACCTAGGCTTTTCTTTGTTAGTAATTTTCAATTTCAATTTCACAGAATGTAATTGGGGCATTTCAACTTTTTATATCTTCTTTGTTCAACTTTGGAAGTTCATACATATCTAGGAATTGTCCATTTCTTCTGTATTTTCCATTTGTTAGAGTACAGGTTTTCAAAGTAGGTACTGATTATCCTCTGGATTTCTGGTGGATCTGTTGTGACTTTACCGTTTTCATTCCTAATTGAATGAATTTGAGCCTTTTCTTTTCTTTCCTTTTTTTTTGTACCGGTTATTGAATTTGGGTCCTTGCATTTGTGAGGCAGGTGGTGGAACCACTGAGCTAAATTTTCAGCCCCTCTTTCCTATTTTTGATAAAGTTGGCTAAGGGTTTATCAATTTTATTTATTCTTTTGAAGAACCAACTGTTCAATTCATTGATTTTTTTTCCTGTTGTTCTCTTAGTCTCCATTGCCTTGATTTCTGCTCTGATCTTTATAATTTCCTCCCTTATATGAGCTATTGGTTTATCTTGCTCTTTTTCTAGGAGCTTAAGATGAAGCATTAGGTTGTTTATTTGAGCTTGCTCTGATTTCCTAGTATGGGCATTTACTGCTATGAATTTCCCTCATAGAACTGCTTTCGTTGTGTCCCATAGATTCCTGTATGTTGTATTGGCATTATCATTTAATTATAGAAACTGTCTAATTTCTTCTTTAATTTCCTCTATGACCCAATGGTTGTTCAGCAGGGTGTTATTTAATTTCCATGTGTTTGTGAAGTTCTTGCAGTTTCTTAGCTATTGATCTCTTTTAATTACACTATGGTCTGATAATATAAAGGGGATAATTTTAATTTCTTTGCATTTACTTAAGTGTGTTCGATGATGTTGGATTTGGTCTATTTTGGAGAATGACTGTGTGCGCCAAAAAGAATGTATATTCTGATTTTGTGGGGTGAAACACTCTGTAGACATCCACTAAGTCCATTTGTTCTAAGACTTGGTTCAGTTCTGTTATTTTGCTGTTGATTGTTTTGTCTAGATCATCAGTCTCTTTGTGTTGGTATAGTATTGAGGTCCCCCACTACAACTTTCTTAGTTCTTATTTCATTTTTCATATCCATTAATATTTGTGTTGTACAGTTGGGGGTGTTAGTATTTGGTGCATATTATTTATGATTTTCATTTCCTCCTCTTGTATTGTTCCCTTTGCAAGGTTGTAGTGGCCTTCTTTGTCTCTCTTAATTAGTTTTGGTTTGAAATCTACTCTATCTGCAAATAAAATAGCTACCCCTGCTTTTTTACATGGTTCCTGTCACATGGATAACTGTTTTCCATCCTTTTACTCTCAGTCTATGAATTTCTTTGTGGATTAAGTGGGTTTTTTGTATACAGCATATTGTTGGATTTTGTTTCTTACTCCATTCTGCCAGCCTATTTCTTTTGATTGGAGACTTGAGGCCATTAACATGGATGGTTATAACTGTTATGTATTGGCTTTTCATTGTCATGTTATTTTCCTGTTGTTAATTCTTTTATTTTTTGTTTTTCCCTCTCTCCCTTTAATTTCTTGCCTGGCCTGGTATATTTGCTCTGTTGGCTTTTATAGAGTTGTGGCCTTAATTTATTTTTCCAGGATATTGTTTAGATGTGCCTGGAGTGCTGGTTTGGTGTTCATGAAATTTCTCAGGTCTTCTTAGTTGTGGAAGTATCTTATATTCCAATCAATTTTGAAAAATAGTTTTGCAGGAATTATCAGTCTAGGTTGGAGGTTGTTTTCTTTTAGAGCTTGAAATACTTCACTCCATGCTCTTCTTGACTTGATGGTTTATGCTGAAAAGTCTGCTCTGATTCTGATGGGCTTTCCTTTGTATATGATTTGTTTCTTTTTTCTAACTGCTTGTAGTATTTGTTCTTCTGTTGGGTTTATGGGATCTTGATTATTATATGTCTAAGTATAGATTTTTTAAAAAAAATCATGGCTATTTAGATTCCTATATGCCTAACTTATCTGAATGCCAAATTCTTCCCCTCTGGGAAGTTTTCTGTCATTAATTTTGTGAACAGTTTTTTTGTTATGTCATTTGTACTTTCTCCTGCTACTTCATGGATTTCTATCAGTCTTGTATTATTCTTCCTTGCATCATATAAGAGTTGTTGGATTGATTTCTCATGATCCTTTACTGTTTTTAAGAGATCTCTCTTTTCATGGTCACTGTTCACAATCCTATCTTCTATATATGAAATTCTAGTTTCACATTCGTTCATTCTGCTGTGAATACTTTCTATAGAGTTTTTAATCTGGATATCTGTTTGACTCTGTTTCATGGATTCCATTTCTTTCCTGTGTTGGACATTCAAGGTTTCCATTTCTTTCCTATTCATGGTTTCCATCATGGTCTTGAGCTCATCTATTTTTTTTTTTTAAATCTGTTTCTGTTCGGGAGTCTTTAATTATGTCTTTCATTCTTCTCACCATCTCTGTGGTTATCTGGGAAATTATTTTTGTTTTGAATTTTTCTAGAGCCTCATTCATCCGTTTTGTTACTTCCTGTGCTATTGGTTCAGGGTATCCAGATGGTTGACTGTCAGACGTTTCCACCTCATTTCCCTCAGAGTTTACCTTTGGTGAGATGGAAGTTTGTGTTTGTGCCTTGTTTGAACATCTCATTTCTATTTTTGTTGTTGGTACTGTTCTTGGTTTAATTCCTGGGTTAGTACTTCAATCTTCCAGATATAGCTGGTCTTTAGGTTTTCAGTCTCTAATGACTCTGAGGCAATCTCATTTTCATTATACCAGGGAGGATAACTGATTAGGTCAATCACAATACCTTAGCTCAAGTGATACGATCAGCAGCACAACAACATCAAGCACAACTTAGAAAATGACAATTTGTGGCAATCATTAATCTATCACCTTTAACTGTGTGAATTAAATCAAAATTGAAGACCAGCCCAAAATATGTTCATAGAGAATAAACTCTTCAATATAGCAACTTTACTCTTTAGGATGGGGATTTAGAAAGAGTGGAGAAGGAGGGATAGATAGATAGGATAGAGAAAGATTAGAAGTGAGGTCGAAGGACACAGGAAGATCATACAAATTCTAGGAAATGTTGAAGAGATGAGGAGAAGACAAAACAAAATATACCCAAGAACAGAAAAGCAATAGGGAGGCTAGAGACTGTAAAACTTTAAAAGAACTTAAAACGTTCTTTTAAAACTAATGGCAATTGAGAGAAGCAAAAAGAGAAGAAAAGGAAAAGAAAGAAAATAAATTTGAATTAGGCTAGGAACAGGAACAAAAAGGGAGAAAAATGAAGATCAAGGTGGGAGAGAGAGATTGAGAGAGGGAAAAGAAGATAGGAAAAAGTATATAAAAAAGGAAAAAAATCAAGAAAAAGATAGACAAAATTAAAAAATGATTAAAGACAAGAGAAAGATATTACTTTAAAATAAAAAATACAAATAGAGATAGAGGGCTTCCTTCAGGGTATGCCTGACAACATGGGCAGGGATGTGCAGATCTGAGTTAGTTAGTCTCAGCAAGGCAGCAGCTGTATCCTGAGGTTCCTGAGGTTCAGGTTGATTTCTGGCTGCAAGGACCAAGTTGAGATCTCTAATCTCCAGTTGGGTTGAACTCTGCAAGGTTCTACTGCAGGTTCCAGCTTTCTTTCTCTTGAAGTTAGACCAGGTTCCATTGTGTGGTGCTAGTCCCTCTGACTTAACAATTATGGTGGTGTGGTGTGCCTTTATTACAGAGACTTTCTTCACTTTTCCAGTGGGCTTCAATTTTCATGTAGGAGCCTCAGAGAGGCCCTCCTTCTTTGTTCGTGGGGCATGGGTGTGGGGCACACAGACACTGATGTTTTGGTGCCCATGTGGCTGGGCTTCTCTGCTGCGCTGGGCCAAAGGGGTGGGCCTACCAGAGGGTCTTGCACTGCTTTGGTGCTCCTCTGTTTTTCTGTGCTGAAGAGGTAGATCCTGCAAGCTGCTGCCAGGCTCCTCTGCTGCGCTGGGCTGATGGGACAATGCAGGTCTTTCTAATCCCCTCCCTGTTCTCTGTAGCTACCCTAGGAGGAGCCCCTGGCATCCTCCAGGCCACTTCTGTGGAGCTTTTGTCTCTGGGCAGTGTGGCTCATCACTTGTCTGCCCCGCCACGCCACAGGTTAGGGTTGCTGTTCCACTCAACTGTGCAATTTCTACACCCAGCACAGGGCCTGAGAAGTGCCTCCTCAATAGCTGGTCAGGCACTGGTTGAGTGGGCCAATGACAGAATGGATTTAGCTTGTTTTGTCAAAAGGAGGTATGAAATTTTGCAGGCACAAGCTGGTGACCCTGTGATGGTAGCCTAGCATGGTGATTGGTGGAATCTAGGGTAGTGAAGGGCCTTTTTCATAAAAGGCAACTCAAGAGATGATTATTTGGTTTATAGAACTTCTTTATAAAACTTATAGAAAGATTCTTTGCTTCATAAGGGATTTGGAGAGAGAACAAGTTTTTTGAAATGCAATTTAATGATAGAAAGAAACTTAAAAATGTTTATAATCTTTGATACAACAATTTTACTTTTGGAGTTATTTCCTAAAGAAATAATTGAAAATAGACAAAAATATTTTTTTTGCACAAAATTATTTATGATAGCATTATGTAATAGCAAAAAAATTTTAAAAAATCGTCAACTATCTATCAGAAGAATCATGGGCCAGTGTATTTTGGTATGGTCACAATGGAATAAGATGAAGCCATTAAAATTGATGTTGTTGGGCTGAGGATTTAGTTCAGTGGCACTACACCTGCCTTGTAAGCAAAAAGTCCTGAGTTTGATCCCAGGTACTGAAAAAAAAAAAAAAAAAAAAGATGGTGAGAATTGTAATAGTGAGGATAATATGTGTATGTGTGTTAAATTAGTAATGTGTGGAAATTTAAGATATTTGTTAAAATATAAGAAAAATATATACACATTTGACAGTGTTTGCTTCTACATTGTATTAGGAAGAGATGATTTTTCTCTTTTTAATTTTTCTATATTTTTGTATCTACTTATTACATTTGTATCAGAAAAGTAAGTGGGAAGGAACTCAGTTTCCTTAAAGCAGTTGTAGTTAGACCAAGTTGCAACTTGTGCCCAATTTCAGGAGAAAATATCCTAGCTCAAGGTGCAGGAAGAGAGAATGATGGGTTAGCGTGTCCGACTTGACAGTGGGAAGGGGACCAAGAGATGGAGGGGGCAGGGAGGGAACATAAAAATATTAAGGTGTTTTATATACATGTAACGACTCCCCATGAGGACTGTAATTATTAAGTGCTGCAAAAATGTACCAATGAAAATAAAAATTAACTGAACAAAACAAAAAATCAGTGACAATGAAACACCAAGTGTCTGCCAAGAGGGGGGTCAGAATTCTAGCCCTCTGATGTGTTTTCCAGAAGTAGCACAATGTCAGGAGAATAAGCTTGAGAGGTGGAGAGGACACAAATCCTTGAGTGGGAAAGAAAGAGAGGTTGAGAGAATGGTTGTGCAAACCATAAAATGCTAGACATGAAGACACATAGGGCCATAGGAATGTGAACAAATAGGAAGGTTTAGAAGAGAAAAGCTACTGGTATTTTTGGGTGGAGGTAGAAAAAAAAAACTCCCAATGAACCCTTTATTTTTTATTGCTTTTGGCCTCTATTGTATTCTGAATAATAAATCAAAAGATAATTTATCTTTATTTATTTTTATTTAGCGGCAGTAGCATTAGACAATAAATAAATGGGTGAATGCCCCTGACTTCTGTCTCTAAGAAGCATTTGTAATTCAAATCGGAAGTCAAACCAATTTTGCTCTCATGTGTCTCTGTCACTTGGGGCAGCTGATCTGTCCAGTGCTGGGAACCCCAGCCCTCAGGGAGGGATGGTATGTGACTATTGTCTATACATAAACACCTCTGTTTCCTAAATAAAGGATCCTCAGGGATCCATCCTAGTGAGAAACTACTTTTTCCTACTATGAATTGGTCCATAAAATGGGAATAGCTTGCTGACATTTGTCACTGTCTGGCATTTACAAAGACTCATGATATCTATGAGAGGAACTTGACAGAGGAGGAAAGACAAGGAGCAAAGAAGAAATGAAAAAGTAGTCTAATGTAGTGGAAATGAAAATCTGTGTTTTGGCATCAGAGTTGGTATCTTAACACTGCTACCCACTTAGCGCTTCCAGAATGCCACTTAGCTTAGGAGTCTCAGTTTCCTCATCTGTAAGTGCAGATAATCATTACTAATTCAAGGGTTATTGTGAAGACTAAATAACATAACATGCACAGACACTTAACATGGATTAATGGTCATTCTTGTGAGTCTGAGTTCCGTACACTGACCGCCAACCTTAGGCCAAGAATTGTGCTAAGTGCTTTCTGCAGCCCTGCCTATTAATTCAGACAGACACCTCTCATTACTTCCTGCAAATGCAATAAAGTTGTTTTGACTATATCCTGATAAATAATTGCTTCCCTTAATGATACTCTAGTGGAATACAATATGGAAATGCCTGAAGGTTTTTGTTCTTATAAACTAATTTTTAAGCACAAGTGCTTACAATTAGTTGTGCCTTGGTGTGATTGTAGCATACAAAACCCCCAGGTTTCTAAATATAGATGTCAAAGATATTTTGCATCCTCTGAAAGCTAAATCAGAAAAGCTCACACAAAAGAATATGCTCACAAAAGAACACAGCCACATGTCACGTCAAAGGGAACGTCGTCTCTCCAGTTTGTTAGCATCTCAGAAAGGAACTCATTCAATGTATTCATAACAAACTCCCTTCTTAAGGGAATTTCTTGGGAAAACAAACTCAGTAAATACAATCCCCAAACTCAAAGCCAAACACTAGTGATAGTAATTCTTGGGTGGTAGAGTGCTTTGCTAAGATCATGGCTAAAAATTTCTGATGTGAAATAAGAAATGACAGTGTGCTGGGATTCCCAGTGTCCTAACTTGGAAATGAAGGAAGCTTCTGCACCTGTGAGTCTTCTCCAGAGTGTCCAGGCCTAGTCGGAGGAGCGTTCATGGGCTGCCTCTGCTTTGACTATGCTGAGAGTATAGACAGCCCATCTTTTTTAACTTCATAAGATATCTGACAATAGTTTTTCAGTAGATGGAAAAAATGGGGCAAGGAAGATGCTAATTTGCTTTCTGAAGTTATACTGATTTGGGTAAACAGCAAGCTGGAATTAGAGCTGAGTTTAGTCTCTATGCCTGGCATCCTCATCTAGAAAATGGGAATAATAGTAGTACCTCTCTTCAGGATTGGAGAGCATCAAAGGTGTTTATGGAGGACAAGGTGGGGTGCTTAGTTTTCCAAGTGTGGCTGCCAGAGCAGTCACGCCAGCCTCACCCAGAAACTTGTTAGATGTGCAGAGTCCTGAGCCCCACCTGGACCTCCTAAGTCAGAAACCGTGGGTGTGAGGTGCAACAATCTGTGTTTAACAAGGGTCCCAGAGGACTCACACCCCCATATCTGAGGCTAACTAGACCAGTTTCCTGTGCACTTCTGTTGGGTGACTCTTTTTAGCCAGGGTTTCTTTCACTGTAGAGGGTGATCCCCAGGCAAGATGGCTGAGAATTTGGTTTGCGTTTTGGTATTTCTAATTTACTCTCCACCTGAGGAGCCCTTTTTTTATTGTGAAGTGGGGAAAACAGAATAAAAATATTGATGAAGGATTATAAAAGGATTAGGAAAAGTTTTGCAGATTGAACATTCAGAATCAACGTGTAAGTCCTTTCTGAACACATCATGAAACAGAGATAATAAAAAGTATGTTAAAATGATTTTTAAAATTTCAAGTGCATTTGAAAGCAGGGAAGGTGGAAAATATCATTAACTCATATCCTCAGCACACCTACAGTTCTTCAAAGTATTTACCCAGGTATTATTTTCCTTTAGGTTCATTGTGGATTTTCCAGGCTGGTAAATAGGCAAGGGGTTGTCTTCAGTGTACAGATGAGAAAACTGAGGCTCAGGGAAGCTGAGCAAGTTTCTGAAGTACAGTGAGAAAGTTCATTAAGTTCATTGATGTTAAAGGATGTTACATCTACTAATCACTTAGCTGATGGCCTTTCATCTCTGGACTCCCAGCTTCTCCCCTTACCAAATGTGTAGTTTGGGAAGTGTCCTGCCTCTGTTCTTATGTATAAAATATGGGACATGATATGCCTATGAGTTTTGGTTATCTGTTGCTGCCTGGCAACCCTTCCCATAGTTTAATGGCTAAAATATCAATTTATTATTCTCTCTTATAGTTTTGTGGATTGACTGTGGCCTGCTGAGCAGTCTGGCATGGAGATTCTTTTGTGGCTGGGCTGGAGGTACACCAATGCTCCACTGGGCTGGATATGTGTCTTAGTTACTTTTCTCATTGCTGAAACAAAATACCCAACACCCAAAGTTAAAGGAGGAAGGCTTATTTAGCTCACAGTGTGTAGAGGTTTTAGTCCATAATCAGATGGCTCTAAGGCAGGGTGGATGGCAGGTAGTCATTGTAGAGGAAAAACAGTTTACGCTGGGCAGAAGGTAGTAAAGCAAACAAGAGACCAGACAAGCCACCTCTTTCTGTCCCTCATATTATATCCAGACTAAAGTCAGGTAACACTCACACCTTTAATCCTTCTACCCTTCATCCTAGCATTGCACCATGCATCAATCCCAGCATCACACACTCTAGGTCTACCTCTGAAAAGCCCCACCTATGATTGCATGAGGTATTGGGGGGACATCTAGACACAAGCCATAACAACAGGCAAAATAGTGTCTTTGTGTACATGTCTCGTGCCTGAGATGGGGTGGTTGCCAAAGCTGCTGCTGGACCGGCTTTCTTCTTTGGATTTCCCTCAGTGATCAGTTTTGGTTTCCTCCCTGCATGATAGTCTCAGGGAAGTTAGACTGCTTATTTGACATCTGGCTTCCCATCTTTTATTGAATATTTTAGCCTAGGGGAAATGGGATGGTGGTATTGAAGGGTTCCTAAAATTGTTAAATTTTTTTTTCCCCAAAGAAGGGAAGAAAAGCTTAGAGAGATGAGAGATGGCATCAAGGAAGGAACAGAGTAAGCATTCTCATACTGAAAGTGGAAAGGGGCATGACATTATTTCCCGTGTGTTCGATTGGTCCAAACAGTCAAATGACAGCTCAGATTCAAGGGTATGGGACAAAGAGCCCATCTCTTAGGGAAGTAATGTTACAGAATTCGTGCATTTGTGGCATCTTTAATTCACAACCCTATTTTATGGGTTGTGGTGAGGATGAATGGGCTGGCAGGGGACATATAGCAAAGCACACAAAATGTAGTGCACGTTCACTTTTGATGGTGGTATTTAATGGGATTATAGGTGTGTCTGAAATCCTTGTGCTGGAATGATAGGGAAGTGGGGAGAGGACAGAGGGAAAACTCACTTTCTACTTTGCGCACATTTGAAATGAAATGAAGGTTTCATTCTTTTGGGTTTGCTTTGTTCGGTTGTTTCACTGACAGCCGTATCTCTTGCACACCTGTTCCACTCAGCCATGCATTGGACATATGAGTCCGTGGCATTTCACTAAGTGCTACATGTATGAGACAGACAGAATCTGCACCAGTGAAGGAGGAAAATTTCAAACCAGTGGCCACCAAGAAATTATTATCTGTGGCTGTGTTGACTGTGAAGAAGCCCTTCAGGACCCCTGAAGATCATAATGGGGACCGGACCTGGCCTAGCCTCTGCAGGAGACACTTGGCATGGAATAAGACGGATAAAGAGCGGATGCCAGGCAGAGAGAGGGGAAGAGATCCAGGAGAAGGGCCTGGCACAAGCAAAAGCCTGGCCGTTGGGTAGAGCTCAAGGCAGCTAGAAACCCAAGGGGTGGCGATTGTGATGACCACAGTATTTATGGAGCCAGAGAGGCAAGTAAAACAACCCCATTGCCTTTAAGGCTCATTAGAGATTGCAGATTTTACCCGAGGGGTAATGGGGTTCACTGGGATGGTGGTATTTGAAGAGTTTCCAAAATTACTAAAAAAAATTTTTTTTTTTGCCTGAAGAGGGCAAAAAGCTTAAAAAAGATGGAAGATGGTGCTGAGGGATGAACTTGGCTGGTTTCACTTGAACAAATAAATCACTGGTTGCCATTTATCCCCAATCAGCAATAATCCCAGCATTCTCACCCTAGGTCAGTGTGGACAAAAGCAGCCCACTCTGTTCCTTTCTGCATTTGTCAGCCTGTAATAGCATCCTTATCTGAGGAAATCTCTAGATTGCTCCCCAACATAAACTGTTTGCTGGGCCGCCCAGGTCAGCTGGGCCTGCTAAGCTCGCAGACTGACCTGGGTGCCCTGTTTGAACTGCAAAGGGTTCAGTGGAATTGAAGTGGCTGGTCTGAGGCGGTGGTGTTTACTGAGACAGGTGTGGGTCTGGAACCATAATTTTGTGGTGCCTGTGAAAGCCCCCTGCACACACCAGTGCATGAGCTGAATGGGTAAGCAGTGCCAGCAGACAGACAGGACATTGCCTCCACCACTGCCCTCAAAGAATCGACCACTTAAAAGAAGGCCCAGCATCCAAGGAGAAAGATTTCTTCCAGTTTGGGGTGGGTAGTGTGCAAACCCCCTCAATTACAAAACAGAACAAAAAAAATATATGTAACTTTCACTTTTTTGGGCCAACAGGGAAGCAGAAATAGCCTCGTGGGAAGGGAGACAACTTTAGTAGGTAAACTCCTTCACCTGCTAGACAATCTGCCTGGGCTGAGATGCTTTCACTAGTTTAAATTCCCACTCTGGGCTGGAAAAGTCCTCCTTGCTCAAAGGGGTTAAACTCATGGAGCATGTTTCCGAGTGCTCTTTTCTTTTGTTAATGGGAACTGACATTCCCTACAATCAAATGGGATTGAGCCTAATCATATTCTCCATGACAGAAGAAATTAAGGTCTGTGGTAGATGACATTATAATCCGGACGGAATTCTCATGCTCTCCCAAAGCCCAAATTGCTCTGTTTACTAAAATCACATGTCGGTGGATGTTTGTCTTAATGCTCTGATTTGAGGGCTGGCTAGTTTCCATTCTGTGGGGAGGGGCAGGCTTCAGTGTCATCAGCGGCTTCCCCTCATTTATCCTCTGATGTGCATGAACAGATAAGTGGCTCCATCCCACCATCCTTTGACTACACAACCTCCCCCCATGCTGGATGACTTCATGGTTTGGCCTGGCCCATGGCAACAGTGAGAACTGAATCATTTTATTTTTCTCTAAGGCCCAGCATGGTTTCTTCCTTCCCAAATGATCTGTTTGGGATCTAGCAGCAGTTGAGCTGCCCGGAATTTATTCAGCAAAATACCTGAGCTTCAACCCCATGCTCGAAACAGATTTTTTTGATAACAGATGATGTACTAGTATATGCTGCTTGTCAAAGCTTATAGCCGAGGAAAAAGTAGACATTGCAGTTACATCCTTATATGAGGCTATTGTACAATGGTTTCAGGAGGGAGCTTGGCCAAATGAGTGCTGCAGCCAATCAGGATGGGTGTCTGTGAAAACCGTTGGTGTCATGGTGGCAGTGCTGGGCTGGCATATGCTTAACAATTGACTCTTCAACAAAATCCCTGAAGTCCTGACTTACAGTGCATGTCAATTTCTCTGGTATGAATACTCCCACTGATGTCACTTTCAAGCTACCATTATGATAAAAACTGGCTGGTCAAATTCCTGCAAATTTAACAATCAGCTCTTGCAAAGCCAATATAAACCATTTCCAGTATGGCCCTGTCTGTAGCAAGTACATACCACCAGCTTAGTATGATCCCTGCCCCATAAACACACACACACACACACACACACGCACACTCACTCACACTCACACACGATGCACATACATCAAAGACGTACTTTTCTTCCTCCAAAAATGTGAAGATATAAATGACACATAGGAACAGCCCAGTGGGGAATAAAGTGTCTGAAGTGCTACCAGGTGAGCCATCAGGGTTGTAAAGAGGAAAGCTGAAGTTTGATTATTTTCTGCTTCCCCATTGTAGTGAAGCTACAAACTCAAACTTCATTTTCAAAATGCATTTCTCACCAAATGCACACACACTCTCTATTTCTCTCTCTCTCTGTCTTTAAAAAAATACACTTCAACTGAGGGGTGAAAATAATTTTGTTCCCCCCCTACCAGTGAAGTCAGCTTGAAAGTTACCAATTTAAAAAAAAATCATTTTCAGATTTGGTATGGGGTCAAAATAAGTGGAGGCTATAATCAGGGATTTCCACATAAGAGCAAATGGATTTGAGCTGATTTTAACTCAGTGGGTAACGCATTCTGCAGCATTATGGCTGGAATAATTCCTCGTATGGCTTTTTTGGGTGTAGCTATGTTCCAAAAATGGTTGATGCTTCTATTAGGTCTGTGTTCTCCTTTAATCCACAATCTATGTTTAAGACAAAATTGTTTGTAGCTGGTGAGATTTTTGATTTGAGCACCTTGGTCAGACCCCGAAAATTTCTCTTTAGGAACATGTCTAGAGTTGCTCTTTGCAAGTGAGGTCCTTACAAAGAATTCTAATAGGCATCCTGCTGGGTTGTTGTCTGTTCTTAAGTCTCTTTTCATTTGAATTGGAAAGAAATAGCAGTCAGCTGAAATGCTGGCCTCTTTGGAAGTGGCCTTTGCAGAGCTAAACAATACAAACCAACATCCATCATCATACATTATGACCAAATCATTGAAGTCAAGTTGCGTGTACAGATAGATGGTGATTTTCACATTCTACAGTTTCTGACAAATTCTGCCCTATCCATCCATAAACATCTCTATTGATGCCTCTCTCGGTCCCAGAGAAGCGGTGACATCAGAGTATTGCTGCAAAGAAATTAGTCACAGAAAGATTTGTATTATCTTGTTTTGCCTTGATTTCTTTACGTGTCGAAATTAGTTTCTGATTCCCACTTGGGAGAAAATAATACAGTATCTCCTAGTGGAAAACCTGTCCTCAGTTATATTTAGCAGGGAAATGAGTCAAACTACTGAGAGACTGCCAGCTTCATCATTACAGGATTATGCATCTTAATGGTACACAGGTTCAAAGGCCTTTGGGTTTGATAGTTGCATCACACATGTTTTATTTTTCCAAGCATCCTGAGACCTGGAAAATACCAAATTTTAAAAAGCCAGGTGTTGGGTGACCTCTGTTTCTTTTTGCTTCATTTTAATCACTTGATCCTTCTTACACGGTATCATTCAGGATGAGGGAATCGACACCAGCACATTTAATTCGAAGGGCACCTCTATTTTGGAAGCTTTACATGATGACTTAGCAGAGGAATGAATTTCCTGTTCTTAGGAGCTTGCTTAGGTAATTCAGGGTTGCAGAGAGAGCTCTTCATTAGTATAGCTGGGAGGAGGTGGGAGAAACAGGGACCCGGATGTCTTGGTGGGCTACGTAAGGACAAAAGGATGATATCTGGAAACTGCTGAAATAGTTTTGTGAGGTCAGAGGACTATTAGGGCAGGCGTTCTGGGAGTCATTTTCTAGCATTTGATCTTGTTTACACAAATTCAGTTTTTGTCAAAACAACAAATATATATTCAGAGGTATATCATGTATCTTCCCACAGGTGTCCGTATGAATTACTCTTTTCTCAACTCTGCAAATCCGGAGGGGCTCCTCGATGCTCCCAGAGAGATGATCTTAATGTAAAGCCTTCACTCATTCCAAGAGCTTCACTGAGCTTTTCACGAGATATACCTGCTCAGGCTTGGGCATCAAAACCCATCTCTCTGTTTTTCTATAAGGATGCTCTTTGTTTTCAAAGGATGTTCATTACCTGCTGAAATATTTTCAAGCTCCCGATGCTAAAGTATATTTGAGAAATGTCAAAAAAAGTGAAAAACAAGCCTTCCTTTTAGATGCATTGCTTTATGGAGATAAAACAGGGAGTAAGAAAAGAGGTGTATATATCATGACTAATATTGAACACTAAGGTTGTTTTGAATACCTGCCTTTAGACTTGGCCTAGTAAACGTAAATCCAAAGAAACAGAATCTATGAGACATATAACTAATGGCATAGTATTTATTTTTCTGTGAAGAAGATATAAACTTTTCTTTCTTCCTTATTATATGGAACAGAAGATAGATTATAACTTTAGAAAACATTGCTTGAAACCGCCAGGAAACAAAATGCCTTAGGAAGGTTTAAGTGTCTTAGCAGTAGTTCACAGCAAATCAAGATTTCCTGAAGAATTTCACCACTTAGAAATTTAATTTTACACAATAAATGAAAACAAATCCTATCTAGCATTCCTTTAAATGCACTCTTGTCCTGGAAAATCATTCAGTTCAATGTTAGCTCTTCCAGTTGTCCTTTATTGGTATTTTTTGGGGTCCTTGTCTTATGTGATGTGAGGCACACTCATGTCTAGTAAGACTCTTGGAGAGCAATTGTCTTTCTTTTTGATGAACCAGCTTTTTGTGCAACAAACATAAAGGAAAAAAGAAGAATTAGTATGAAATCACAGACATCCCTGTGGATAGAAACAGGTACTTTAGAGTGAAGTAACATATTCTTCTTATAGTGCATTCAACTCATTCTGCAAAAATGTAATGGGAGAAAAAAATTTCTTCTGGACCTCAAATGTCGGCCCTGAGTTATGAGTATCAATAACATTAGCCATAAGTGCAGATGGAACAGTTACTTGTATGAGCAGATAATTCTATTAAAAATAAAGCTCACTAAGCTACTTGGAGAAAATAGTACCTATAGCAGTGAATCCCAAAAGATAATTGTGTTATGTTAAAAGCATTTCTTCAACCTATTCATTTTTTTCTCTCTTTAATTTCATGGAATGCTTCCTTAGTCTTGCCTTACAGCCCAAGGTAACTAAAAGTATCTGCGTGGCGTAGTCATGAGCCGTCAATTATTAATTATTTCATTCATACTTTTTATCTTTCTTGACACTTTATCTTTTTGCAATGAAGCGACTCTCATCTAAAGACAAATGGAATCTTTTCTCAAATGGATGAGTTTCTTTATTTCTGATCTCTTCTTTTTCCCTCTCTGCTCCCAGTTGAATTATTGAGTTTTCTTTTCCTTCATCTTTTCTTCCTTTTTCTTTTGAATCTGAATGATCAGCCTCTTTTTCTCCAGCCACAGGGATGTTATTCATCTTTGTAGGTGACATTCACATCCTACCTTGTCTGGAGGTTCTTTAAATTTTTTTGGCTGGGTCATTAATTTGACATAGCCAGTAACACTTTCTTATCATTTTGGGCTTATAAGTTTGCCAAGCAGATTGCAGAGTCTTGGGAGCATGCACTCAGGGGTTTCCAATTTACACATCCTCAGCTCCATCAGTGTTTATTGTTTGATTTACATAAAGACTATTCTCACACCATCAGAGACAAAGATAGGACAGAAGGCTGATTCAGGCCATAGGCTAATAATACTTCTCTGTATATTTTTCAGTGCTTACAAATGCTGTATATGTTTTATTGGCACTTTTGATGATGCCACACTAAGCATAGACATGCTCATGAAGCTTTCCAGTGGGGGGCCAAGAGCTTCCTTTGGACAAGTTATTACTTATTTTAGACTAATTGAGATACAGAATAATCATAGGATGAAAGTGTTTGCTTTGCCATTTCTGGTGTTCCTTTAGATCATAGATTGCTCAATTTTGTTAGTTCTTTTTATTCCTTCTAGTATGACCTTTGAGCTGAAGAGTTTAAATTATTTTCACAGGAGATCTGAGAGATTTTAGAAATACCTTGAATCACTGGGGAAACTGAGGCCCAGAGGAATATAGTAAGATGTCCAGGCATTGCCAGACTCCCTAAGCCCCACCAGCTCAGTGCTTTCTCCATTTTATCACATGCTCTCCTGTCATTAGCTACTTGCAGTATTCTATTTACTGTATTTCATTTGACAAATCATTAAAAATAGATAGCACAACACTGGCCTCAGGACTAATCTTTAAGTGGCCCCATTATTTTTAGCTTCCTGTGTGGAGAATTGGCTATTTATTCCTGCACTACAGTTCCTCTCAGTTAAGAAGGCTTTAATCACGACAGAACTTCACCTTTTACCCCGTAGTTACCGACCAGCCTGCCTGGCTTTAATAGCCTCCTATGAGAGAGACCTTCTCAACAGCCTTTAGAAAGTCTAAATAAATTATGCCCACAGATTCCTTTTTATCTGCTGTTTTTAGCACACAATTTTCCCAAACAAAAAAACAGGCCAGAGTGCACGTTCATCTTGGTTGGTGCTTTGAAATGCCTTTCTGTGGAATTTCTTCTTCTCTGGTGCTCGGGTCAAGATGGAAGCTCATCTGTGGCTGGGCTGAGGTTGAGAAGGGCAGCAGTGGCTCTCAAGTGAAAAACTCCAGCCATACAACTGCGTTCTCAGTCTCCAGGAGGCCAGGGAGCCAGTCTCACTGCGTATTTTTCAGGACCAGCCTTTTTTTTGTGTGTGTTTATTGTCCCTTCTCAGTCCAGTCTTCCTGATGCTGGGCTCCTTAAAGTCACCTCTGCCTGAAGCCCTTTTGGACTTCAATTCTTTCATCTCTATCCCACCTTCAGCGCACCAAACAAGTAAGACATCTCCTTCTTTGAAGCTTTCTCTGCAAAATTCTATCATAGAGCTATAGCACTTGTGTCATGCTTTTATTTACTTATGGGTTTTACCAGACGGATAACACTTTTCCTGCTCTATGCTGGTGCACAGCACAGCAGCTGGTGTATGGTGAGTTCTCAGTCACTATCTACGCAGTGAGTGAACTCTGTCTAGGATAGCAAGAATTCAGTGTTAGTTAGTGGATGTGTGAATCAATGTAGTAGTAGTCAGCTTTTAATTGGTGTGACAAGATACCTGATAGTAGGAGCTTAGGAGGAGGTAAGATTTATTTTAGCTCATGGTTTCAGAGGTTAGAGTCCATGATCACTTGGCTCAGTGGTTTTGGGCCTGTGGTGAGGCCGCACAACATGGTGGAACAGTGTGATGGAAGGAAAGCTGCTCACTTCCTGGAGGGCAGGAAACAAAGAAAGAGGGAGGGGCTAGATCCAAACATATTTAGAGGCACGCCCCCAGTGACCCGACTTCCTTCTACTTGGCTGCACCGCCTCAAGGTTTCACCATGTCCCGTTAGTGCCATCAGCCGAGAACCAAGCCTTCTGTATATGAGCCTTCAAGGGGAACATTTAAGATCTAAAACATTAGATTGAGTAAATGAGTGAACAGGGTTCAGTGGCCATGATTAAAGACAGTAAGCTCCCAGTGAGCCGAGTTTGGGTAAACTACTTACCCGAACTTCATATTGTCAGTGATGGGGATTAAGTCTTGCATACTAGGCAAGTGCTATATTACTGAACTACATCTACAACTCTAATCCAAACTTTGAGAGCCTCATCTTTCTCATCTGTATAATGGGGATGATATTTTCTACCTCATAGGATGCAGGTTAGGAGTAAGCCATAAAGTTCTTGGACCAATACTTAGTTACAATTGGATGTTAATTTTTGTGCCTAAATCAAAATGAGATAACTCCCCCGACCCCTCCCAGGTACACACCAGGCAAAAGGGAATGTGGGTTCTGCTACGGGGACATTTGTGCTTGTAATGGTACTACATTGCTCAAGACACTGGATTCAAGAATGCCTTACCTTCTCAGATGACTATTAGAATTTAGTTACTGTTTTCTTTTTTTTTCCTCATTGTTTATTGGTACATTTTAGGTATACAGTACAGTTACATTCATTATTGGGATCTTGTACCTTTACATGACAGGTCTTGGTTCTCATCTTTTCCCCTCGTCCCTGCCCTCCCTTCACCCCCTCCTCCCCTCCCCATTTGCAAACACTTCATTTCCATTTTTTTCAATTTCTCCTTTTTTTCTTTTCCCTTATTACTTTTCCCTACCCATCCCACTTTCCCTACACCTTTAGCCCTTGTTTTCAGTATGCCACACATATTACATATGTGATCTCATTTATTTCTCAAGACAAGCCTTTACAGTTAGACATCATTCTTCCCGTTCTGCAAATGATGAAATGGAAGCTCAGAAGAGTGAAGGGCAAGGTCTTGCATGAGTAGATGACACAGCCAAGTGGGGCCTTAGGGTTTTGTTGCTGCCCCTTCAGGACTGTATAGCCAGTTTGATTAGAAAGCTACTGTTACAAAGATTGGCCTGTGGGGTTTTAATGAATTATACTTATACTATAATGTTGAGGAACAGTTTATTTGCACCTAAGACTCCTCAGCAGCCTAATCACACTTCTTCATTTTGGCTTTCAATTGACTGTGGTGTTGGGCATGGTGGCACATGCCTCTAATCTCAGGTACTTGGGAAGTTGAGGCGGGAGAATCACAAATATAAGGCCACATTGTGGGAAAGATTTGCTTTCAAAATAAAAGGGGCTGGAGATATAGCTCAGTCTTAGGGCTGGGTTCAATCCTTAGTGCCCCCTACAAAAGGTAATAGGATGGCAGGTTATCAAGTAACAGCCTATTAAATGACCGATGAAAGTAAGCCTGTATGGATTTTATGCTACCTGAAGTCAGAAGTTCTGGTTAGAATCTTGATGTGGACCCTATACTGACTCAGCAGCTACTGAGATGTGCTTGGTCATTTGGCCCATATGTCTGTCTCTCCTGGTACAGCTGTCTCTGCTCGTCTAAGATAGAATCTGCAGTGGCAGACACATTCGATCTTGACAAATGTGGCATTGCTTTGGCTGGCCCCTTGCATCAGGAGAAACTGTGATCATCCAGCTAGACCAAGACAGATGAGAACATTAATGATCCTGAAAATCATCCTGGAATCCAAGAGAAGAGATAAATTGAGCAGAACCCCGAGCCCGCTAAGGTCAGAATGATAAGTGCTGGGTTCAAAAGCTGCACCCTCTCTACTTGGCCTATGTGGGCATTGGGTGCGTTCCGACCTGGGGTTCTTCATGCAGTCCAATACTCCAGGTCAGGTGTTGTCCTTAAAGAAGAGCAGGAGCAGAATGGAACCTTTAGATCATCTCACGTCATCTAGTTTGATCTTCTCTAAGGGAAGTGCTTCCCAGCTGTGGCACTATTGACATTTTGGGCCAGGCAATTCTTTTTTTGTTGTGTGGGGTGGGGGGTGTTGTGCATTGCATTATAGGATGTTAACCAGAATCCCTGTCCTTACTAAATGCCAATAGCATGTTCTAGCTGTGACAACTGAAATATCTGCAGACATTGCTAAATTATCCCTGAGGGAGAAGCACTGTCACAGGGTGATTGGCTTGTGAAGTCTTAACCTGGTCAGAACTAGTCAGTGGAGGACTTGCTTCATAGACATCTCTTATATCTCAGGATTACTTTTGAATCAGCAGCTAATGTAATCTATTGCACTTGGCTAGAATTCTGAAAGATATTTAGAGCCTAATATTAGGCATAAAACACCATGAATTTTCAGCTTTTGTGTATCAGAGAAGGCTAAACCTTCTCAAGTTTCTTCAAGCGGCTAAAGCTTTGGCATAGCAGATACAGAACATGGCTTACACCGCCCCCACCGTGCTCACAGCAGACATTACAAGTCAATCATGACATTCTTCCCTTCTGACCTTAGTCTCTTCTGCATCCTTTTTTAGCAGGTTTTTTTTTTTGTTGTTTTGTTCTTTGTGGTACTGGGGATCAAACTCGGGCCCTTGTGCTTGCAAGGCAGGGAGTGGAACCACTGAGCCAAGTCCCCAGCTCTTCTGCATTCTTTTAATGGAGGCTGCAGGAAGCTATTGTTGTTGGTGAGAATTGATAAGAAAGACATAGCCCCTTTTTTTTCATCATCTCTGTGCTTGACTCTGTAACATCAATTCAAGGAGAACTGCCAAATGTTAGGATGGTGGTGGAAAAGCCTTTCTGATATAGGAAGGATTGGATCCTTGATTTTTTTTTTTTCTCCTTAACTTCTGTAGGTCCAAGTTGTTTGTTCTATAAAATGGAGCCAAGCTTTCCTGGAAGAATCAGTAATGCCACACTAACTATTAATTATCCTCCATGCATCTTTAGATAGGGGAAAACAGCTAGCCAGAGAGACCAAAGACACATTTCTACACTAGCAGTAAAGACTCATCTAGCTTTTACTCTGAATTCCAATGTGAATCTTAAGTTTGGAATAATAGTAGCTTTCCATACACTCACCAATAATCATTTCGATAAAGTTAAGCTGCCTCTTGTTAATGGACAGAACATATTTTTTTCCAAATTAAAAATTAATAATAAAATACAGAAAGTATTATAATAGTAATTCCTATTACTACACAGAATAATTGTCAACATTTGTCAATTTTTCTCTAATTCTTTCTTTTTAATTAATTAATTAACTTTATTGGTACATTTTAGGTATACATAATGATTACATTCACTATAGGGAATTTTTACCTATACATGATATATTTTAATTCTTTTTATTCCCATTTCTTTACCCTCTGTTTAACCTCCTTTTCCCTCCTTGTTTATATGTTTGTTTCTATTTTTTCTCTCTTTTCTCATTTTTTTCTTTTCCTTCCTTCCTTTCCCATACTCACCTCTCTAGTTCCTCTACCTACCTGAACATTTTCTATTTCCCAATATCTATTATACATTTTGGCCCTCAGAAGTAAATTGTCTTAGTTGGTTTGCCCTGCTATAACAAAACCCTGGGGACTAGACAATCTGTAAGCAATAGAAATGTATTTCTCACAGTTATGGAGGCTTGGAAGCCCAAGATCAATATATGGGCAGGTTCAATGTCTGGTAAGAAGCTGTTCTTTACAGATGGTGTTCTATACATGCCCTCACCTGGCAGAGGGATGGAGGACCAAAAAAGCCTCAGCTGGTTTTCTGCAGGCCTTGTATGAAGTACTGAGTCTTTCATGAGAACAAAAGTATATGATTTAATCACTGCTCATAGACTCCACCTTTTAGAACCACCACCATGGGATAAAGTTTCAACAGGAAATTTCAAGGGGACATCAACATTCAAACCATCATCATGAAGGTGCTCACTGAAAAAGCCAAATACATATTCAGTTCATTCCTAGTTTCATGTCCTTTCCAATATTTTCACAGGCACCCCAAATTATGGTTTTGTTATATATCGTATTATTGTACTTTAACACTTATTTACACGCATATGACTCTGTGAAAAAGTGTTGTTTTGGGTCTTCTTTTAAAAAACTTTATACACATTTTGTCACATTGTTCCTTTTTTCCTCAGGTGCATTTTCTTTAAAATGTTGTAATTTTGAACCTTATCTACATGGATAAATACAGACCTGTTGATTATGAGTTAAGAACATTTTTTTGTACTTCATTGTATGAATATGTCTTATTATTCATTCCTCTATTTATGGATATTTATGCTATTGACTATGTTTCACTTGTGCAAATAACCTTACAAAGAACAACCTTGTAATTTCTTGTAGAGTTTCTCTAGTGTATGTACCTAGCAATGAAATTGGTGGTTCATTTGTCGTACATGCTTTAAGCTTTACTAGTTAATAAAGTGTTCTCTAAAGCTGGTGATTCCAGTCTGCATTCTCACTAGCAATGTGTAAGGACTTCTATTTCCACAGATTTTTTCTGTTAAAAATTTTATTGGTACACATTTGCATTATATAATGATTATATTCATCATGGGGAGCTGGAACATGCACATAATGCATCTTAATTATTTTTTCATACTCTTCCCTCCTCTCTCCATCTCTTGATCCCCTTCTCTTTGACAAAAGATCTATTTCCCTGTTTCTTATTGCCCTTCTTTTATTTTGCTATTTATTTATACTTTAGGTTTCTCATATAAGAGGTATGTGAGCCTGTATGTCTGATTTCTTTGTACTTCTATACGTTTTTGGCTGGGTCACATTAAAACTCCCTCTTCTTGTTTCACAAGTTAGTTGATTTATGATATGCTGGCTGGAGGGTTTGCAGTTTGGAGATCCTCTCACAACGGAAACTGAGCAAACTTTCCAACCATGGTAGAATGTACCTTTCCACTAGTTCACCAGAGCACGAAGCCTTTTAAATGGCAAGTGCTGAAGCTATAAGGAATCCGAGATTGCAGGCATTTTGTGCTTCTGGACTCTCTGGCGAATGCTTCTTGCTTTGGCTGGAACTTGGCACCTTCTTTCACCATTTCTTGACTTGAGGTTCCCTTTGATATCTCTATTTGAGCTGGGCCTCTTTTTCACATAATAAGTTTTTCCTCCCCTTTCTCTGTTGCTTTATCCTCCAGTGTGAAAATTGATGCAAATGCATTATTTAGTTTCCCTGAAATCTCCTTATCCTTTTGAATATCTTCTTTGTGCACCGCTTGTCTAGCTGATTCCCCGGTCCCTTTGCAGCAGTCTTATTTCTGATGTACTTAAAGAATTTAATATTATTTGTTGTGTTGTCATTGGCTGTTTGTTTTCAAACACCATTTTTAATCCCTTCTAATCTATACTTTACATCTCACCTGCAAAGTTTATTCTTCTGTAAGCCTCACACTGGAATGGATTTCAATTTTTTGAAAGATCCTTTTCTTAGATTTTAATGTTTCAGAACCTTGCTACTTTTTTTTTCTCTCTGGTTTTTTTGCCACTGTTTTAAATTTTTGTTCTGATTATGGATGTAAAATTTGAAATATCATTTTAAAAGGGAGTTTTCATGATGGAATTAACAGGAAGAATGTTATATATTATCTAATTGTGGTATGAAGTAGTAAACAAACGAATGAAAAAGCTCTAGAAAAACGTTTGTTTATATTCTTACAAACCATTGCACTTTGTACTATGTTTAGATCCTAGTTTAGAGCAGGGTGAGCTGTCTTGACAGTGGCTTAATTTGGTTAATAAATGAAACCATTTCCCCTTTTAGGGGTTGCCTAAACTCACAGAATTAAGCAAAGAGAAAAATGAAATATCAGTGCTGATTTTGTGATAAATATGCAAATTTTAGTGTTCCTTTTCCATGTTTTTTGTTGATTCTGTATTCTACAGACCTCCCTCAATATCTCAATACCTTAGTTCTTGGACCTCTCATCTTCTTCTTTTATCTAGGTGATCTTATTTAACATTTTTAATGACACTATTTATTAGATTTTTACTTTATCTTACATGGCACTGAATCTTTGTTAATTTTTCCAATTTTTTCTACAGATACTATATTTATTGATGAGTATTCAAGCTCATTGAATCATTCTTTGAACACTTATTTCTACTCTGTGGTTTGGCCCATTTATTAATTTTTCAGGAAGAAATTAGAGATATTCTCTTTTCGTTTCTAGAAATCTGAGTTTTTTCCCCCTATAATCTTAAATTTTTTCCTTATAGGATATCTCATCTAGTCATTCATTACAACCATGTTTTCTTTTACCTCATTGGGAAAAGTTCTAATAGTGCTCTAAATTCAAAGTCTTTTATTTTTAGCCTCTGTGTCATCCTGTGTTGAGCTCCATTTATTCTTTTTAACACTGAATCACATCCTGCTAAATTTTTACTTTGAATTATTTTAGATTGTATCCCAGTCATTGTGGGTTTTATGTTGTGCAGATTTAGTGTCTGTTATGCTCCTCAAAGAGCATTGATTTTTTTTTTTTGAAATTTAGTATGCAATGAACTTGGTTAAATTCAGACAGAAAGCTATTTCCTAGGTACCAGCTGCATTCCTAGTTGAGTTAGTTGTGTAATTCCCAGATTACCTGTAACAGGTCCCCTGCTACAGTTCAGGGTTGCCAAAAATTTATCCTCTTTTGATTTTTTCAATCCGTGTTTTTCCCTTAAATCAACTAAAAAGTATAAAATAACTATGACAATATCTTTTTCTTGCTATCAATTTCTGTCCACAATCTGCCTGCTTTATTGACTGTCTACAGCCTTCATGTAATGTAGTATTTTTGTTATTTCCTCCAGAGTTTATGCCTGTTGCCTTCAGGATGATCAGTCTGATAGGAGCCTTGTCCCCACATTGGAAGTGGATTTCCCCCAACCCATGTTTTCAACCCCATCTCTAGGCTCACTCATGCTACATTCTCAACTCCAGCCCTGAGCCTTCTCCTGAGCTCCACATGCATGAAACCAGTGGAGTACTTACCACCTCCATTTGGATATCTGATGGACATGTCAAACACAATATGCCTCAGATGTATTCAACTTAATGTATCTTTGTAAAAACACCTTCCCACTCTCATTCTCAGTAAATGGAATACCATCCTCCTTAAGGCTGAAAGATGAGTTACTGCTGACATTCTACCCTTTACTTAACTTCACCCCATCAGCAAATCCCACTGGTTTTACATGCATCACATCCTTGATTTCATCCGCTTCTGTCCAGCTCCATCATTGCGCTTGACCACCATTATCTGTATCTTGACAAATATAGTGGCTTCCCGATATTGGTCTTCTTTGCATCCACCCCTCTTCCCCTTCAAACTATTTGTCATATGACAACCAGAGTGTTCTTCACATATAATCAGATCATGCAACTCTCCCAATAGACACCCTTGAGTTCTTTTTTTTTTTTTTTTTTCCTGTGGTATCGGGGATTGAACTCCAGTCCTTGCACTTGCAAGACAGGCCACTGAACTGCTGAACTAAATCCCTGGCCCCCTTGAGTTCTTTAGATTTCTTGCTCATAAAGTAAAATCCAAGCTCTGTAGTCCACATGGCAGTATGTGATCTGGTTCCTATCTGTCTTTCCATTAGCATCTTGGTCAGTCTTTGCACTGAGCTACAGATACTTTTTCTCCTTTTCTGTTTCTGGAACAGGCCTGAATCTTTGTCCTTTCTATGGTTTGTACTTGGCATTATTTTTATCTGGAATGCTTCCCCACTCTTTGCTTTACAGACTCTCCTCTTCTTGTTTAAATTCAAATTCTACTTTTTTATTTTATTTTTATTTTTTTGAGACAGGACCTCACTATCTAATTCAGGCTGGCCTTGAACTCACTATGTAGTCAAGGCTGGCTTTAAACTCATGCCTATCATCCTGCCTCAGCCTCTTGAGTGCTAGGATTACAGTTGTGTGACACCATGCCTGGCAATCAAATACTTTTTTAAAGTAAAGTTTTCTAATCAATCTGTAGAATTTCTTCTTATTTATTTCCCTTATAGCATCTGCCATAATATTTGTAATTATTTTGCTTATATGTTAGTTGTCACCCCTCTGTACTCACTGCAGAATGAGCTCCAAGAATGCAGAATCGTTTTCTGTCCTTGTTCTTACTTAGAGCTGGCATTTCATCTGGCATATAAAAAATACTCAGTAGCATTCGTTGAATGAATGTATAACTCCAGGACTACAAAACTATGCCTTTTAAAAATATATAACTCCTTACCTCAAATAAACTTTTTCTCTTTTCTAACATCTTATGCACAAAGATGAAAAAAAATTACTACTAAGACTGTGACATTTCCCTCATTTGTATCAATCTTCTTTGAGATTTTCCCCTCATCCCATTACTAATTAACTAGATGATCGTGAGTAAGTCTGCCATCTTCTGGAGGCTCAGTTTTTTCATCTGTGATGTGAGGAAGTAACAGAAGAATCAGCAGTTTATAATTTTTTAAGCGGTAGGAAGCCTTCCCCTCTTTTATTTCAAATGAAGTCTCATCCTGGACTTCAAACAGCTCCGTTTATAGCAAGGTGGGAAGTCCATTACTCTTCCTCTCACTCTCACACTTGACCCCGAGACACCTCCAAAGAACCTCAGGTATTCAGAATGCAGCTTAGCAGCTGTGGTTCTTTCTGCCCATGTAGCATCTAATTGAAAAATGTGACCGTTTTTTTGAGCCGAACACTCGGCAAATACATCCCAATCTGCCCTCTTTGGTAAAAGTATAATTGATTCCTCTATATTATGTATATCAAAAATATTTACTGTTGTCAAAAAAGGCAAGAAAATATGAATCCAACCCTGCAATTTAAATAAAAGTTAACCAGTTTAAATGTGCCTTAGAGAAGCCATGCTGTTCAAACGTTTTTCTTCTTAATTTCCCGAGCGCACAGTTTTACTCCCTGTGAATGGGACCAGACAGGCTTTGGGCATCATAGCTCTGGAGGAAAGTTCTCTGCCCCTACCCAGTCTCCAAAGGATGAGGCAGGGAATACTGGTGTTGTGGTACTGTTTGGGGGCACCCTTAAGAAAGGAAGGACAGGTTAGCAGGAGGAGTCAGTGTGAGATATGAGAGTAGTCTCAAGGTCAGTTAACACGGGGTCACTGCTGACTAATGGCTCCAACACGCTTCCTCTTCCTTTTCAGCTTCTTCCTGGCCTCCGATTATCTTGAGGTGAATGAAGCCTCCTGAGGCCAAGGAGGGGTATTAAAATTGGTTTAAATTTCCCACAGTAGCTGGTACAATGCCAAACATGTGCCATTTGCCTTTGATTTTGTGTAGTTCAAACATGTATTTTTGGAAAAAGGAATTAAGATGTGTTGTGTACATGTACCAACTCCCTATGAGGAAGATAATCATTATGTACTGTAAACAGGCTCCAATAAAAATGAAAATTAAAAAAAGAAATGCATGATTTCCACTTCGCAAAAGGAATGTGCACTTATCATAGAAAATAAATATCAGTGGAGGAAAAGTACATTCTAAGTGTCATTTAGTAGGGGCTACCTCAACATCTTGATAGATCGATTCAGTAAAAGCCTGGCTATGAAACCTTGGGGACTGGTTATGCCTAGGGATGTATTACAGGACCACTGCTGGTGATTGTAGGCATGGCCCATGGAAAGAGAGCCAGATTAGTGGACTGGCAATTTATAAATGCTTTACAGTTTAAAAAAAGAGGAATTAAGTACATTTGAGAATCCAACAAATCAGGGAATATTTTATCAATCTTCAGAAAAATTCTAGTAAAATTCTGGAGAAGTAAACAGATATTAAAAATAAAGAATAAAAAAAATCACTAAAGTTACCAAAAAAGGAAGCCTAGCTAACTTCAGTTCTTTTCCAGTGGACACTTAGACTGATGAATCATGGCATGCTGTGGTTAATATAAGTACTTATTTCATCAATGTGCTTGACCAAGGATATTCAGGTTATTATTGTTATTATTACCTTTCAACGGGGGATGGTGGTTAAGGTGGAGGCCTTTTGTTAGAAGGTTAAGATTTTCTTATTGCTGATCAACTGTGAGTCTGATTATGATATGCCAAACTTAGCAGGGCCATCAGCTCCAGGGCTCAACTACATGCCATCTCATAAAGCTGTTATCATCTTTCTGGGTGCTAATGCTTAAAGTCCCAGGAACTTCTTCAGTGTAAAGTTTCTTTTTATTTTCTACATGGAATGCTGTTAATTCTAAGATATTTTGAATATATTCTTCAACACTACTGCCACTGTTTTGCCTTGGTGACTTGTTCCTTTCTACCTTGAGTATTGGTCTTGGCTTATTGGCAACTCCAATTATTCCTAAGAGCATCCTTCCTTGAAACATTTTCACTCCCTATAGTTTGGTTTATTATCACCTTCTTATTGTTAGTGCTAACTAAAGTCATGGTGATTCTTTTTCTCCTTCTATTATTAATTTGAAAAGACTAATCATTATTCAAAGTAGTGCTATTGAGAGCTTCACTTATTCTTCAACCATCCCCCCATCTGTCTATTTGTTCATCCAACATCTATTCATCCATCCATCCACTTGTTCAATGAGTTTATTAAACACTCAGATAAGTATTCTTTTTTTGGGGGGGTAATAATGATAAAACATAATTGGAGTTTTCAGAGACCCTGAATCCATATCTCAAATTCTATTGCTTTGTCGGTCTAGTTTTCTTTCCCTTCTTAATGACATTTTCTCCACAGTAATTTTCAGAACTTACAGGAAGAAGATTTTAACTTGTCTTTTTTCTCAAAAGTTTTTATCCCTTGAGGTTTTTTAAACTGTAGCACTTTCTTATCTTATCCTACTTCTCCAGTGGACTATGCAAGTGTTGCATGACATGCAACTGACCTTTGATTTGGAACTTGTGTTCTTCAACTTCATGTTATTGTAACAAAATGCCAGAGGCAATCAACTTAAAAAGAGGAAAGGCTTATTTTGGTTCATTGTTTCAGAGGTTTCAGTCCATGGTCAGTTGGCCCTGTTGCTTTTGGGTCTGTGGTGAGGTGACACATTACAGTGGAGAGTGCATGACAGAGAAATTAAAAAAGAGAGGAAGATAAAGATACCAGATTCCCACTACTTCTGTCAAGAATACACTCCCAATAACAAAGCTGAGTAGTAGTTGTAATGGTATAGTTTGTAAAGTCTAACATATTTGTAGTCAAGCCCTTTATTGTTAGTTTCATGTCCTCTGGCTTTTTTTTTTCTCATTGAGTTTATTGGTACTTTTTTTTCAGCTTTAATTGAGTTTATTGGTACATTTTAGGGATACAGTACAGTTACATTCATTGTTGGGATCTTGTGCCTCTACATGACAAGTCTTGGTTCTCATTTTTTCCCCTTGTCCCTGCCCTCCCTTTACCCGCTCCTCCCCTCCCTATCTACAAACACTTTATTTCCATCTTTTCATTATCTCACATGTTTTTCTTTTCCCTTATTACCTTTCCCCTACCCATCCCACCTTCCCTACACCTTTAGCTCCTTTCTTCCCATTTCTAAATGTCAGTAATCTTATTAGGATCTTCTGTATTATTGCAGATTATTCACACCAGAGAAACTATTCGGTATTTACACATGTGTGACTTATTTATTTCACTTAGCAGTATATCTTCAATATGTATCCATTTTCCTATGAATGAATCTATTTTCTCATTCTTTATGGCTGAGTAATATTCCATTTTATGGAAAAACCACATCTTTATCCAGTTTCCAATGGATGGGCAAATGGGCTGTTTCCAAGTTTTAGCTATTACAAACTGTGCCGCTATAAACATAGGTGCGCATACTTCTCTGTGATATGATTCTTTTAGTTCTTTTGGAAAGATACCCAGCAGAGGGATGGCTGGGTCAAATGGAACCTCCAGTCCCAGGTCTTTGAGGGATCTCCGTATTGATTTCCATAGTGGTTGCACCAGGCTGCACACCCACCAACAATGGAGAAGGGTTCCTTTTTCCCCACAACCCTGCCAACATTTGTTATTGTGTGATTTCTTGTTAGCCATTCTTTGTGGGGTGAGGTGGAATCTCAGGGTTCTTTTCATCTGCATCTCTAGAATGACCAGTGATGTGGAACATTTTTTCAAATATTTTCTTGCTGCTTTTACTTCTTTGTCTGAGAAATGTCTGTTCATTTTGGATGCTCATTTTTGAATCGGGTCTTTATATTTGGGTACTTTTTAGGTATACAGTACAGTTACATTTATCATTGGGCTCTTGTACCTTTACGTGACAGGTCTTGGTTCTCATGTTTTCCCCTTACCCCTGCCCTCTCTTCACCCCCTCCTCCCTTCCCTATTTACAAAAACTTTATTTCCAGTTTTTCATTTTCTCATTGTTTTTTTCTTTTTCCTTATTTCCTTTCCCCTACTCTTCCCACTTTCCCTACACCTTTTGCTGTCCTCTGGCTTTGATCATCACTCAGAATTTACAGATAAGCAGTATACTGGACATGCAGTGCTGTCCAAGTCTTGGAGTGAATCTGTGCCACTGTCAAGGGCTCAATGGGCTTGCTGACTTCATGTCTTTGTTATTATCCATCGGCTTCTATTGATTGTCTTAACAGTATTCTAACCTCTCCCTATATCCTTTGTTTTTGGAATTATTTAAATTTTGTCCATAGGATGAGGGCATATCCTTCAGTTTTTGCACAAATTCAGGCAGCTCGACATCCTTTAAATCCTATTTACCTGTTGGATTGTGAATCTAGTTTAGATGCAAGGAACAGATATCCCAGTAAGGATAATGACCACCATTTCTTGGTGGTAGCAGATATCATGCTAAGGGATATAACCCATGTCATCTATAATTCTCACTACCATGTTGCAGTGAAGACATGGTTATTTACATTTTATAAATTGGGAGTTGGAGGTAGAGTGGTTAATTAAGGTGCTCCAATTCACAAAGTTAGAGCATAAGAAAAGCCGAATTAGAATCTAGGTCTATTTCACGCTCAAAGTCATGCTGTTTCCATGATAATATTGTGCTCCTCAGTGATAGCACGGCATGTATGTATTTCATTTTATATTGGCCTCAAACAGCAATTTTGGTGTTATCTCATTTAGTAGGTTTTGAGCATCATGATACAACTGCAAGCTTCAAGAGGACAGAGATTTTGACTTATTCTCAATCATAATCTTAGTAACTGGTACAGTATTTGACACAGGGCACACGCTTACTACTATTTTCTTGAGTGAATGGGTTAGCTTTCTACTCCTCACTCTCATTTCTTAAAAGCCAATAACCCACGACTTTTCCTTCAGTCTCCTTTTATCACTTGAGCTATCTTTTTAACTGTGTACACCTTCCTTATCATTAAAGGGACTGTGTGTCCCCATTTGCCAGGGACATTTTCAATTTGCTTCTGTTGTTTTGGTACAACTATTAATATGACCAGCTGTCATTCTCAAAAGTGTTCTCATTTTGAGGATGAATCACGTGGCTCTTACACAGAGCACTGGAACCATTGCTGTGCACAGAATGGTGGAATTTGGTGGAAAGGTGGTTATAAGCACAAACTCTGAAGCCACCCCTCTGGGTTTGAATCCAGCTCAGCCATAGATGTGCTGTGTAAGTTGGGTAAAAACCTAACCTCCTGGTGACTCCATTCTCTCTGAGACAACACTAAGATCTATCTCAGGATTGGCTGTGAAAATTAAATCAAAAAATTCTTGGAAAGTACTCAAAAGAATTCCTGGGTCATTGTAGAGACTCAAAGTGATAGTTATCAGGAGTACTCCATCCTGAGCAATTATAAAAGTTCTTTAGCAAGTTATAATAAGTTTGAGGGCATTTTCTTGAAAATATCCTTTAGCCCTCACTAAACATCAAACTAAGTACAGAAGGCTCCCCTCCAAAAGCTGTACCATTGCAACACAAGAGGCAATCAGTAAGGATTTATTAGATCAAAATAGCCTTGTACTGAGTGAACAATTTTCTCCAAGTTCTCCCAGTCATCCTGGATTTGTCAGCCTGTCCTCTGGTTGACTGAATCTTCCAGAACAGAAACTTGTCTTTACAGACTCCCCTTGCATTTCAGGGGAGTTGGGATTAGGCTTGCCACTAAAGATCTGTCACTAAAATGGATTGATAGTCCCTATGTACATTTCTTACTGGGACTAACCCCAAGGCAGAAAGAATTTCTCTTGTGCGCCCCCCTTTCTGGCATTTGTTTTTGAAGCAAGAACATTTGAACAATACAGAGTTCTGTTAAACTGGACATGCAAAGTCTCTGGTTTAAAAGGCACCAGAAAGGAAAACAACCAATTTCAAGTTTTTTCCCCTCTCCTGTACAACACAGTTTATTATACCAGATGATGTACTCGACTCCAAAACATTGATATGGAAAAAAAATTGAAGAATTGTGATTAAAATTGATTTTTTCCCTTTGGGAAGTTGGAATCAAAAATGGTTACCTGCTCATTTATGAAACAGATTTATTCTGTTGACATGGAAGCTTGTTTGAAATGTAATTGAATTTCTGTTACCTAATGGAAAGTGACAGTTAACAGTATTTATTTTCCATTTGTGTCTCAGCAGATAACATAACACAATTTTGATTTGTAGTTAGCTTCGGAATCTGAGATTGTTCTATCTCTGTAATTGAAAAGATGAGAGTGTGATGGCCCCAATACAATCCTTTTTTTGTTTTTATACAACCAGTAAAGGTAGCTTTAATACAGTAAACAGCCTCTCTCCCATGCTGCTAATGGTTCTATTCAGATCTGGTACGTGCACCCTGTCTTTCTTATTAGGCTCTGACACATCTTTCTGTGTTGATAATCTCTCCATTTAGACTCACATGGTTTTTTTTTTCCCCCTCTGCAACTAATTTCTGTAAATAACCTCATCTCTGTCATCTGTCCCTCCCTGTTGTTCAAAAATAGCATCACTCTTGGAAATAAAGTGACTATCCTCTATGAGATTTGAGCATTCCTGTTGAGCTGACATTTCTAGGTGCCCTACTAAGGGAGATGGAGGTGAAGGAGGATGACTTGGGAAGGGGCAATAATTCCACAGGGACCCAGGGCTTTTGTGTCAGAGGTGGGCTGCTTCCTTTTCTTTGATGCTACCCTTTTCCTTTATCAGAGTCTTGACTGAGATGTCTCTTGCTTCCCTGTACAATGACTTCTAAAGTAGACTGGCAATGAGAAGAACGTTCGTTAAGATGCTTTTCCTTTTCATTTAGAGAAGTTGAAATCAGATCTTGAGCCTGTCTCCCCAGGCAGCAATTCATTTGTCTTCCCTTAACTTTATTTCTCAGACCCATTGCTTTTCCAGAGTCCCTTTCGATGGATAATTTCTGACTTCCATTTGAGAAGTCATGTGTGTGTGTGTGTGTGTGTGTGTGTGTGTGTGTGTGTGTGTGGGGAGAGAGAGAGAGAGAGAGAGAGAGAGAGAGAGAGAGAGAGAGAGAGAGAAGGGGGGAGGGAGGGAGAGAAATGGCAGAAAAAGGTCTCATGACTGCTGGACTTGATTATGGAGGACCCTGCCTGGCCCTGGATATGCTAAGTGGCTGTGGGAAGCTCACTTCATCCACCTGCTCTAAGCGAGAGCCTGTGAGGCCTTCAGCAGTGGTGGGATGAAAGGTCTTCCGTGAAGCTACAGCATTTTGATTCAGTAAAACCAGTCCTGCGCCTCAGGGCCACCTCCATTAAACATCCTGTCAAAGCCCCTCAGTTTAAGATAAGTAGCCACTGTGGCCTGCAGGGCAGAGGCAGAGAGGAGATGGCCAGATGCTGTCCATTCATAACCACAGCCTGCAAGGGGACAGCAGGCATCACCATGACCACTCGCTCTACGTCTGCCCGACAGGCTCCGTGGATATGCACATCTCCTCTAGGAACAGACTATTCCAACAGGAGCAGTACTCGGGATGTTTTCAATTTTCTTGGTAGGTGGTGTTTTGTAAGTAGTTACACAGCCATGAAATCAAGCTTTTAGATATTAGATATAATCACCATCAATTACTATTCTAGCATCAAGCCACTTCCTTGTTCATGCTGAAAAATGATTCAGATGGAAGATGGATGTTGCCGGGTGGGGTGAATCCACAGTGGCCAGGGTCTCTCAAGAACAAATGTCTGCTGGGCCAGGAGTGGCCTGGCGGGGGATGCAGAGGCCTGGAAGTGCTTGTCTCAGTGCGGGAACAGAATTGCTTCCAGTGAACGACTTGAGGAGCAGCGCAGTGTCCCACGGGACAAAGGGCCACCTTACCTAGACCAGGGCTACTTCTGCAGCAAACATTCCTGGGGTACCATCAGGAGCTGGCCCTGTGCTAAGTTATGGAGGGAGAGAAGGGGAAAGAGGATGCCTCAGACAGGACTGTGGCATTTGGAGGGGTCACTGGCCCTAAGGAGTGAGAACCCAGGACTCCTTGCTGTAAAACACATGCACACACTTTTTTTTTTCTTTCTCTTTTTATTTTTTCAGTAGGAGAGGGTATGTGTTTTAAATGCTGATCCTAAAATAATCCTCTTTGGTGGCCTTAGTAGCTGATTAAATTCTCCCAACTGATCTTGGTATTCACTCAATGGACCCTGGGATATTTAATGATTTGATGACTCAGTTTCTCTGTCAATAAAATTGTGTCAGTAATTTTACCTATCCCACAGAGCTCTTTTCAATTTGCTCTAAATTTTATGGAGGAAAATCTCTACATGTCTGCTGCTGTTATTATTTACTTAACAGCTAGAGTTTGTTCTCATCAACATGAACCTCATTAACCCTGGCCTTGGAGGGTTTTGTCAGAAAAAACCTTTCCAATTTTTGGTATCTGCAAGATCTTGTCCTTTTTTCTTTTCTCCTCCTCCTCCTTCTTTTTTTTTTGTAAGAGGAATTGAACTCAGGACCTTGTGCTTGCCAGGCAGGTGTGGTGCCACTGAGCTAAATCTGTGGCCCTGTCCTTTTTTTCTTAAGATAAAGATTGAAAAAAAAAATCCCACTTGTATTCAGGTAAAATCTGAATTGTAGTCATGTGTTCACTGTTAATGGGCTCTTCCATTATTGTTTTTGCTTTTAATAAGATATTCTTTAGATACACTGAGTAGGGTAACAAATACATTTTGACATAACAAATTAGGGATTTAGAAATACTTTATAAATGAAGATGAGAAATAGTTTCTATACTGATAATACTGGTATAGTAGCTCCAAAAATTTATTAGGGAGCTAGGTCTTTTCTGTCTTTGTATCCTTCAATCCATGCTATATGAGCTTTCATCTGCAAGATAAAAGGCGGCTGCTGAATCTCCCAAGCATTGTTTTCATGCTTCAGACAAAAAGAGGAAGCAAAAAAGGAAGTGGTCTCCTAGTCTTTTGTCATCTTTTAAGTATTTCTGAGCCATCCCAATCAATGACCTTTGCATGCATTTCACTGAGCAGAAGTGAGTTCTCTATACCTAGCTGCAAGGGAAGCTATGAAACCCTTGTACTCCAAATAAAATTTGGGATTTATTATTAAGAAAAATGAAGGAGATGAATATTATGTAGAAATTTTGTGTCACCTACAAGTGGATGGATGCCTTTAATTACAAGTTTATTCAGGTGCCTGTTTAGCATCAGAAGCCAAAGGTAAATCAGTTTAATTAACTGAAAACTTATATTATCCATTCATAGTTACGTATGTGGGTGTCTATACATACTTATTTTTATACAGTTAAGCATTTTGATACATGTTTATGTTAACACTTATCACATAGGCACATAAAATGCCAATATGTCTATATTGTATACATTTTTAACTTATGCAAAAAAAAGTTATAATTAGGAAAAAATCCTACTACCTAAAGCAAGAAAAAAAAAGCATAACAGTACTTGTAAGGTGGTTTTGCTTCATTTCTAGGTAATGTGGTCCCATATATCAAAATGTGCCATATGAAACAATGGTGTGAAAATATGAGGAAGATACAAATAATGAGTGCAAACTACTCCTGTACAGGAAGCTGAGAGTAGATAATGAAGGCAGGAGGGTTGGATTCTCATGTGTGTTTCACATTGTTCCCACCTAATCAGGCTTGACCTTTAGAAGGCTCCCAGGCGCAGGACCCTCATCAGATTGGAAATGATGAATTAAGTAAAAGCTTAAATTGCTGATATGGAAATGTTTAATTTGCACATCACAAACAAAAATCCCCCCGATTTTTGGATGCAGACTATAATTTCAACACAGATGATTCTCATAGATGAGATTGACTAATACATAATTAATATACAAAGATTTTATAATTCTGAAAATGGTGTTTTCTAGCCTGGACTTTGGTTTCAGTGACATTATTCAGATTTTAGGTAAGGTGGGATTTTTTTCTAAAGGGTCCAAATAGCCTAGTTAATGGTTATATTGTGGTTGTCCCCAATACCAGAATCACTAATGTGTCAGGGTTGGGACTAATCAGTCTTTAGTATGTCATGCTGTGAGCCATAGAGATTTGGTTGACAACAATCTGTGTCCATATTATCATTTAAATATGAGTTTTACTTTGACAAATTTGGAGAAGGAGGACCAGACTGTGGCTTACAACTATCAAACTTTAACCCCAGCAAGGCTGAGCTAGAGGTAACCTTTTCAACACCCTGAAGAAGCTTTGTTCAGCAAAATGCTGCTGCAAGGAGCATTCTGCACCCTTAAAAGGCCAACCTAATTACCTGTGTATGTCTTTTATCTCACCATTGCTTAGGCAATGATGCTTATGTACAAGACACAGACTTTTAGCATTGTGGTGTCAATTTATTTTATCTTGCACCAGAAACTTACGATTTTAGTGAATACTTTTTGTTAGCAAAAGTCCCATTCATCAGCCTGGGTTTGTGGTCAGCTATGGTGATCCGTGCTGCTAAATGAGGAATCAGTGATTGAATTTAAAATCTGGTCCTTAGAGTAGTTGTTGTAATAAAGAGCATAAAATTTTCACTGCAGCTGTTCTTTGTGTTCAATCTGTGTATTTGGCTGTGACTTTTGGCAGTGTTTGTGCATTGGTTTTGGTATAGAATATTTTATCCCCTTTTGGTAATGAGACCTATGGATTTAGTCGACTCATTTCTGTACTTCCTTTTACTGTTTAGACCGCCAGTGGCCTATTAGCTGTCATATTACTGTAGCAAGAGGAGTTGTTTAGGTTCTTATCATTAAACATTTAGTATGCACATTTATTAAACACATATGTAGTATAAATGCTGCTTCACAGAAGGGAGACATAGGTGCTTCTAGATGTTTACATTTTGAGGAGTAAATTTGTATGACAGATACTAGTAAAACCCAAGAACTTTATAGGAACTGTGCCTCTTGGATATATGTTTCTAGGTGTTATTTTTGATGTTGAATTGAATGCATTAAAAGCCATCTTTTACTGAAACTCTATGTTTTTATTACATTTTTTAGCTTGGGCAGGACTGTTTTCTCAGAGTATTCAATAACTGCCCCAGAATCTGGCACCTATAGGTATACAGTATGTGTTCATTTAAATTATGGATGTGGGACACCATAGTCAGTGTAGGGTAGGTTATGCTACTGTAACACAACCCCAAAATCACGGTGGGCAATGATAATAACATAAATCAATGATAAAGATGACGACAACATAGCAGACATTATTCTGAATAGTGTACATGGGTTAAACTTGCCATAATGAGTACATGAGATATACAATATTATCATACCTATTTTACAGACACAGAAAAGTTATATAACTCACCCAAGGTTGCACAGCTAACAAGATTCGGAACCAAGATTAGAATATTGGAACTCTGTTTTCAGGATCCAAGATGATAACCTGTGTACAATATTTTGCAGCCATTTAATATTTTTGTCTGCCTAAGCATCTATTCTCTCTTTTTTCTTTTTTTTGTTTTGGCCAGAGTATTGGATTTTGCTTCTCCTTTAAATGGCTATGGGACTCAGGCCACAGTAATCCAAGTTTCTGTCCCGGGATCCGAAGTATCAACTAGAACTGGAGCCGAAGGGCTTCCACACAAAAAGCTGACCAGAAGACCTGTTGTCCAAAGCTGTTGAGCTCTTCTGTCCCTTTTCTCTCTGAGTCTGATTCTCTCATCTTTCTTTTGATTCTATGGGTTCCCATATTTTAAAAAATGACTTGGGCTTTTGGTAGTCAAAGATGGTTTCTCTTGCAAGCAAAGAACCTTGACTGACTTAGAGTACAGCTGACAGAAGGTGACTGTGTCTTCGTGATGTGTCTCCAGCTGTCTGAACATGGAGCATCAGAGGATTTGGATGTAGGCAAATGAGGCTACTGTGGTTACTTTTTCTTGTGTACACATGGGATTGTCATAAAACGATGCATTGAATCAACATGTGTGGGATCTTACTTCCTCTTCCCTCAAAATTCATATGAGTTCCAAGTGTTCGTTTTTTTGCTGATTCCTGGGATGGAAACAAACAATTCAGGAAACAAACAGTTTCCTTGACCTCATGGTAATGAATTGTTTTTATTTATTTATTTTTCGCATTGACCCTTTTCTTCTAGATGTGTAGATTATGTATGGATGAATGTGCTCTGCTCGTTGGCCTTTATGGAGTGGTCTACATCCCCAGTAGGGCACATGAATGGAAATTGTGCTTGTTTTTGAGATGAGCTGAAGAATGACAGAAGCTCCTTTTAAAAGCTCATTTCAGAGAATGTATATCGATGCACCAGAGTGGTGCAAAGTATTGGCTTTGTGGGAAGGGGATGGGGGACATGGGCTTGATTCTCCTAGCACTCCCACTTGGCCCCTCGGAAAGTCTGTTCTCTTCAACTTTGCTGCCTTATTTTCACTGCGAAGGTTGTAGTGCTCACTTGGTGCTTCGCATAAAGTAGGGTGTTTTAAAAATGATATTCACTATTGATAGTAAGGATTTGATGCCCAAAGCTTCTAACATGTTAGCTTGACACAAGAGTCACTTGGATATTTCTTAAATCTTGTACTTGTTGTGCTTCAGTGCATTTGTCTTGTCTTCTTAATAATACTCAAATCCCTCCTCGTCGTTCATCTTCTTCCCCTATCATTACCTGACTCAGGCCCCACTATCTAACAGGTTTTACAGTAATAACTGAATAAGAATACCATGGAATGGTGAGATAGGAGGGCGCACATCTGCTGGGAGTTCAGGGCTTCCTGTGTATCCTGGTATCTCCATTTACTAGGAGTTTTCTGCAGGTTGCCAAGTGACAAATAATACCAGCTGTGATGGGAGCATTTACTGAGCTTAGCTTATAAAGGCCCAGGATAGAGATCAGGCACAAAGGAGTTGAGGTGTAGATAATGGTCTCAGCTAGGCCTCAACGTGTTCTTGACAACTCTACGGGTTTCATTTTGGAATGCAAATGGGTCAGCGCGTTGATGGGTGTTTCACAGGCACTAACAGCTCAGGATGCTGAAGTAGCAAATTTCACAAGTGTGTTGGCCCCTGACCTTGCTGGCATTGAGGATCTGTCCTGAACTTGTGCATCATTTAAGCAGATCTGCTACTACCCTAAGTGATGCAGTTAAAGAAGTTGGCTTGTGAGTCAGTGTGTCCACAGACTGAACTCCTTATCTCCCCAGGGTCAGTGCAGTTCTTCAGGGATGGAGTTACACCATAATATACAAGATATCAGATTAATTTGAATTTTAGTTAAACAATAATATTTAGGGTAAGCACATCTCATGCAGCATTTGGAACATACTTTATATTAAAAAGTTATTTGTGTTTAGTTAGCATTTAAATTCCACATGATCTCTCTCCCCCCCCCCCATATGTGGCAACATTATGTGGAGTTCACAGGACAACTGCCTTGTCAATTTTGCTGATGAAGTCAACAACAAGAGTTTCAGAATAAAGGTAGTTTTTCTCTCCAGTATCTAGTACCCAGGATTCTAGTCTAATAGTATCTCTGATGCTTTTCCCACAAACGCCAATAGCATCCTCTTTTACCTTAATTTTGTACTCATCTATTTTAATCCTTTTCATCAGATGAACAGCATTAACTCACCCTATTTATATATAATCTATTTATAAGCACTGCAAAAGAGTGGGTGTGTTTGGCAGGAAACATAACTCCTATTTAGCAACTGGCAAACGTCAAGAGAGGTTTTGGCTTCAATAAACATCTCTCAAAGTTGTGATGGAGGGAGGGAGATTATTACCATCCTCTTCCTTCTTGGGTAAACTCAAAACATGAAAACAAACATACAAAAACATTTTGTGAAGGGGAATGGAGAGATTTTGCTTCTATCCTTATAAAATATTCTTTGCGGCTGCTTCAGCCCCAAATCTCAAGGCACTAACTAAACAGTTCTGCATTAATTGGAGAGGCAGCTGGGTCGAAAGCTGAGATAGCTGCCTCTGATTGACCATGGCATGGTCAGCTGCCCATGAAACTACCTCCTCAGAAGCCTTCTTCCGGGCTTATTGGTGCCAGTGGGGCTGGAGAGGGCAGGGGATTTGGGCCATGCTGTGTTACCACTTCACAGTGAGAGCCTGATCCCTCAAAAAGTCTGATGAGTGTCACCACAGACTTCCAGGCATGCTTGCTCCAGGACAGCTGGAGGCTCCTTCTTTCCTTGTCCATACATCTTTGTGGGGTTATGTTGGTGGTGGTGGGGGGAGCAAAAACAAATCTTTTTCTTGCTTTCTTACCTTCAAAGGAAGAGATGAAAATTTGACTGCACAGTGATTTGGCATTTGATTTGTGAGAGACCCAGGTGAATTCTGACTCCTGTTAGGAATCTCCAAGGGCCAATGATTCTTTAGCCACAGAGAGCTTGTTGTTTGGATGCAGACTGTGGGGGAGATTGTGTAAACTGTACTAGGCTGGTAACTCAGCTTGCTTGGGCTCATTTTCTCTCATTCTTTACACTGTGATCTAACCGTGCTTCTGAATTACTTCCTATTTATAAGGAGAATTTGTGGCAATAGCTATGCAATATTTATTCCCAGAGAGAGACTTTAGAAATGGAAGCTCATAAAAATTAAGCCTTCCATGGAGAAGCTGTAATATATATTTTAGGGACATTGCCTGTGTATTAATGGGCATGGAAGTATCACTCAATTCACATTTTCTGAGCATTAACTATGTAGCAAAAAAGACCCTGTGGCTATTAAAATAATAATAATAACTAGCACTCCTATAGGCTTTCCTGCCAAATTTGATTTCGAGTGTTGTATATAGATTGAATCATTGCATTTATATGTTTATCCATCTCTTCATTCACACAGTAGAAATCACCTCAGCTTTGGCCAAAGTCTAAGAAAGTGCAATAGGGACAGAGATTGAGAAAATACAATTTTTATATTCAAAGTCCTTAATTTATGTTCACACGAGAAGACATTTGTGCCTGTAATAGTCAGCAGACAATTTACGGTGACTTGTAATCCCAGGATTCAGAGCCAGGGGAAGGTTGTAGGGAAATGAGATCATCCTAGGAAGTCCTGAAGAGAGCTAGAATTCCTGCTTGGAGAAAGGCCTGGCCGAAAGCAACAGTGAGGTGAGGAGAACAGACTTGTGGAAGGAGTGGGCAGCCATGCCAGTGACATTTCTGGAGTGTCTCTGGAAAGGGCATTCTGGGAGACAGAGCATCAGATCTGGGCTGTCCATTTATTTCTAATTGACATTTTCCATAGAATAGCAGACAGCCATCTTGACCTCTAATCTCTTCCCAGCCTCCCTTTTCTGCAAAGTGACTGAGGTCGACATAATCGGGTCATTCGAAGCAACTCACAGTAGTTGCCTCTTTCAATGAGGGAAGTATTTGTTGAGGGACTGTTCGGTACCTGGAGTTTATTTGTGCCCTTATGGGGTTTTCATGTATGCATGGGTGAGAGGAGAGGCCAGGTCCTCATGGCAACCCTGATCCAGGACCAGAATCCTCAAGACACCTAAAGCTGGGGACTCTGGTCTCCTCTCCTGACCTCATTTCTCTTGGCCCATGCTCCTGCTATCTTCTTCTCCATCTCTCAGGAAGCAAGGCCCCCTTGCTGGTTTTCTGTCCCCGCTGCTACCCAGTGCTCAATGTGCCAATGCTTTGTTCATTCATGCTTGCACGAGCCTGGTTATTTTTTCCCATCTGCTCTAGCCACTTTCTCCTCAAATTCACTATGTCTTAATTTCTCACATTCTCTAAAGAATTCTCTCTAACTCTTCTATTCTTCGCTGGATCTGGACCAGCTGTTTCTCTCAATACTTGTTATTTTCTTCCTGCTTTCTTTCTCTTAATTAACTTGCTTATTCTTCCTGTCAGCTGGCTCCTATCCTAGGAATGCTCTCTGGTCCCAGAGTTCAGCTTCAGTATTCAGTGTGGTCAAGAGTGTGGGCTTTGGGATCACTGGATAGAAACCAGTTCCACTGATGTGTGTTTGGAGACATGTTATTGAGTTCTCTGAGCTTCTGTGTCCTCATTGTTGGCAATAAGGCATGTGCGGTACTCAGCTCCTTGCCTGGCAGAGAGCATGAGCCCCAAGAATGGCAGTGTATGGGTTATTATCCAATATTCAATGCCATTCTAACTCAAGTTCAAGTTCAAGCAGTACTTTTAGCATTCACATCTTACATATAGTTATATTGTATGGCTGCACCTGACCTCTTGTCTACTACAAAACCAAGGTGAGGCAAATGGTGGGAAGGAGTTAATTTATTGTGGTATTAAGATATATATA
>NW_022900947.1:17522143-17540960 GCF_012274545.1 Fukomys damarensis | reverse complement strand
AGATATATATGTATATATATATATATAGAGAGAGAGAATTAGGATTTTGCAGTTTTGTCAGATTGTGGGTTTTGGATTTTCATAAATGTAAAGGAAACCAGTTTCTTTAACAAAGGGGTCACACTGGGCACCTATTGCAGGGGAGTCTCTTGGCAATTGAGTGGAGACTAGGAAACAACACAAGGGCCACAGTGATGACTTGAGAACAGCCAGTGGGATAATGACCCAGACTGAAGAGCCAGCAGTGCTGGCAGGAGAGGACGAGCAAATAGGAAGGCTGACACTGTCGGGGCACTGTGGCAGGATATCATGGAAATGTTTCAAAAGTGACAACTTGGCCAAAAAGAACCAGTAGGGAAAGAAACACTGAACTAAATTTTAGGAAGACTGTGACTCCAAAGTCATATCCAATGGATTTCACAAAAGGAATCCAAAGGGAATCAGCCCCACTGAGTCATTAAATTTTTTCACTTTGTTAGTTTGACCAGTGGTTATTACTTGCCTGCTATGTGCCGGTATGATTTTATGAGTTACAGATATAGGAGTGGGTAGTTCTATGGAGTAGCTTGTCCCTATAGCAGTGGATAATCCCTGACCACCTGGAGCTGACATCCTAGTGCCAGACCAAGTGGACACACAAGGCAATCATGACCATAAGCCACATCCACTTTGAGATGGCACCACGCTCTGCATTCTACTTGGATTCTGTTATTTATACTTTCTGACAATTTCATAAAGTATAGATATTATGGCCTTCATTGTAAAGCTGAGGAGATGGGAGCTGAGATTGGCTAAAGCAAGTGGGAAAGCCAAAGGCTTAGGACAGCTTTGCAGGACAATCACCATGAAGCTGAGAGGGAGAGAAGGAAGGAGCAAGCAGATAAAGGGAAAATCAGAGATGTGGGAGATAAATCAGAAGCAGCTTGAATAGGTGATCAAAGTCCAAGTACATGGGAAATCAAGCAGGATGCGAAATAGGAAAAGAGCTCAGGATTTGGCTGGAAAAATACTCCCGATGGTGTTCCGATGACTGGTCTACCTCAGGAGCACAAGGTGGTGCCGGATTTCAGCTTCCTCCCCAAGCAGAAAATGCCTAAGAGAAAATGAGCAGAGACTGCTCATCCCAGGAGTCAGAGAGAGAAGGAAGTAAAATCAAATAGCAGTTAACAAACACAATCACATGAAGTTATTTTCTAAGGGGACAAAGCTTCCTCTGAGGACCACGCAGAGGGGAGAATGAGACATTGGCATGGTGGGGGGGAAAGAAGAGGCCTTGGTAGCCAAGGAGATGGGTAGGAAAGGGGACAAGCTTGGGCAGGGTGGCCTAGATCTTCTCTGAGTGTGCAGAAAAGGGTAAGAAAGGAGATATAGGGTGCGGATTTGCTGAAATGGAGCAATGCAATGTATAGGTGAGATTCCTGTGTCAAATAATTGACCCTTCCTACAGGCAGTAAGATTCTGTGTTAGCAGGCATAAGCTTTGGTCAGAGGAGAGGACTGGTGACCCCAAAGAGGGAGAAATCTGTAGTAGTCGTTTTGCAGAATCCTTCAAATGGAACTTAAGATTTGCTCTGTTGTATTGCTGACACCTACTGAAGGCTATTATTTATTTATTTTGGACGTTTTAAATAGCCATTCCTCTTATCCTGTTGGTGCATGTCTTGTTCTTGTAGAAAAATGCTGGTGATTTAAAAGGAAATTTGTATTTGCACTTTTTGTTAGTCTTTCACATCCTCTTCCTGTCACTTTATGGGTGTGAAATGCCATTAATCATTATGGTGTCATAAAATACATTTTATAGTAATGTGATTTACCCCCCTCCCAAGGTTTATTTCTACCATTCTAAGAGATATTTGTGGTGGAAATAGCTTTCATTTTGAGCCTTTCATCTTGAACTTCATAGTTATTCCTGAGACTACTGCCCCTTAGTTGATAATTGGTTTTGGGTCTGTTACAGGCTTTGCAATCTCCCAAAAGACCTTTGGTTTTTAAACAAAGATCAACATATGGCCTTTTCCTAGGAACATGTGTCCAAAGCCTGGAGGTCCTGAGAGGTCCTGAGACCCAGAAAGAGTCATAACAGGGTAGAAAGGTGTTCTTTGCCCCTGGGAGGCTGTTAGGAGCAGTTAATGGCTGCAGGATTGGCAGAATAAAGTCTAGGTCACTGGTAAATCAAGTGGGACCCTATGATTCAGGGTTAGTATATGACAGTAAGGCTGGGAAGAACTGAAGTAGGTTGAAAGCTTGAGGGATCAGTGTAGACCTTGAGAAAGAATCTAAAAGTTCTTAGGTCCCTGAAGAGTGTTTGACTTGGAGGGCAACCAGATAAGGTAGGGGTGATGAACAAGAACAAATAGAAGAGTAGGTGCTATAGGATCAGCTGTCTGGCTTCTTTGCTACACAATCAGCGTTTAGGGCTTCAGGATGGCATATTACTCTTCTCCATTTCAACTGTATGCCCAGGCATAGCTGGTCATGTGACACATTTCTGAGCATGTGCCCTTCACTAGAAAATATTCCTGATGATATAAGATGGCCATTCTCTTTTCAAAGTGGTAGCATTTTTTAAAAAACTGCTGTCTTTTGTATTATGACTTTTGTGTCCATCCAGTAAGATGTACAAGATGGGAGGAGTTCCTTTAGAAACGTGTGGGTGTGAGTATGTATATGTTTGCATGTTATGGCCTGAAATGGGAGATACTGGTTCTGTACCAGAGCACCACTGATGAGTCACTTTGTTGTTAACCATGGTGCTTTGCTTGATTTTTTTTTATCTTAATACTCTTGAAAGATGGAAAAGTAACAGCTTTATTTATTTAGGTAGAATAAATGTCAAGTCACTAGTACAGTTAGGATGCTTTTGGCTTCAGATAACTAAACAGTCAATATTAAGTGACTTAAACTTTAAAGAGACTGATTATCTTATAAAGGGTGGGGAAATGTGGTGTCCCTAAGATGGCTCCCATGACCCTGTTTCTTTAGTATTTATGCCTTTGGATGTGGGTTGCATTTGGTGACTCACTATGGACCAGTAGTAGTTCTTGGCTAGAGATGATCTGGCAATGGCGACTTTTATTCCCTTTGATTGGTGGGTAGAAGTCAGAGATGCTGCTGAACAGCTCCTACAATGCACAGCCAGCCCCACAACAAAGTATTATCCAACCCAATGTCAATGACGCTAAGACAGAACCACAGTGTTAAAAGAATAGAATATGGTAGGAACTCCTAGGATGTTACTCCTGAGATTGGTTTATAAAGACCGTGCTTCTCACCTTGAGCATTCTTCCTCCTCTCCCTGGGTGCTTCCTCTGGGGAAGGCCATCCGCCATGTTGGGAGGCAGTCTGGGGCATGGCCCATGTGAGAGACCTTGGGAATAGCTCTTCTGAGATTTTCCACCAGCCTTAACAGTGACCCTGAGGCCACATTATTGCAGACAACTAAATTATGTAGAAAGATCGTAGGTAGACAGATAGGGGCGTTCGCTGGAGAGAGTCAGTGCAAAAGACAAAAGACATTACAGTTGTGACTTCCATCTGTTGGACGCCAGGCTTCAAGATGAAGATGAAATGACCTGGCCTATATACTTCCCAAGGACTAAGATAAGTGGTAACACCTGGCCCAGAAAAGTCTAGATAGAGCCACCCCGGGGTGTGGGGGCGTGACCAACACGCACTCTGCATATTGACATCTAGCAGGTTGGGAGTTATACTATTTCCTCTATTTCATTTGGAGGTCCTGTTATCAGCAGTAGCTCTTTTGATTGTGGCCTGTGGGAGACTAGGAACCAGGGTCCTTTACCTCTGCTACTCTTCAACTCTGGACCAACGAAAGCTGTGGGATGGTATTTGTCATTTTGAGTCTCTAAAGTTGGGGATGGTTTGCTACGTAGCAGTAGATAAGCAGAGCACAAAGAATTTGAAGGCAAGGTGGCTGCAGGATTGGGTCCTCTAGGCCCAGTTGCCCTCTGTGCCTTCCCTGAGCCATCTTCTGTGTATCAGCACATCCTTCAGCTTTTCCCTCTTCATCTTCAAATGACTGCTTATAAGCATCAGGCACTCAGATCCATAGGCAGGAAAAGAATTTCTGGGGTGTTTCTTTTTATTAGGGATGAAAACTTTTCTCTGGAGCTGCCTATGGGACTTCCTTTCAGATCCCTGGTCATGATTAAGACATATACTAATGTCTTAGTTGTAAGATAGATATAGAAAGTAAATATTAGTCATTTTCAGTCTCTGTCATGAGAAGGAATCTCCATCAGCAAGGAAGGAGAGAATGCCATGCTTTCCCTCTGTGAGTAGAAACCAGCATCTTTGGACAACTTTCCCTTGGTGGCAAAAGCCACATCTTGTCACTAAGATTCTATTTAGTTCTTTGGCTCTGACTGCTTGGGCAATTGTATGTATCATTCACTGCTTCTTTTTTATAGCAGATATTTCCCCACTGAGCTATGTGTGCATGCAGGGAATTGGTAAAGGAGGGAGAGAAAGCAGGGATTGGCTCAGGTGTTCGGCTCTTGGCTGCTGGTTGCATCCCAGGGGAGCGGTGCTGTAATAGAGAACATTGTTCCCTCTGAAAGTTTGGGCAGAGTAGCTGAAAAGGGTTGAAATGTGGTTTAATAGTTTGGCGTTTCCTTAAACTTCAGGATAACCCCTGCTGCTTCTGACTATGACCACGTCCATCTGGAGGAGAAATGATGGAGTGAGATGAAATCACATATTTTATCCTCGTGACTGCCTTGGACGTGGGAGGAGAATGAAGAATACATATGAGGGAGAAAAGTTTGTAAACCCAATGACCTGCAAGCGAGTGGTTGAGTGCAAATTCTGGCATAGACATAGAGAGACCTGAGGAGAAATCTGAGTTGCCAGAGTAGGTAGTTGGATGGAGAGGCAGAGGGTGCAGGGCTGAGATGTGTCCAAATCTCAGCTCTGCCCCTTATTTGCTGTGGGATCTTGGGCAAGTCATTTACTCTGTCTGAGATTTGGCCCAGTGATTGATAATGCATGGAAACGGTTGGAAGACTGAGCAAACAAGTGACTTGACTTTACGAGAGAGGGAATCTTGAATTCTGGCTTTTGTTTGCTTTTTTCTAACTTTGGTTTCAGAGCACTCTTTCACTCTCTCATTCCTCTTTCCTCTCTGAGGATATCTATGTGCTTGGGTGTCTCACCATGTAGAAAAGGCATGTGAGGAATACAGGTATCATTTAGGGCAGGAATTTAATTTCTTAACCATGTCAGGCATACTTGCATTTTGAAAGAGGAGAACTGGATGGATACACGGTTAAATATGAAGGCATAAATTATGAACAGTAAGACACCAGTGTGAAAATTATTAAGAGGAATACTGTGTCTTTCTGTGGCATTTTCAATCGCTCAATTTAGCTAACAACCTTTTCCTCTTCTGCTAAAGACTGACTTCACAAATGCAAACGTCCTCTTAAGGACAAAGTGGCTGCATACAACACTGGATGTGTTCTCTGCCTCCAGTGGAGGCAGGCGGCAGAACCACTGAGCTAAATCCCTGGCCCCTGCTAATTTCTTTCTGAGCGGTGAAAAATGTTCTGTTCCATCTCACATTTTGCTTCCGTCAGGGACAGATTGGGTGGGTTCATTCATTGTTTGAAAAGGGTCAGAAGAAAGACACCAGAGTTGCCCCTAAATTGTTAGCATTCTGGGGAACTCTTCCTCTGGTGTTCTGCAGATGCTTGGCAGCAGGGTTCCCGCCACTCCTCTCGTGGCTTTGGTCTATCTCTTTAGAGTTCCTTTCCCCTGAACGTTGTCTATTTTAAATGGCTTCCCAAGTCTGGCTAAGGAACTCAGCTGGAAACTGACCCCAGTGAAGAGTGAATGAAGTGGTTAAGAACTTGGGCTCTGATGTTCAACTGCCTGCTTCAAATCCTCCTGCTTAGTAGTCATGACCTTGAACATATCATTTAATGTACTTCCGGATGCCTTGGTCTTCTCATCTATGCGCCAGGATTCAAGATGGTTAATGGACAGTGCCTGTCTGAGCACTAATAATGTGTCCAAGCATGGCTCACATTTCATGTGTGTTCAGAGAATCCTTACAGCAATCTGAAGAGCTGAGTGACATTTCCCCCTCCTGTGTGTAAGAAACGGAAGCAGAGTAAGGCTGTATGACTTACTCAACATCCCACAGCTAGTCACTGGGTGAGCCAGGAAGTCAAAGTAGGTAGGATGGACCTCGAGTCCCTGACCACTCCGCCACCTCGATTTCCTAGAACTCTCTTGAGGATACACTGAGATGGTGCAGGTAAGGGATATGGTGACCCTGTGGTGGTTACTGTTATTACTTATTGAGTTACTCTCTGGAGAAAATCTGAAGTGTTTTCTTAAGCATTGATCAGGTTAAAGAGTTATTCACTGTTGACCCTTACAAATTACCAGAAAAACAATTTTACTGAAAACCTGTTCTTTTCCTCCTTCTTTCCAGTTCAAATGGTGCTAGTTAAAAGGAGAACTTGAAGGTGGGTAGGGTGGGTTGAGTCTATTTTAAATGTGACAAAGAGGAAGCAGGGAGGGCCATGTGGCCAGTCAGCAGGTCAGTGAGGACCCCACACGGGCCCCAGTGGAATGCTGACGTGGGTATGCTGGGCAGGTAACCAGCAGTGGAACTCTGGGTTGAGAACAATCGTGTTTGATGTTAGATCCTAATCATTTTGGATCAAATTCCCCACCATGTCTTTGACACTACATAATGAGCATCACAAGAGGTGGCCTTGTGGTCAGTCATGTGTCTTTGCCTTAAAATTGTCACAAAGGAGAAGTGAAGGCCAGCGACTGAGCGGGTCTGTAAGGCCCATAGGAAGTAACAGCCGTATTATTGAAGCTGACCTTCTGCTTAAACCCGTAGCCGTCTCATCCATCACCCGCCGTCGGGGCTCCTGAAGGTCAGTCAAATGATTCTGTTAATCGCCGCTCATTCTCAGGTTCTCGCTTCAGGAGTAATAAATTTTTAAAACTTTTTAAAAAATGAAAAGTTGGGTGACAGGTGTGTATGGAAGAAAAATAATCAGATGGAAGAACAGTCATTTAGGAGCACGCAGTTGGAGTGAGCGCTGGAAAATGGTAAAGGTTTCCTACGGCCCCGAGGAGGACCTGGGCCCACAGAACCGGGCCAGGATGAAATGGAGGCAGAGGTTCTCAATGGGCCCCGGCTCGGCTTGGCTCTGCGCCCCCTGGTGTCAGACGCTCCCGGTACTGAGAAGGGTGTGCAGGACTGCCCGTGGGACGTGGGCCCCTGCAGTCACTGCGCCGTCAGCCCCTCTAGTCCTTCTGGAAGGCTTCCAGGAAATCAGGCAACAGCCTGGCTGCAAAGAGCTATGACGTCAGTCTTTCTTTGGTTGTAGAGCTCACCCTGCAACAAAAATCCCAGCCACACATCCTGACCCATATTGGCATTATCGCAAACGTGTATCTTTATGTGCAGAAAAAGGTGCTGTTGTTGCTAAGGTGGGGGAGTAGGGGCGGTGACTGACAGCACAGGGCAGGAGATTGCCTGGTGGAATGATTCCCAGTGTGACAGTGGTTTCAAGATGGCGGGCGACTGTGTCATAAAGACTGTCCCCTTTCTGCTGTGTGACTTCGGGCAAGTTTCTTAACCTTTCTGAGGCACAGTTTCCTAATTTGTAGCTAGGGATACTCATATTTGTTTATTATATTTGTGGCATAAGATCCTTCATTCACTTTCAAAAAAGTTTATAGACACAATAAACATCTTAAAATAGCAGAAGTTAAAAGCACAGATGCTGGACCTGCAATCAGAATCCCAGTATCCTAGGAGGCTGAGGCAGGACACCACAAGTGTGAGCCCCATCTGGGCAACTTAGCAACTTAGTGAGACCTTCTCTCAACCCCAAAAGTAAAAAGGGCTGGAAAGTAGCTTGGGGTGAAGGTCCTGGTTGCAATCCCCAGTAAAACACACACACACACACACACACACACACACACACACACACACACACTCACGGATGGTAATAAGAGCATATCAGTTATAGGATTACTGTGAGGATTTGATGAGTAAAGCCCTTGGAACAGCAGCAGGCACCAAGTGTGTGCTATGTGTTAGCCATCATTTTGTGGTAAAGACAGTAACAGACCAAAAGGAAAAGTGACAGAGACAAAATGGCTGCCCTCCACGGAACTACTGGTTTACTGGAGACAACCAGACACCAGGAGTGCTGTTTTACAGAGCCTGTTGAGTAGTGAGCCTCAACAAAGGATCCTGAATGTACTCAGCTGAGACCCTGGCAACCGGAGTCTGAGGAGCAGAAGTGAGCTGTACGTGGCATCTGGCTCTCACGTCTCACTTGTCTTGCCCACGGGGTGGATGAATGGATCCTCTGAGGTGGGCAGGCAAATAGAGGTGTAGCCTGACAGCTAGCTCATGGGGTGCACTTTCACCCCTGATGAGAAATGCTGGCTTCTCCAGCTGTGATTGGTTGATTCAGGTGCACATTACCTGTCCCCAAGAGAGCACGGGTGGCAGCCTGCCAGGGGATCTTGACTGATGGACTCCACAAGGCTCAGCAGCCAATTGCTGTTGACGAACACGTCCCAGTGGGCCAAAGGACCAGCAGTGGCAGCCAGGACCACCCAGCAATGGCTTCAGATAGGTGATGGATACATTGGGGACCAAGTGAAACAAAGTCTGCTTTCTCATTAACATCCATTGCATGATTACAGATTTTGTCCACTGAAAAATTAACTCCCAAATCTCTAATTTCCATAGAAATGTGTGCTGTAAGAAATAATATGGCTGTTGTCTTTCCAACCAGCATTTTCTGCTCATTAACTAGAAGACAATTTATAGATTTCCATCCTTCCTTCCTTTCCCTTCCTTACCTTCCTTTTTCCATCTCCTTTTTTCCTTCTCTCTCCCTCCCTCTCCCTCTTTCCCTCTCTCTCTCAATGCCCCCACCACTTTTTCCTTCCCTCTCTGACAAAAGAGCATCCAAGACACAGGCTACCAGAGACTCACTGAAGCTGCCAGGTTGTAGCTCTGAAGCAGGTCACAGTGTATTTCTGAGAACAAAAACTGTGATCTCCTGCCCTTTCCGCTTCCTGGAAAGTTGGTTTCTTTATTTGGCATTTGTTTAGCATTTATTTACAAAGTTTAGGCAGCAGCTGTGACTTCAGCAGGTACACAGAGAGGAGAACTAGCAGGCTGCCAGATTCCATGAGTGCAAATCAAATGTAATGCCATGTTGTATGTGTTCTCCGGATAACGTGAAATTAAACTTTGGACTGTTGCGCTGCTGTGCGAAGAGAGCCGTGGCCACTGATCTCAGCGTGCCAGTGGTCAACATTAAAGATGAGATGCGTGTCTGGCTGGGAGGCCTCAGGGCGTCCTATGTGAAGGGGGTGGATGTGCGGGGCATTGTTGCAGGAAGAGCGGACAGGCTAGATATTGGCTTTCTGGTTGAATTGGGCTGGGCCTCTCTAATAATAGCTCCCGGAGGGAAAGGCCAATTTGCTCTCCTGCTGTTTTGTAGAATGTTTAAATTCCTTTTTCTCAGTGGCCCAGTTATGTACCTTAAGCATATGGGAACTCCAGCAACTATCTGCCCCAAATCACAGAGTGAACACATCTCTCACAATGTGCCATTTTGATGTGGAGCAGGGAGGAGGAGGGGTTGGCTGAGATCACCCTGCGCCAGCCTTGAGTGTGACAGTCACTCACCCTTGCAGGGGGCTGCAGGGGAAGTCGCAGTGCCCGAGGGTGCTGCGTGTGTCACTAAAGCTTTGTCACCATCTGTGGCAGGAGTAGGGAGTGAAGAGACCATGTGTGAATCAGCGCGGGAGAGTCTGCCTGGTTCTGGCTGGTGAATTCTTTGTTTGTTTGATTTTCCTTTTTTTGGTTTAGAGAGCTAGACACAACGATAACAAATGCTTGGCCTAACTCTGCATTCTGCAGGATTTCAGATTTTTTTTTTCTTCTCTCCCCTTTTACTTCCTTCTTGATCATCTTGATCATGCCCAAGTTCTTTTTCTTCAGCTCTCAACTTTTCGCCATGTGACCCAAGGATGGTGTAAGGATGGCACAAGGACCACTCAAGAGACTCATGTTTCTTTCTTAGGGTGCCTGCCCAGGGGATCACTAAAATTGGCTCTGCCCTTTGTTCAGCCTTTGGTCAGTTTAGGGCTCTTCACTCATCTCCAGCACATATTTAGGGGTTCAAACCCAGAAACCAAACCAAACCAGAGACTACTGGCTCCCTGAGACCAGTAGACCATTTTACTGTTCAAGCACATAAGAAGAGAGCAGGACGTGGTTTTAGTTCTGATGAGGCAAATAGGGCAAATTTCACTGGCCAGTGAGGATGCTGACGCCATTTTTCCTCAGCTTTGCAAGCTTTCTTTTTATTCTTGCAACAATTTCTAGCTGCCGGTTTTGCTGTGGAGAGCTGTGTCCGCAGCTCAGCTGCTTGGGGTCAGGGCTGACTTGCAGGTGATAAGGAGGGAGAGGGTGGGGAAGGGGAGGGTCACGGAAGCCTCCAGGAAACCGACACTTCTTCAGGAGTCACAAAGGGCATAGAACACAGATCCTGTGTGAAGATGAATTTCTGCAAAAACATTTTTTTTTTCTTGTGTGTAGCCTTCAGTGGTGGAACCCTAACTTGCAAGGAGTGGTCAGGCCCGGGCAGATTGCCAGTCCCTAGATAAAAGCCTGATACATAGCTGGTGCTCTGTGATTGTCAGCTGAATGAATGAAAATATCTTATTGACCATCATCATTTGGACTTATAGAAAGAAAGCACGGAAATTTTTGGATGCTAGTAATTCTCTTTTTTGCATTAAAAAAATTAGAAAGGGAGAGGTATGCTGCTTATAACGGCTACTATCTTGTGCTCTTAATATATACTGGACACATTATAGAATATCTAAATTAACTTCATGGCAGCTGTGCAAAGGAGTTTATTATCCTTCTAGAGATGACAAGACTGAAGCCCAGAGAGGGCAAGTTGCTTTCTGATGGCGCATAGCTAGGGAGTGGCTGGGCCCATGCTTGCTGTCCTGCCTGACCCTCGATGTGTACTCTGCCCTGTCTATCTGCTCCTTTCCGTTAATGTTCACAGTTGATTGGAAAGTCAGGCTTTTAAACAAGGGAATATATATGAAATGAGAGAATTTTATTTCCCATCAGATTTCATCTCCCTCAGAGAGATTTATGTCCCTAGATTGTATTTCATGGAACCTTTTTACGAGTAGCTAGATTTATAGGTAATAATCAATAGCGTGCTAAGCTGGATTTCTGTTGCATGTGCATACCATCACAGTGGTTCAAGGAAGAGACAGACTTCGTCATTCCCAAGCTGATGCTCTTGGAAGAAGGATGCTTGGGAAATAGAAGGGGCTCAGCTCTGTATTTGGAAAAAGCCAGCAGGAGAAGAGACTGATCTGTGAATTTCCCCATGCCTGTTTTCCAAGAGAAACCCATTTTGGAACCTTTGTTTAGAGCTGAGTCCCTCCTAGAGCACCTTAAGAACCTGGAAGGGAATTCTTTTCCCCATTGCATTGCACTCAGCACTCTTCATCAACAAGATGCCCGACACATGACATCCAGGCACTTTTCTCGGAGGTTATATATGAGCACAGAACACACATGTGTTTGTATGTGCAGGACTGTCTGCTCCTTTGTCTTTTCCTTCAGCAATCTTCTTCTTGATCTTTTCATACTTTTTGGAGTTGCCCTGTTTAATTTTTGTAGGGCTTCAGTATCATCCGAGAAGAGGACTTAAGCTATTTCTCCTCCCAGGTATATTTGAGTTTAATTTCAGTACCCTTGGAGACCAGAAAACCTCTGCCAGGCGAAGGAGTGAATTGCTAATTATGGGATTTCAGGCTTTTGAGAGAGTTGTGTTATAATAATTTCAGGGGCAGAGGGCTCTTCCCTGATGTCTTTCGAATATGATCACAGAGGCCACTGGTTCCTAAACTTAGAAGTGCATCCAAATATCTGGGGGAATTTAGGAACACAAGAGGTCAAGAGTAGGGCTTGCAATCCAGAGAGGTGGGTTTGGAACACGCCTTAAGGGTCTCAGTGTTTGAGACCCTGTGAGATAGGCAGCTGCTTACTCTGCCTTTCTGTGAGGAGTGGAAGTCACAGGCGAGTGTGGGAGTGCACATGTTTGCGTGGGTGGGCACCTGGGTGTGCGGCTGGGTGCACACATGCGTCGGCCTGGAGCTTTGAGTCTGTAGTTCCTCTTCTGATGCTCCGACTTGGGGCGTCTTCTCTCTTCAGAGCCACAGAGCAGTTGACATTTTCCTTGTTCACTGGAGGAACTCAGAGCCCTGTCCTTTCTGGATGTCTTGGGAACTCACTAGTGGGAACGCACTACTGGGCCCACTAAGCTCTCGCATCAGGTCCTTGCCCTGGGTGGTGGAGGGTGTCCAGTGATGGGATGCACTGATCACTTGGTGGTTTTCTTATGCTTTCTGTGGCTTTGCTTCTTCTGAGCTCGTACTGTCTTCCGTTCTCCCTTCCCTCCTTTCATCCGAGGGCACAGAGATCAGCGGGGCCCTCTGAATTCCGGGAAGCAGCTGCATGGCTCTTCCCATCAGCCTCTATGTACTATATACACACACGCGTCACTCGCGCATTGGCAGCGCATGCTTCTAAACGTTGCCATAAAACTCCGTTCTTTCATCCAGGATGGGAATGGAGCTGTTAAAGACAGTTGATGAGGTGGCATCTGTTGGCCAACAGTTTTATGCTGCAGTCGCTCTAAGCAGATAACGTTAATACGAATCACATTTTGAAACTGTAAATTTGATGTAAAATACTAAATTTGACAATAATTGCATTATAAAGCAAAAATTCTATTTATTAAAGGACTCCCGCCTCTTCTTTATGTGAGGGGCTCTGAAATTCTTGCTTGTACCTGCCCCTAGCAATTATCGTGCCTTCTCTAAAATTCTGTTTTATTTTTCCATTTTCATAACAACTACATTATGATGTGACATATTTTTTCCAGATATTTTGCTTGAATAAATAAATAGGATATTAAATTCAACTGGGGTATTAGATTATAAATTAGTTCTGTAATAGGCGTCATAATGTTATTTAGATTTTCAGTTTACACAGACCTTGTAGCAACTCCCCAGAGCTATGCTACAGAATTAGAAGTAGATAGAAGTTGATGTAAGAAAATTGGTTTTTGTAATATGCAGATGCCAGCAGAGTTGTGCTGTGTGTAAAGGTATTTAAATAGAATGTTCCTACTTACTTCATTGTGCAGACAAAAGATTGATAATGATTCCAAGTGATTGATTTGTTGATACTGATATTGGCCATATGTGAAGCTAAAATATTTCTTTCCAAAATTAAAACAGTACTTAAATATGAAGGCTAAAAATCTAGATTGTAGAAAGGATTTCAGATGTCCTGTGGATGGAGGTTTCTCTTTCCTTGATGGGTGCACCAGTGATGTAATCACACACCTGTTTTTGGTCACCACGGTAGTCCTTTTAGTGACATTTCCCACAGAGTAAGATACCCCCCACACAAAAGCGAGGTACTTCAACAACCCAGGATGTTGGAGTCATTAGCAAGCAGGGTGAAACTGTACTGAACACAAGTAGCAAACATGCACATGTCATACAAAATACAGGTTTTCCAGATGAGTGGGTAGCAGAAGGAATTTTTCCTTATAATGGGTCCCTTCATCCCTGTGGTCCAAGGGCCGGCAATGTATAGTGGGAGAGACGATGGCTGTTTCTGCAGGACAGTGGTGGAACCAAGGAGTTGCACAGTGACTGAGTGATCTGCAAAGCATAAAATGGTCACTATCTGGACTCTGTACAGAGAATGTTTGCTGGCTTCTGCTTTAATCTAAAACTAGGGCAGACTGCTGGGTCTGGCCATCTTGGCAGCTGTGTACTGGCATTGGGTAGAAAGTGGATATTTTCTTTCTTTCTTTTTTTCCTTTTTATTGAGTTTATTGGTACAATCTAGGTCTACAGTACAGTTACATTCATTACTGGGATCCTGTACCTTCACACGACAGGTCTTGGTTCTCATTTTTTCCCCTTGCCCCTGCCCTCCCTTGTGGATATTTTCTACTTGGGACTTCTGGTGACTAGAGAACAGTGGAATTCATCTTAAAGGGAAATTATGAAAAACAAGTGAGAAGGACTATACCTTGGTTTTAAAAGATGCTACGTGGAATATGAATCCAACTGACTCTAATGACTCAAAATATCCTACTGGAATAAGATCACTTCCAAGTTTTATGGAACTTCTGTCTGATTATCCCAGAAGGTAGGTGCCTCATGAGACTAAAAAAAAAATGCCCCCAACAGTGCAAACTGTACTTTAGCTTCTTGTCAGCCACGTAGCAGGAGCAGCAGGTCGCCAGGACTGGGCAGGTAGCCTTGGGCCTGTTTGTCTCTGCTTCTAATCAGGACTAATACTTTGGAAACATTGCCTTCTCTTAGGCCTCAGTCTTTCACCTGTTAATGGAAGTGGCTGGTCTCCGTGACCTCTGGGACGACACAACACATCTGCTTATGAGACCTATCGCTAACATAAGAAAGTCTCAGTCCCAGGAAAGAGTGCTGCTTCTCTCTGGAATCTGTGTGGCTGCCTCTTGCCTCTAAAATGCTGCATCTCATTAAGGGTTCACAAGTCTTGACATGTTTGTAAAGAAAGACACCGCAGGAATTCGTATGCCTCGCCTTATAACAAACATGTTGTGAATAACCTATATTTGGAATACAATTTGTCATAAGGATGTGGGCAGAGTTTTAAATTTGAGCAGCTTCTGAAATGCTATGTTTTATTCCTCACCAGCAGTTCTGAGGGCTCTTCCACTTTGCACTTGGAAGGGAGTCTTTATTGCAGAAGCCCCTCTCCATTTCCGAAGAATGGGAACATTTGCATTAAATGATGCAAGAGATGCCGTTGTAATTTCATGAGAATTACCCTTTCCAATGAATGTTAGATTAAGACCAAGTAAAATCCCCTGAAAGTGGCTAGAAGATAAATTAGAGCTGAGCTGCAGTTAGGTAGAACTAAATTTTATTCCTTCCCTTTAAAATGGTTTTTAATTGATTTGGCATACTTTTTAAGTTAATAATGAATACTGTACCTGGGTGTGCAGGATCACGCCTGTGAATTAGATCTATTGCACTCAAAACAGCTTTCCCTTACCAAGGACAGGGATTTTAACGAAGAGACTTTGTTTATTGCACCGGAGGAAATGTGGTTCATGGTGGCTCCAGACAGTCCTCTAATTAGCAGTCCAGCTCGCTCCCCTGAATATGTTACTTGGAACAGTATGGGAATGTACGAAGGAAAGGTGCCTTATCTGATGTGGGGAGTCCTGCCCCACTCAGCACGTAGAGTTATGAAAAGATGTTCTGAGGCCCAAGGATCTTTGAAAAGGGATAGAAATAAGTAACTCTGAATAAACAAAATAGTCCTTATGCTAGAATAACAAATTAAACACTGTGTACGTTGGAAGAAGGACATTAAATTCCTAAATTTAACAGGTACATTACGGTATGGTAACAGGCATGTTATGGTATGGGATACCACACAGTGGGATGATTTCTAACACATTTCAGAACAAACCCACAGGTGTGTTAGGGTCTGATGTAGGTGGAGCTGGGAACCTCATGGTGCCTCTACTCGGCACCCAGGGAGGAGTGTCTGAAGGGCTTCTCCAGGAGTAATGCTGGAGAACAGGGAGTGCCCTGGAACCTTGCTTAAAGATGGTTAGAGGTGATACAGAGGAGCAAGAGAAGATGAGCCAAAGCCAGCTATTCCCAGGAGCTGAACTATGGAGCAAAATTCTGTGTGAAGCTTCGAAAAGACAAAGCAGAGAATGGAAATGGGCACAATTTGGGAGAAAAGAGGAAGATTAAACTTTGGAAGAATATAGTGTCCTGAGAAACAGAAGCAAGCATCCAGCAGTGTGTATGATACGTAGGACATTGGGTTATTATTATTCAGACCATAATCTTAAATGTGTAAGTAAATGATGTGAATATTAATACTAAATGATGCTAATAGCTACTACTATGTATTGAAGACTCACCATGTTCCTTGCTGAGCTAGGCACTGCACGCAGAATGATTATCTTCAGTTGCATCAAAACCCTTTCGGATAGGTATCTCTGTGTTTTCCGTTTTAAAGAACAGCAAATGGAGACACCAAGAACTTACCTTCAGCTGAGTTTATATGGCTAGAAAATGACAGAACAAGGGTGTGTATCTTGGCAGAATGACCCCAAACCTCATGCAGTACCGATTCTGTTGAGAGAGCTGGGTTCACTATTTAAAGGTAGAGAAAGAATTGTGGATTTCTTCAAATAACACTAGTCAGGGCTGACGCTGGATTGAGGAGCTGCCAGTTCCCATCATGCACTTGGAGCAGTAGGTTGCCGCACGCTCTTCTGCTACCAAACTGTAATTAAAATTATCATACAGTATAATGATTTCTAATACGTTTCAGAACAAATCACCATCTTATATCTGACATGTTGTTAATGTTTACTACCATAATTACCAATCTGAAATATAAGGCAGCGATTTTTATTAGTGTTTGGTTATGTATAATTATGTCAAATATGAGACTGCAATTTAGATTGAACTGTATTAACAGGGATCATGCAAAATGATTATACTGTATATTTGACACCCAGGATATTTTATGTATCTATAGATTTTTTTCCCCTCCAAACCATAAAAAAATTATTTAAAGATAATCCAAAGGTTATTTATTATGCTTTATATTTTAAGAGTTTTAGAGTGTGGGAATGTACATACTAAAAATGAAATACTGAGCACAGCTTACCAAAAGGGATGGAAGTTCTTATCAGTGAACCTCCCTGGAATGCTGGACCCTCTTCTAGGCACTTTGCACACATTTCTAATCTTCATTATGAATACACCATTTTCTCCATTTTTTTCTGATCACATAACTGAGGGCCAGGAATTTAAGAGATTATAGCCATCCAGGGTCTGGTGGAGCTCAAATTCAAGTTACTGGTCTTTCTTTGTTTTTTTTTAAATTGAGTTTATTGGTACTTTTTTTTCTCTTTTATTGAGTTTATTGGTACATGTTAGGTATACAGTACAGTTACATTCATTATTGGGGTCTTGTACCTTTACATGACATGTCTTGGTTCTCATTTTTTTTACCTTGTCTGTGCCCTCCCTTTACCCACTCTTCCTCTCCCCATTTACAAACACTTTATATGTCATATTTTTTTCTTTTCCCTTATTACCTTTCCCCTACCCTTCCCATTTTCTGTGCACCTTTAGCCCTTTTCTTCATATTTCGCATGGTCAATTATCAGTACAGTTACATTCATCATTGGGATCTTGTATCAAGTTACTGATCTTTCTTGCAGTTTTATCCTGGGTAGGTAGCTAAAATAAATCGTTTATAGTAGACCACTGCTATTCCTATTGTGTCATTCAGCTGTACATTACTGTACACAAAATTTGAGATAACCAATTTAAAAAGAAGAAAGGTTTATTTGAGCTTACAGTTTTATAGGTTTCGGCCCACAGTTGGTTTGTCCCATTGCTTACTGGTCTGTGACAAAGTAGCATATCATGGTGGTAGTGAGAGGCAGAGGAAACTGCTGGCCTCATGGCAGGAAGGAAGTAAAAAAGAGGAAGACAAGGGGCTGGGATCTCCAAATCCCTTTCAAGGACACACTTCCGTGGCCTAGGCCTCACCTCTTGCAAGTCCCACCACTCCTCAATAATGCTACATGCTGCAGACTAAGCCATTAACACCTACAAAAATAATAGTGTACTGTATTTATGTTGGTCCTTCATATATGTTGTAGTAATTGCAACTATCCAGAGAAAAATAGAATCAATGGTGATTACACACAACATACACACACACACACACAGACACATACACACACACACCATAGAAAGAGAGTGAGTGAGAGAGAGAGAGAGAGAGAGAGAGAGCACTTATATGATTATAAAGTCCGAGAGGCCCCAAAATCTGCAGTTTGAAGGCCCAAGACTCACAAGACCCAGATGTAGACTTTCCAGTGAGGATAAAGACAGAAGGACTAGAAGGGCTGTTGTTATAAATTCTACTCTGAGTCCAAAGGCAGAAGATGACCATCAGCTGGAGAGAGCAAATCTGTCTTGCTCAGCCTTTTGTTCTACTAAGGCCTTCAGTGGGTGGGCACGACCTCCCTCACTGGGTCACCTGTGTCTGTCCCTCCACTGATCCAGATGCCAACTGCATCCAGAAATGCACCCTCACAAGCGTGCCCGGAATGATGCGGGCCCCCCTGGCCTCGTCAAGTTGACACAGTTAACTTTCACATCCGCATCTCATCAAGAAGTTCTGTTAGGTCCCTTTCAGAGCTGCAAATAATTCACACTCAGAAGTTTAAGAGTTTATCCAAGTTTGCTCAAGTTAGCAAGGGAAATGCTAGGACTTGAGTGGAAGATTTCTAAATTAAATTCTATTTTCTCAGGACTGCTTGTTACCTGCTTCCCTTGTGATTTTCACTGGGAGACTCTAAATCTGCCCTTTATGATAACAAACCTTGAGTCCTTTTAAGATATTTACATTTATTAGACTCATGTATTCCTTGTGGTGGGTCCCTTTTATATGTAATGAAACAGATGTGGGTAGACTCACTCTGCACTGGGAGAGCTAGGACTTGAATAACTCCTCTGATGCTGGGGTTTATTCTCTTACTTGTTCACTCCTCACCAAAGTAGAAATGAAATCATTTCATGGAACTGATGAACCTGATTCTTTATCCTCCTCAAAGAAGACCCATTTTTTTTTTTTTTTTTTT
>NW_022900947.1:17520954-17522013 GCF_012274545.1 Fukomys damarensis | reverse complement strand
TTTTTTTTTTTTTTTTTTTTTTTTTTTTTGGTATCAGGGATTGAACTCAGGTCCTCGTGCTTGCAAGGCAGGCCACTGAACCGCTGAGCTAAATCCCCGGCCCTAAGACCCATTTTCTATACAGTGATAAAAACTGTATTTCCCCAACCACTCCATCCTATTAATGTATTTCAAGAGTTTGGTCCTCAAAATATATTGAAATATTAATATCTCAGTGATGAAAAACCAACTAACCAAATTAAAAACAAATGCAAAAGCTAACATCTAGAAAGACGGTTGCCTGGCCTGGGTAAATAATCTAACTATTTAAAATAAATAAATATTTTTGATTTTATTTTATTATTTATTTATTTATTTATTTATTTATTTTTGGGTTTTTGAGACAGGGTCTTACTATGTAGTTCAGACTGCCATGGAACTCACTATGTAGCCCAGGCTGGTCTTGAACTCACAGCAATCCTTCTGCCTCAGCCTCCCAAGTGCTGGGATTACAGGCATGCGCCACCATGCCTGGCAATATTTTAGATAAAAGCAATAAAATTGTATTGGAAGGAGAAGATAATAGTGTAATTACATATCTTAATCTAATCATTAATGTGAATTTACATGTGATGGTTCATCTATATGTTCATTTTTAGAGAAGAAAATAAGTCTCATGTGGGCAGGGTCTCTGTGTTTCATTTCTAGGTGCATTTCTAGCTATAGAATCGGCCCATAGTAAGGACTCTATAAATATGTATAAATTGAAGAACTAATCAGTGAAGTCTAAATATTAGTTTTTGTTTTGCTTTTGTATTTTGTTAGTATATTATGTACTTTTAAAGTCACAATTCTTTTAAATATTGCTTTAAATTTATAAAACAATTGATTATCGGTGGAGAAATTACATCCCAACAAATGAGAATTTTGCCTCTGATAATTTGAAATTGTATCTTATTCTTTTGGATTGACTCAAAGCTAAAGTTGTACATATTGTATAACTGAGGTCCTATTGGTAGCCACAAAAACCTGTTCCACAAATTTCCCTACACTTATCTGGTATCACTTATCCATGAAATC
>NW_022900947.1:17485469-17520538 GCF_012274545.1 Fukomys damarensis | reverse complement strand
GGTCTCTTACTATGTAGTTCAGACTGCCATGGAACTCACTATGTAGCCCAGGCTGGTCTTGAACTCACAGCAATCCTTCTGCCTCAGCCTCCCAAGTGCTGGGATTACAGGCATGCGCCACCATGCCTGGCAATATTTTAGATAAAAGCAATAAAATTGTATTGGAAGGAGAAGATAATAGTGTAATTACATATCTTAATCTAATCATTAATGTGAATTTACATGTGATGGTTCATCTATATGTTCATTTTTAGAGAAGAAAATAAGTCTCATGTGGGCAGGGTCTCTGTGTTTCATTTCTAGGTGCATTTCTAGCTATAGAATCGGCCCATAGTAAGGACTCTATAAATATGTATAAATTGAAGAACTAATCAGTGAAGTCTAAATATTAGTTTTTGTTTTGCTTTTGTATTTTGTTAGTATATTATGTACTTTTAAAGTCACAATTCTTTTAAATATTGCTTTAAATTTATAAAACAATTGATTATCGGTGGAGAAATTACATCCCAACAAATGAGAATTTTGCCTCTGATAATTTGAAATTGTATCTTATTCTTTTGGATTGACTCAAAGCTAAAGTTGTACATATTGTATAACTGAGGTCCTATTGGTAGCCACAAAAACCTGTTCCACAAATTTCCCTACACTTATCTGGTATCACTTATCCATGAAATCAGGCCCAATAGACGGCGTCTAGTCTAGTCTGAGTTTTGACTCTTTCAGTTGTGAAGGATGTACTCATGTGGCAAGTCATGATTGGGCCAATGCCTTGCATTTGCAAGGCCAGTATTAAGAACTAGACTTGGCAGATCTGACCATGTGCTGTTACTGGGTTTGCTGAATGGATACTGTTTGAAGTCATAGCAGTGATCTTAGCTAATGCTGGGTTCTGTTGGAGCCATAGGGCACCAGACTGGATCACAGTGAAAAGCAACCACCCCCTCAGACAAAAGAAAGAAAAGAAAATACTTTGTTTATAATATTTTGCCTTATAGTAGACAGACATGCTTGACTGAAAATGTACATGTCAACGTCCAAAATGTACATGTCAAGGAACGTGTCAAAAATTATATTTTAATAAATAAAAATTATATATGTATTTTTTGTTGTTTGTTTCAAGTGCTCCCAGCATCATGGAGACAGATGAATAAATCCTTTAAAGGTTCATCATGAGGAAGCGACTCATAAATCCTTTAACCTAATTCTACAATTGATCCCCTAAGAAAAGTTAAATATCACCATTGTTTGTAGATTGCTAGATCACCACAAAGATAATTCTTTTATAAATACAGATGGCACCCTTATGGAAATTACATGACAGCTAGTAGATGCCAATGGAAAAGAAAAAAGACATGCTGATTAGCTAATAAAATGGTGCTCAGTAGAATTATGCTTCATCATCTAATTCATGGCTTATTTGAACTCCTCATATCCTGTTTTCATTTTGGGATTTAGTATGTGTCCTTTTTGAGACTTAAAAAAATATAAAATAATATGAATCTGATTGCTTTGCACATAAAATGCTAATCACCGATCATCAGTGAATCATACCTCCAAAGTCTAGACCTCCTCAGTCCTTCCTACCCAAGCCATTCTTCTAGGTATGAACTGATGAAGCCGGCACAATGCCAAAAGGTGGAGACACAGTGCTAGACTGATAGCTACCAACGAATATGCTCTTGGCAAGTTTTTGATGGTAAAAATCAGCTCCCCAGGATTTGGCACTCAAGGGTGAAAGGGAAGGGAACCTATATTTTCTGAGAGCCTAGTATGTGTCAGGTCATAGAAGTCATCTGAGTTTTAGCTCCCGGCTGGAGTTTTTCTTTTCTTTTCTTTTCTTTTTTGTGGGCTTCTGTTCTACTAAAATATCTACTCCTCTCACTGCCCTTTCCTTTTTAAATATCAGTGAAGAAGGAAGGGTGAGAGGGACAGAGAGAGGGAGAGAGACAGAGAGTGAGAGGGAGGGAAGGAGAAAGAGGGGAGAGAGGGAGAAAAAGAAGGGAGAGAGAGAAAGAGAGAGGGGAAGAATCATATCATGGTATCAAGTGTGAAGGTCATTTGCATATCAGCACCTCTACTCTCCCCACTCTGTTTGTTGGTGGGTGGAATATTGAGCAATGTTGCCCAACCTCTTGGAAGAAGCACGTGAATAATCCCGTAATCAGTGTAATGTATTCTGTTATGGGAGTAATCAAGTCATTCAGCTTTGAAGTAAGATCCAATTTTTAGAAAGTGGCTGATGAATGCTGTTTCAGGTATGCAGAGGAGGCTGATGTACCTGGACTATTTGGGTCTTCTGGTTGAGCAAGGGAAAAAAAATTACTTGAGGAAACTGAAGTGGACCATTCTAAAAATATCTAAGTTTCAGGATACATTTTCCTAGCGGCATAGTATGCAATTTGAGATTTTAAAATTAAACATGTCTGTGTGCTTTTGAATTTTACACTGCTGAAAGCTTAGTGAGTTGGAGCTGAGGGACACAGGAGGTGGTGGTTTATGCTGAGCCTAAGGATGGGTGCTCCCTCCTCCTGGGCTCTTCTCTCCCCAGATCTTGCAGGGTGGGGGTCTCCTTGTTATTTAAGTCTTTATTTAAGTTTTTGCTTCAGAAACCCCTTCCTTGAGCACATTTTCCCTGCCCTGGAACCATACAGCCAGTCATCCCCTACGCGCGTTCTTCATTTTCTTCCAAGCCCTCATCATCGACAGAAAATTTCGTGTACTTCCTCAGTTCCCTCCTCTGGGAGACTGGGAGCTTTTGAAAAAGATGGATTGTGTGTTGTTCTTGGTATCCACAGGCTCCCCAACAATTCCAGACATTCTGCAGGCACCAGTGAAAGACAGACTGAGCAAATGAATGAATGCGTAATTCTAAACCAAGGCCCCCAAATTCCAGGGTTCAGAGGGTCACCCTCCACCTCTCCTGTGCTTTACCAAGTATTTGCCTGGCACAGAGCCGTTTTTCCTCCTATGGGACTCCACAAACCCACTCCACAGGGCACACCTGAGGCCAAGGCTCCCCGGACCAGCTGGGCCCAGGTGGGAGCCACAGGCAATCTGGTAGCTCCAGTTCCTAGCCAGCCACTAGCTAGCAGCCATCCAAAAATGTTGGCCATGTCCCTGCTAGTTAAGCTTTGCATTGCTTAAGACATACATTTCAAAAATTACTTGGGCATCGATGGGTACGTTCTGTACTTGATCTGCAGGGCTTTAGAAGTCTAAATCCCATTAATCTTGGAGCCCCTGCACAAAGCCCTTGTGTTGACTTGGGTCAACTTCATCTGAGAGTTGTGGTCTCCCTCTCCAACCCTCAGCTTAGACCTGGCAGCAACTCACTTGCTTACTCCCCTGTTGCTTTCTCCTTTCTGTGTATACACTTTTCTCTTTCATTTCATACATCTTTCCTCTCGCTTCCTTGCTTCCTCGCTTCCTCTCCCCAGTCCTTCCTTTCTTCTCCCCATTCTTCTTGTCTCTGTGTGTCTCTGTGCATGTGTGATTCTGTCTCTTTTGCCTCAGAAAACATGGGTCTTCTCTGCCTGCCATTGAACTCTAGGCATAGGACGAATGATTTTGGTCCCTGTTTCCTCCTCTACCGCAATCTTACCTGGTTTTCTAGCACCAAGTAAGGTCTTCATGAGAAGGCTCAGATACACACATCTTTGTGTACAAGTTGGTAATTCTGAGGCTAATCATTGGGGGACCAACACATTGCTATAGAGTCTCGTTTCTTTTTTCTTTCCTGGCATTGATTTTCTCTTTATGAAAGTGATGCATACTCACTGTGAAGCATTCAGATAATAAAGAAAACCTAGGGCGACTTTAAACAGAAGGTTTCCCCAGTGTAGTCACAAGAGGATTTGGCTTTCGAGAGAATAATTAACAAAACTCGTTTTAAGAGCCCATTTATTGCAGAAAGTAGGGGAATTACCTGTCTGAGGGAATGAGGAATGTTTAGATGTTGCTGACATTTCCCCCAAATGCACTGTGGTCCCAGAATAATGACTTCTTTTATAGGAAAAGGAGGAGAAGCTGCCATGGTCCAGTGGGTAGGAAACATTGCTCTGCTACTACGCTTTCCTGATTCTCAGAAAATCTGTCCAAATCTGCCTTTTCACAGGAGCCATCCGAGCACATCAGGGCCAAATAGGTCTATATTTCCTTTTTTGTTTTTGGTTTCTTTCTTTTTTTTTTAAGCAAACCCACATCTCTCAAAGCCTACTGCATAGATGAACAGGCATATGTGATTTTGCCATGCAAAGCATTCCATGCTTAAGCAAATTGGGAAAACTTTAGCGTTATTATGGGCTCATAATGTGTCATAACTTTAGAGTTATTATGTAACTCACAGAGGGGACTGCTACATTTTGTTTCTAAAATGTATCTGACTATGGACTTTTCATTCTGTTTTTAGAAAAGTAATATCTGCTAATACTTCTAAGATCTATTTCGATAAACACACACACACACACACACACACACACACACACACACACGCCCCAAAATAAGCAAACATAGAAAAGTAGCTCTTGCAGCCCCTGTTTGGGGTGCAGAGTCTGTTCCTTGTGGGGCTTTTGTACTTGGTTATTATCCTGGTTCCTGGATGAGAATTTGAGGAAGGCACTCCATCCCTCAACTCCTTAGCCTGTGTTAGTTCTTTGATTACTCTGAACCATGCCAACCCGGGGTCCTAATTTCACAGATAAGAACCCTCAAGCTCCAAGAGGTGATGTGTGTCACTCAGTGAGGTTCCAGGCGATGTTCAGTGGTCCACGGTTCCAGGACCTGCCAAGATACAAAAACCTGCAGATGCGTAAGACCTTTATATAACACACACATATATAACATATATATGTATAAATACACGCATATATGTATCTGCATATAACCTACGCACATCCTCCAGTATACTTTAAATCATCTCTTGAATACTTATAATACCTAATAAATGTAAATCCTATGGAAATGTTATACTCTCACTTAGGGAAGAAAGCCAAGGTGGAAAAAAGGCTATACATCTTCAGTACAAATGAAAGTTTTAGTTTTTTGATCTGTGGTCGGTTGACTCTACGGATTTGTGACCCATGGATATGGAGGGTTGACTGTATACAAAAAGATGTAGATGTATGTGTCGATTTCCCCAGAATTCATTGCAGGGCCGGAAACACAAATTGGTGACACATTATTTAATGGCATGAAATGGGAGATGAATTCTGTATGAGAAGTGCAAATGTTCCTGTGCTTTCCCACTTTCTCTGCTTTGCTTCATTGCATTTATCACCCTTGGACATGTACTTATTTATTTGCTTACCTGGTATCTCACATCTGAATATGAGTTCCTTGAGAGGAGATCTCTAGGTGATTTGTTCACTACTGGGAACATAGAGTAGGTGCTCAGTAAATATTTGATGAAAGGATAAATCGTCCAATTGAAGTTTTTACCATTACTTCTACTTTGCACAACCTCCTCAGAGTGCTTTGTTTATTCATCTACTTCTCTCTCAGGAGTAGTTAGAATCTACCCAGGGCTGTGAATAAAGGAAGTCGACATTCGTAGCTGTTTAAGGGTAGCAAATGTAGAATGGCCTTAAATCATTGTGCAGAAAACTTCTGCATGGGAGATGCAGTCACAGAATCTCAGGGAGAGCAGGGGACAGGGAGAGGAGGGGACAGCGTCAAGTGGCTACTCAGCCTCACTGGCTCCGCAGAAATCCAGAGTTAAAGAAAACATTCTGAAGGCAGCTCTCTTCACCCACTGGAACTGTGCACCGGGGGCTGGTTTATCAATCTGGGCTCGAGAGATATTTCCACGTAATCCATCTCCTCGGCGATCCTTCATCGGCTGCTCTTGGAAGTATCTGTGGGTTTCATCAACTGAGCAAAGGGGCCTGGAGAGGTTAAGGACCCCTGGAAAAGCCCTGGCTAACATGGAGACAAGCAGGATGCTTTGGCTGGTGCCAGAGCAAAGGGTTGAAAAAATGGATTTCTTTAATCTTGGAAATGTTTGTTCAGCATTCACCCCTGCTTGCTCTTGGTTCCCTCTGTCTCTGTCTCTGTCTCTCTCTCTCTGTCTCTGTCTCTCTCTCTCTCTCTCTCACACACACACACACACACACACACACACACACAATTTCTCATACGGACATATGTACCCTGTCACATACACACTCCATCACATGTACTCACATGCTGTCTGTCACACACAGTCACATATGCACTCTTTCTCACATACACAGAGATTCACGTACCTTCTCTCACACACTAACACACACACAGCACACTCACACGGCGTGTGCACCCTCTCTCCTCACACACAGGCACCTCCCAACCCAACGTACACCCTGCCTTTAGAAGTGAAGAGTGAAGAGCTTCTGCTCTCCTGGGGTTAGAAAGGCAGGCGAGGCCCAGCTCCTGGGCAGGGCCACCTCACTCCTGCAGAACCATCAGAAACGGGCAGGGGACCCTACGCCGAATGCCCAGGGCAGTTACAGGGCATTTTGCCCACGTATTGTCCAACCCGACTGACCATAAGGGACTGTAGCATAGCCAGCCCCGATTGGATCACAGAGCCCCAGAAGCCCGTTAATCTCCCTGCTGCTCTGTGGGGCCAGCGAGTGGCAGAAAGGGAGGCAGGGACTGAGTCTGTGAGAGGCCTGGGTTCTTGGAGGCTGAGCCTCTCAGGTCTGGGGCTGCTGCAGGGAAAATTAAACTGCTTGTCCTGGAGATAACGTAAGGGATCCTTAAGCCTGGATCTGTTGATAACAACCCTTGAATTTTAGCTTCTGTGGAATAAAATCATTGTCAAAACAGGCTTTCAGCACATGCTGCTTGCTGGTGGCAGGCTGTGCATCTGGGGCTGACTGTAACCAGAGGACAAGGTGTGCCTTCAGAGAGGGGTGCACTTTCCTAAAGAGTAAGTGTGGAGGACGGGGAGGGGAAGAAGCAGTTTGAAAGTTGGATGATGAAGAAAGAAGGAGGGCTTCCTTAATAACCAGGAGGAGTCAAGCAGAGGGAGAAAGGAATGGAAGAAAGCACGGGCGAAGCAGAATGACCAGAGACATAATGTCATCTGAGCAAGTGTTTGTCCACTTACACACTGGGTCGGCCCAGCTACAGGTAGTTGAAAGTGTAAAAGTCCCTCCTCGGGACACATTTATTTTTTTTGAAGCAAAACATTTACTGGTACATTTTAGATATACATAATGATCACACTCATCTTAGGGAATATGTACCTCTGTGTGATATGTCTTGCTTCTTCTTGGGACCCATTTATTTTCTTAGACCCCACGGAGTGATATGAACCATAATAGACTATGATCACAAGTAAAATGTGGGAAAAAAAATCACCTGGGGCTGAGTGCACAAGGAAGGGGAAAGGGCCCTGTCGCCAGAGGGCATGAGTTAATCCAGGTGACCTGGGAGAAGCCCAGGACATGGCAGCATGTGTGGGCCTGGACAGGCCAGGGACTCTAGAGGCCGAGCCATTTGTCTTTTAGGCTGTAGGACAAGGAGAAGCCAGGGGTACGGCTGGACGGAAGATAGATGGGCTGGATGTGTGACGGACTGGAGCACCGAGGGCTGGAAGCTAGAGAGTGGGCAGCAAAAGGAGTCACAGTGGAAACTTCTCTACGACCCGGAGACTCACACTGGGGAGAAGGGTGTGGATGCGTGCGTGCGTGTGCTGGGCTGATTTCTATGAAAATAGGCCGGGGAAATGACGAAGGGTCAGGTGTGGCTCCGGTTAGAATAGGAATGCCTCAGGTCTCTGTGCTGGAGGGTGGCGTACAAGGCAAGCGGCAGAAGCCATGGGGACTGGGGGCACGTTGGGTGGGAATCCGCAGCTCTTACTTTTGTGGCCTCTAGCTACAAAAGCTAACAGGTGGAGATAGATCATCTGGAGACCTACAGTGTGAAAAATGACATTTTAAACATTTTGTCAGCTAGGCAATTTAAAAATAAACTCGATTTCAGTATATACCATTAATGCTACAGGTTGTGTTATAAGGATGCAAAAATGCCTTCTTTTTGATAGCAGTTAAAAAAATAAGTCCATGGTAGGGGTAAGGAATCCGATATAGAACAGGTGTCTGTGAGTTTGACAGCAGCCCCACAAAGCCACTGAAAACAGCCCATGACTCTGCCCTGCGGAATTAACATCACAACCCGTGTCAGGGACTCACTATTATTCTAATATCTGCTTTTGGATTCTGTCCAGTCCCATTAGCGATTCCCATGTTGATTGCTCTGTTACTCGTGAATGTTAATTGCTTCTAAATCTCTTCGGATGTTCAGATGCTGGGGGAAAAAAAAATTCTGACTGGCGAAGGTGCGAGTTTTATTAATGTGCAAGTAAACAAGAAATCTGTTTAGAGACCCGCGCTCTGTGTCCGTGACTCCAGACGCTGTAAGCAGCGGATGCAGCCTCTTTCTCCGCACGTCTGTCACGTGTGTGTTGGGGGTGTGGTAGTGGGGGTGGCGGGGCATCTTTGTAGCGAAGCTTCGGTGTTCTCCAAAGCTGGTTTGCTTCTAGATGGACTTAAGCAATCAAATCCTTCCCTGTGGGACACCCACTTGGCTTAGTAAGAAAGGGTGTGACCTTGCTACCTCTGCGATAAATTTGTGCTTAGTAAGTGCTACTGAGGCAGAAGACGTAAAAAGGCGGATACGATTTGGCCTCTCACCTGTTCATTGATCTCCGGGGTTTCTGGACTAGAAGCAACCTTGGAAATGGAGATAGTAAGCTGCCTCCCCTCACTATGGGGAAACAGAGGCCGTGAAAAGCAAGAGGTGAGAACTATAGAACTGTCCGCAGAGGGGGAATAGGGCTGCAGGACACCTGACTCTTATTCCAGCAATTGAAAGAAAAGAAAAATGATAAAAACTGTTTATTACACTTTTCAGAACCGTTTCATTAAGTGTTTGCGGAGTTTTGGTTTCTTTTTTGGGTGGGTGCTAAAAATTGGTTATTATCCAGTACCGAAATTCATTTCTTAGGAATTACGTAACAGAATCCCAGGGAGAATAAAAAAAGGTGCACAAGAAAGATTGAGACCCCAGATATACCCTGCGGTTCGCTGATTCAATCCATCAGTATTTACGGTGTGCCTTTACCTTAGCATTTAGTGGTGAACGAAAGCCTCCCTGCGTGATGGAGCTTCTGTAATGGTGGAGGTGGGCAGAGAAACGAATGGAGAGATAACCCGCAGGGTCTTAGGTCATAATAAGTGTTATGAGGAGACACCGCAGGGGGAGAGGGTGATGGGCTGCATTGTTTGGGAGGTGGTCAGGTTAGACTTCAGGGCTGGGCATCTCAGCAGAGGCCCGAGGAGAGGGGTGGAGTGAGCCATGGAGGGGTTGCACGGTTGTCCCTAGCACGGGGGACAGCTCGAGGGTCCAAGGTCCAGAGGTGGGAATGTATTTGAGCATTTGGGGAGGACCAAAGAGGTCCACGTTGCAGAGGTGGGTCATGAGGAGATGGGGAGATCACGGCCCTCAGATCACGGGCATCGGGAAGACTCCAGGGCAAATGCTTTTCAGGAGAGCCATCTTTTGTGTACTCTCACCTAGTATAGTCTATAACCAGCACCCAAACTCACCCTTTTTGAGAATATTCTCCAAATGTGCTATCCTTCTGGGATGGGTGTCTAACTCACTGCAAGTGTCCCACAACCAACCACTCTATCTGGAGAAGTTTTGATCAGAGTGGTTGTGACAGTACCAAAAATCACTGAGCTGTAGGATTATACGCTTCTTGATGGTACAACCTGTGTCATACACATGTTTTTTTTGGTCTTCTAAGAAACCACATGCAGCGACAAACTCAATAAATATTGGTTAATTTTTCAATGCAGGAATAAATGGTCCAAGAGTGGTAGAAAGGATGGTATGTCCTAGAAAGGGTTGTTAAAAATACACCCTTCTAAAAATATTGTTAGTGAGATTACTTCTGGAGCATTCTGGCTTCCTTGGAATAGTTTTTAAAAGGCAAGTCCATATGCTAAAATGTGAACATAAGTATATAACAAACTGAACAGTAGTAACATTATTTTGAGGCCAAATTTTGTTGGATGGTTGTGTTTTGTCAATCTAATTTTCCCTCCACATTTTAAACTGAGTATTTTTTTTTTGGAAAAAAATATATTTCTTGGTACTGTGGATCGAACTCGGGTCCTTGTGCTTATGAGGCAGGCAGTAGAAACACTGAGCTAAATCCCCGGCCCCCCTTTTCCTGGTATTAAAGAAATGTTGGTGTCTGGACACATAAAAATTTGGGGTTATTATTCATCATTGTTTTATTGTGGGTGAAATGTGTTTAATAAGCTGAGATTGTGATAAAAATTACATGGGCAATAACAGTTCCCAGGGGAAAAGAGGTGGTGAAGGAGACTCAGTAATCCTTCTCCTCCTATTATGAAATTTTCACTATCATCAGGTAATAATTGATTTCTCTGTTGTACTTCTGTGTCCCCATCTACAAAATGGGGGTAACACAAACTTACCCTCTGCCTTTCAGGTTTTTTGCGAAAATCAGTGAACTAATATTGGTAAAATTGGAGCCCCATGGATGAAGGGTACTTTGTAAGTATAATACGTTATTGTCATGTTATTTTCTGTTACTTCAAAGTGCAAATGCCAGATGTCTGTTCTTGCTATATCAAGAATTCAGTAGCACCATGTTTCATACCCAGATATTGATAATCTGACTTCCTTTGAGGAATTTAAAATTTCTGAACTCACCATTTTGTCAATATGCTGTAGGTAGAAAAGTCATCTTCCTCTGAAGTAAATGAATGAATGAATAAATAAATGCAATGTTTCTTAGATAATTTGGAGGAATACATGTCTGCATATTTTGTAAAAAATGTTGATTTAAATGCTAGATGTGAATGCCAGCTGTTTTGATTTCTCTTCCTCCATCTCTGTCTTTCTTTTTGAATTGTATTTCACTTGTGTTTTGCGCAGTCAGTTTGTGTCTTAGAGGAAGGGCTGGTTTCAGGGAGAGGCTAATGTTTCAATGAGGTTAGCAAAGTCTTGTTAATGATGAAAGTCAGCTGGACAGTTTGCTAGGTATTGTGTTCCTAGACTTGGGGTGGGGAAGGAGGCCCGCCCGAATGGTGAGCTAAGTGTGGACCACCCCTCTTAAACTGGGTCACAGGTGAGGTGACTTGGGAGTTGCCTCCTCTCCATGGAATGGTAAAGGCTGCAAACCATACAGCCAAAGGAGCGGCGCAGAGATGGTACAATCCTCAGGTGACTGTATCACTTGGCTTGGTCACTGAATAACACATCTCTTTACTTGGCGAAGCCAACCAATGTCCTAGAATTGTGTGTCTGACCATAGACTGGCTGGTACAACAGTGCTCAACCCATGGTATCTTCTCCTTTTAACAAGGGGTAAGGATACTCTTTAAAAACTCCTAACAGAAAGAAGTTTAAAAATGTGTGGCGTTCCATTTTAGTGAGTACTCCTGGGACTCATGGGGCCGACCAGTCTGTCTGCTAGCCGATTCTAGGGGCTCCATCTGAGCAGTGCTTGAGAGAGTCTGTAGAAGCAGGAAGTCTGTTAGTATAGCCTCTTTCTTGAGATGAACCCCAATCTACCCGGTTTATCTTCACCATGGGTCCTAATTTTGTTATCTAAATCTACAAAGAGCAAGTTTTCCTTTTGTGAAGTGACAACCCTTTAAATATTTGGTGCCCCCCACCCCTCGCCTTGGGTGTTCTCACAGTGATGCTTTTGTCTGGTTCAGTTCCCTTCACAGGAGAGCTCATTGCGGTGGATTTCCAAAGTCTTCAGTCCTTTGGAAGGGTTCTCATTTGTTTGTATCTTTCTTAACAAGCAGCACTGAGAATCTACTTTCTCCACGCCCCATTCTTCGTGTCAGAGCCAAGAGATCTAAGCAAAGGCGGAAGAGCATTGATCTCAGAAGAAACCGTCTGGAATCACGTGTGCCCATGGATTGGTTTGAGTAACAAGACAGCAAAGCCCACATCCCTCTGCGAGGTGCAGATGAGTGACAGGGAGAAAGTTGTTTTGGTTAATAATACAATCTGCTTGCCTCCTGTAGACACAGCAGTAGCCTACTAATTCGTTAGAAGTGAATTAAGGTTGTTTACCGATGTTTTAAAGTAACTGTCAGAGTGAAAAAAAAAAAGAGTTCATACTAAATGAGACCACTCACCTACTTCGGAGTTGCTGTTTATTTTAAGCTGAGTGCATAAATAATATATTGAGATACGAAAGGTGATTTCAAGCATTAGAACACGAAGCCGCCTGTTTACTAACTGTCATTGGGCTGAAGAGAATTTAAACAGCTCTGAACCTTTTTGTCTGTGGATGCAAGGCATGAAATTAACTTTCATTTCATAGTTAGCAGAAATCATGATTAAGCAGCCTTGTTGTCATGTCTTCTGCCCACCGGGAGCTCTTTTGCTATGTAAGATGAACCTTGGCAGGAGAGTGCTTTCCGTTTCACCTTTGAAACATGACTCTTTTCCCCCACAAAAAACAAAGACCTGTCTGGACCACTGTGTCTGCTCTTTCTGGACAGAAAGAGGAATCATGGAAATATACTAGTTTAGGGTCTAGGGGTTCAAGTTTGGACCACTGCCAAAGCTTCAGAGTCTTTCTTTCTTCACCTGTAGAATGGGAATAATAGCATCTACCGCCACCACGTCACAAGGAGATAACTGTTAAATGAGCTTGAAAGGTAGCAGGTATCATATCTGAGCAGTACAAGATAATAACTTTTAATGCTATTTAGGCTGTATTCTAAATGAATTATATGTGTAGCTAATTTGTCCTGATTCTCCTGTGGGGTGGGAACTATTGTGATCCTAATTTTACCACTACAAGAACTGAAGCCCAGGGAAGACCAGCAACTTGCTCTGTAGATAAAAGGCTGCAAAGCCGAGTCAGACACTAGGCACTTTGGGTCCAGGTTTGAAAGTAGGGTCCAGGTTTTCCTACATATGATCATGCCTCTTAGCCATTCACAAGTAAATGAGACATCATTTCTAAAAGCCTGAACCAAATCAGGTTGAAAAAATTCAAATACGTCTTCTCCATCAGCAAGGAGGGTTTCCATTGGGTAGAAATGTAGCTGACTATACGGATTAATTATGTTTTATGTATAAAAGCCCTGGCGAGTCTTAGATGAAAAGCTGTAAGTGAAAAGACCTATTACTTGTAATGCTTTCAGAAACAAGAAGTCTGATTCACTTTTTGTCCCCTTAAACTTGAAAGTGTGATAGCTTATTCCAGAGTACAGAGAAGAGGGTTAGAGAATGAATAGAAAATGTATAGAATGTTTAATTTTGCATGATTACATTTCGTATTTGCTGAAGTAACCGAGGCAAATAGAAATGCATGAAAGTATCACAGAATACCTATTTTAGATGTTTTGATGGAGTGCTTTGGATCTTACAGTGTGATATACGAACCCTTGGGGATAAATCCTTATTAAGCAAATGAACAAGAGTGTATTTGTGCACATCACTGAAAATATGTAATTTGTATAACTGACTTTTAAATTTATATTTACACTATATTTATTTGAATTTCAAAAGAGAAAAGAGCCTAAAGTGATTAATGGAAACAAAAATTATATGCATTTGCAGGTATTTTCCCTCTGAAATATGCTCAATCTATCTTGGGGGTCACTCTTAAAATTCCTTGTGGCAAGAGTCAGGGTCAGGCTTGCTTTAGATTTCTTACTGAAGCAGTTCAAAAATAGGATCATTTCCATAATCCCAGAAAAATGGATGGACTCTTGAGATGTAATCACCTGGGGGAAAGAATAAATTCTGTGCTTCCAAATTGCAAAAATCTCAGCAATTGCGGCTCTGCTCTAGCACTTGTTAATACAATAAAATAATTGCATAATTAAATACACTATGGGATTTCAATAATTGGAAACTTTTTTTTTTCCTCATCCCAATCTGCAACTTGCTGATGCTGAAAAGCATCCACAGTGTTTGCAGAGGCTGGGATCATCGCTTTACATCATGCCCTTTGCAATGCTCTGCAGCTCCTCGAGGCTGGGAGACACTTCCCTTTTTGGCTATTTTTAGTGGACTGTATTTAGACAAGATGAAAGTAAGCAGGAAGTCCCCAAATGCAGGCTATGGCAGAGTTGAGGATCATTTTGCTGCAAATCTCCCCGGTGCTGTTGAGAGCTAAGGTAGCAGTGAGTGAAGAGCAACCTGAGACTGGGTGCTGTTTAGGCCCCAGGAGTGTCTCTCTCTGGAAACTGTGGCTTAGACAGGGGAGTCTCCTTGAGTTCAAACCTCACATGGCCTCTTTTTCTCTGCTGGGACAATGGCAAAAGCACTCAATCGCTTCTCTTTGCTTACTTGTAAAAGAAGAATCTTAATGCTTTTATCTTAGTGTAGGTGCAAAGCTTAATTGAGTTAATAATGTAGAGTTTAGAAAATACCAGGCAGATTGTATACGTACCCGGTACATGTTAGCTACTATAATTAGGCAGCCAGAGGGAATGTTTTATGTTCTTTTAAGCCATTGCAAACCTTTGAATAAGAACAAATAAATAGACTTAGGGTTTTAATTCCTGAAAAAATATTTATCAGCTGGGTGTGGTGGTGCACATCTGTAATTCTAGCACTCTGGGAGGCTGAGGCAGGACCATGCCAAATTTAAATCTAGCCTCATCAATTTAGTGAGACTTTGTTCTCAAAAATAAATCAACAAACAAACAAACAAATAAAGAAAGAAAGGCTGGGCTATAGCTCAGTGTGAAGGCCCTGGGTTCAATCCTCAGTACCACTAAAAACAAACAAACAAAACAAAAAAACAGCAACAAAAAACCAGTTACTGAATTGCCAAATACTTTATGCACTGCTATCTTGAATGGCAAAAAAACAAAGATGATTGATATCAGTTCCCTGCCCTGGAATAGCTCAACTGAATTGGGAAAATAAACAGGCAAATAGATGTTGCTGCTGCTTCTGCTGGTGGTGACGATGATCAAAATTATATGTTAGACAGAGTCTGGTGGATAGTAAAATATTTTAGCAGAAACTAGCCTGTCACCGGTGTCTCCCACACCTAACACATCCTGAATTTGGCTTAGGATCATTTGGCTTGAAAGTCAAGGGTGTGCTGGTGAGGGGGAGATTTGTAGCAGAGTAGTCTCCTACCCGAGAGTAGGCTAAATATGCATACAGAAAATAAAGGAATAAGTGAACACATGGATAAATGAAGTCAAGGGTAACCTTAGCTTTAAGCTTCTTCTCTGCAGGAGTCCAGAGCACTGGCCACAGCCTGAGAACGCAGATGCATCTGTTGCTGTTGGATACTGAGGCACCCCAGATGCCACTCGGGGTCACACAGGCGCTTCTGCAAGAGTTGGCTTCTGGCCACTGAGGTTCAGGCCCTGCTGGATGCCTCAGTCCCACACGTACATGTGTGTGACTGTGTTGTATTTGTACAGGTGCTCGGACTCTTTCCCCCAAACTTCATTTTGAAGAATTTCAAACCTACAGCAAAATTGACAGGACAGCCCCTCAAACACTCAGTACACTCTTTTTCCACGCACAGCTGTGGCTAATATCTGGTCGCATTCACCCCTTCTCTCTCCATGCGTGACTTTGAACCACATTCTAGTCCCCTGTTGAAATCATAAGGCGTCTCCCATACAACATTCGCACCTCTGCCTCTAGTGCACATGTTAAATTTACTTCCTAACTTCTCAGTCTCAAATGAAAAATTTGGAAGAAGAAGCCTAAAAGAACATTAAAAGGAATTTGCTTATATATATATATATATATTTTTCAGTTTAAAAGTTGCTGCTTGTAGCTTATTTTTTGACTAAAACACACTAACATATTACGAGTGTGGCCAGTATGAGGTGCCTGCAATTTTAAAGCTTAGGAAGTTTTTCCTGGATTTGTCATTCTCTTTCACAGGGGAGTGATATTTTTGAAAAGGCAAATTCCCTTGATTTTTATTTTTCTGAGAGCCTTTGAGAAGTAGTGGTAGTTCAGTTATTAGTACAAGAAGACCATTGCTTTCTATGTTAAGAAGAGCACCTGTTAGGAGTGATCTTGCAAATATAATAATTTGGAACCCGCATTCCAACCTTGGTTGATCTGTTCCTAAGTAGAAAGAAAAACATTTAATTTTGGACTACAGAGAAACTTACATGAAAAACCCCTCTTTTTCGGATAATGGCAAATGCTAATTAAAATAAAATAAGTTATCTGGCACAATCAAAATGACAAGATTTGTAGAACATTGTATTATTTCAGGGATTATGTAAATGCTTTCTGTGGAAGCCTAGGGAATGTGGGGAAGGGCCTTTGGGCCACCGTAGATGGTGGTGATGGGGTCAGAGAGGAAGTGAGCCTAGCATTGGAAACCCAGGGCTCTCTCCTCTTCCATCAAACATCTCTGATAGTGCATGCTGCATACTGAGCATTTCCCTAAGGGTCGGTTGGCAAGAAAGCATTCAAAAGCTAAAGAGAAATATTTTGGAAACCACAGTCTTAGTGGGGAGAAGAAGAATAGGAGAGATTCTTCCGGCAGTGTGGGCAGGCAGTGAAAAGTGATAGCTGTCAAGTTGAAGGTGGGAGATGTCAGAAAAACCATGAAAAGCAGACACAGGAACTAACACCCAGCTGCATCTGGGAGTGCGGAGTGGGGTCAGACGCCTGTACTTTCCCTCAGGCAGTGGTTCTTAAACGTGAATGATTCCTGGTCTTCAACCTGGAGGTTCCCATTCAGTCGTAGATCTGGAGTGCTGGGAGCTGGAGTCTGACTTTTAACTGTCACCCTGTGTCACACAGAGAAACTTGCCCTACAGACATGTTTACATCACAGAACATCACAGTGTCTGGTGTTGATAAAGATGACCAGTGTTGTAAAGAAAATGTTCAGTGCGGCTCAGTCTTCTGCAGCCCTTTTTTAGATGGAAGGAAATGTTACAATAATTGACTTCCATGATGCTTAAAATGGAAAGAGTTGTCCTGAATGATAGGAGGGAAAAATCAACAGAAAGATAATCACATTTCAGTGTGCAGTTTGCTAAGTGCGGGGTGGGGAGGAGAGGTTGACACCAATGGGAGACAGACAGGCGTCCAGTTGGGTGCTGTGATCTGCTCTGGCCAGAGGGAGTTCCCCCTGGTGCCTCTTAGCCCAAATGGGTATGTGCAGGCTCTGGGTTCAGAGGCGCCTGGGTTCATATCTGGACTCTTCTGGTTGCAAGTTGCAGAAGTTTAGGAAAGTTTCCCAGGCTTTTTAAGCCTGGGTCTTCCTCAAAGGGCAGATGAAGATTCAGTTAGGCGATGTACGGGAAGTACTGAGCACAGCACCTTTGAGCTAGTAGTCTCCATAAATGGCTTCAATTATAATTAAGATAGTCCTTGAAATGGATGGGCCTTGCAAAGGGCAAGAATGAGGGTGTTTTTGAGAGCTTTGGTGTTGGTTTTGGTTGGGGCAGGAGAAGAGGGACAACAGATACTCCAGAGAAGAATAACAGCCTAAGCAAATCCAGAAGTAAAGGATCCTTTTGTGTCTAGTCTGATGGTTCCGAAAGTATTGCCCACAGAGAAGTTTCTGGATGTTATACACATTTGATAAATATTAATTAATTTAATTTTCATGGTTAGCATATGAAGTAGGTTTTATTCACTCAACAGACCATGAAACAGGCACAGAGAAGTTAAATCAGCTGCCCAAGTTACAGAGCTCGTAGAGGCAGAGGCAGGATTTGAACACATTTGGCATCTGTACTCCTAATTGCTATGCTATAGTATTTCAGTGATGATGGCTTATGTTTATGTGTATTAGGACAAGGTAACTAGCTCAGTAAAAACCCTGGTGCTACAGATACTGGTGCCTAGAGCAATAGTACAGTTTGACACAGGAACTTGATTTCAGTCAACCATGTGAGATAAGTGATAGGCGTGGTATCAGCTGTGATGAAAATCTTGGCATGATCCCCAGGCAATGTGCCTAGGGATTTCCAGGGCAGTGAAAGACAGCGGCAAGGAAAGATTGGGGACACCAGGGGAGGCTGCTGCTCCAAACCATCAGGCAAAGCTGCTACAGAGTCTTTAAATTCTAGGGAAGAATCAAGTACATTTGCCCTAGGAGGGAGTTAAGACGGAAAGGCTTTATAGGCTGCTGAGTTCATTCCCATCTCCTGATACTATTGGGAAAGGGAAAAAAAATCCCCTTGGTGTCAGGCATGGTGGCACTCATCTGTAATTTCAGCATGCTGGGAGGCTCAGGCAGAGGATTACAAGTTTGAGCCCAGTCCTGGAAGCTTAGTGAATTAGTGAGGCCCTATGTCAGAATGCAAAATAAAATAAAATAAGATAGGGCTGGGGATGTAGTTCAGTCTGATGACTCTGGGTTCAATCCCTAGTACGATAAAGAAAGAAGGAAAGAAAGAAAAAAAGGAAGAAAAAAAAGAAAGAGAGGAAGAAAGAAGTCCCCTTTGGCCTTGTCTATTGAATGACCAGACTGAGATATGGACAGCTTTGGAGACCTTCAGTTTCTGTTCCTCTTCCCTCATCTCTCTCTTTCTTCTTCTCTCTTTTTGCTTCCCTGTCTCCTTCCTCCTTATTGTGCACAAGGAAAGATTTCAAAAAGGCTGTGCCCCAGAATGCAAATGCCTAGTGCAATTCAACAGGAAAAGAGTTTAATGCGCTAGATGGCATTTTAATTTACCTTCAGCTTTCCAGGGTGGCACCTGTGTCTGCCCTGTGTCTCTCCTCCGATGTGGTCAGAAAAATGCAAAAGCCCAGATAATCCTAAACCAAGCCAGGATTAGGCTCTTATATTTGCAGCAGATTTACCTTTCTAACAACCTGTTGGAAGCTAATATTAAGATGGGTTTGCATTTCCTGAGCAAATGAGCACAGGTGTTAGTTCATAAATTGCAGTAAAGCATTGTAGAATGAGCCACTCCTGGGGGAGGAGTGGTGGGCTAAGTCCAAGTCCCCCAGGCCTGGGGGGGCATGCTGCCCCTGGCCCCATATCTACATCCTGCCCTTGTGATGCTGGGTCCTCACAGATGGACTTACAGGTCTTCTTATCCACTCTTGCCCATTTCTTTGTCTGATTCCCAGGAAGGGCATCCTAACCTCCTCTCACCACTCTTCTCACCGCTTAGTTCTCTGCTTGGTGTATGGTGTACATTCAGAAGTGAACAATGGCCCATTGATTAATGAATGAGAGCTATCATTCAGTCTTCAATGATTCAGATTGTTAACGAATATTTACTGAGCACTTAACTGTGGGCACCGTGCTAGGGGCTTTCATACAATTGGTTTCACAACAGACCTCTCACCTACTGACCACGGGGACAATGAGGCTCAGAGAGAATGAGAAGAATTTTGCCTAAGTCACAAATTTTTGGTTCTGCTTGATTTAAGTCCAGACATTCTGACTTTGGGTTAAGTTTTGTTTTTTTAATGCTACTTTTCTCTGCCTTGCAAACTCTGAGTTCCTTTTCCTGCTATTAAACTGGGGTTTCCTTACATCCGTTGTCCCACGGTCTCACCCATCAGCCCAAAGTGGAAGGAAAGTTGCCCCTCTTTGAGAATTCCGTCCTCAGGGCATGAGACCCTGAGAGTCATCAAAGGCTACTGCTCATGATGAGCACAAAGAAGTGGGCTTCTCTTGGGCTGCGCAGGGTGTCCCCCGCATGTGGGCCCTGATGCTGTTCTACAGATTAAAATAGTTGTCACAGTGATGAGAACATTGAATTGGTTAAACCTGGTTTTAGGTTGTTTTTGGAAAGTAACTATGAGTTTTACTCGTCACAGGCTAAGAGGAAAGAACAAAACAAAACAAAACAAAACAAAAAAAACGAAGAGTGAAACTCCATAGCTATTTCTCTTCCCTTTTTGTTCATAGTGGTTATTTATATCTGGGAAGTTTCCATGGGGATTTAGTTCAGGATATAGACTTGCCAGGGTGACTTCTGCGCTCCGTGGTGACATTTGACAGACTGCAGGCAAAGCAGGGTGGATTTCTAATAGCAGAATGGATGGATTTGGGGACAAAGTATTGGGATCGAACTCTGTTATGAAGTGGGATTTATTGATCTGAATCGAAAAGAGGCACATTGCTTGTCAATTTGAGATCAGTATCAATAACATTTGATAGATTAGGGCTCCGGTCCTTTGCTTTGTTTGCTTTATCAACTCCACTTGGCAATAAAGACTCCAGGTGGTGTATTGTAATGGCTTATTGTGCTTGTCATGTGCCATGTGCGTGACTGACCTGAGGGCTCAGTGCTGGGATCTTGAGTGTGTCACCGCCATGCAGAAGTGCACTGCTGTGCCTGACTCTCCCCAGAATGAGACCACCCCTTGCTCAGCTGCCTTGCCACATCAGCCTCCCGAATTAACCTTGAGATGCTGTGCCCATGATGTAGGTAGCATCTTCATTTTCCAGATGAAGAAATTAAGACACTGAGAGGTTCAATGAACTGCCCAAGGCCACATGGTAAATCTCTGGTACAGCTGGATTCTAGACAGAGATGTCATGGCTTCAACTTGCGGATATGACACTTTCCTTCTCAGTGGTTTCAGAGTAAAGGCAGCTGAATTTGCAAGAAGAGAGGTGGGACCTTTGAGGAGTGATTGGGTCATGAAGGCTATGCTCTCATGGATGGATTAACCCATTTGTGGATTAATAGATTAATGGGTCATCCACTGATTGGCTTTGTGATAAAAGAATCTCCCTCGGTACTCTTGCTCTGTCTCATCATGTGACTTTCTGTGCTGTCCTGAGACTCTGCAGTGTTCCCGCCAGCAAGAATGCTCTCACCAGATGCAGCCCCTCAACCTTGGACTTCCTAGCCTCCAGAACTGTAAGAACAACACCTTTTTTCTTTATAAATTATCTGGTGTGTGATATTCAGTTATAGCCGCAGAAAACAAATGAAGCTCACACCTCCATATTCCCCAATCTCACAAAAGAAAGCCAATTTCACCTGAAAATATTATTAGAAGTACAGATTCCCCCGGAGATTCTGATCTAATCAGTTTGGAGTGGCATCTAGGAACTTCATTTCCAAAAGGGACCCTGTACTTTTCTAACAAGCACTGTAAAAAGTGTCTTATGATCTTTGTTTCTAATAAGCAGTTGTTCTGTGACCCACACTTTGGGAAACAGTGACAGAGGCAGGAAAATTGGCTCTAAGCAGATTTTGAGTGGAGCAGGAAGATGGGTAGGTGCTCGGAGGAAACCCCTTCAAAGACGACTCCATGGGTAGCTGGCTGGAGGCTTTCAGTCAGTGATCAGTTCCCTCTCCCTCTGTCTCTCTCTCTCTCTATATCTATCTATCTATCTATCTATCTATCTATCTATCTATCTATCTATCTATCTATCTATCTATGTATAGATAGATAGATATATATCTATATCTATCTATCTATCTATCTATCTATCTATCTATCTATCTATCTATCTATCTATCTATCTATATTCTCATGGGAAATGCAGAACATCCCTAAATTCACATTTGCAAACATTCATCACAGATGTTCCCTGTGGACCACAAGGCCTGAATGAGAAACAGTATAATACAGACCACAGAGAAATACATTTATTATGGAAGCTGTTTTAGTTACAGTAGGCAGAGAATTTATTTCATGTAAAGAATTTATTATTTGATTGATATCAGATTATAGGAAATCTGTGAGAAAAGACCCAATAATACTAGCAAATTAGCACATTAAAGTTTTTCATCCAGCCCTTTGTATACCATATAAACAAGCAGTCTTTGAAATCTTTAGTTGTTCTGTCAAATAGAGAAATTATTCACGGGGAACATTTTCATTACTCTCAAAACAATAACAGCACCATGATGAGCATGTGCATGTGTGTGTATATGTGTGTGTGTGTGTGTGTGTGTGTGATGTGTGTGTATACACGGCTTGTGGGTGCATCAGCAAACAAGCCATGAACTAATAATAAAACAACAAATTAGCAACAATTTAATTAAGCCCAATTTATGTCAAACTATCTGAATAGGGATATGATTACATAATTATATGTAAAAATTTGAGGCAAAGGAGATTTTTTCTTTTCTTGTGTTCAATTCCACATCCTGACAGTGTCCGGCAGCTGTTTCTTGAGCTGCCAAGCTGGGTCGTGACTTGGGCCAAATCTTTTCCAAGGGAATGGTCTGTGCAAGCTGGCAGGCTGTCAAGCTGTGTGTGGTCCTGTAGCAGCAAATGAGTAAATCAGAGTTATAAGTTGCAAATGTGCCTCAAATTAACTTCTGCATAGTAGGGAATGAGCTTGGCAGAATTTGAAGTCCGGCTCCGTGACAGCCTTCTCTCATGGCAGCAGAGTCCAAGAGACGATGGGATCTGAAGGCCTGGTGGGTCTTGCAGCTTCCACAGGGTATGAACTCAGTGTACTGCGCTTGAAATGTCACATTCCAGGAGCTCCTGGAATTACCAGGCGCAGTGTCATATCTCACTGTGGGCTCTGTTCACATGATGCAAGTCCTTGCTTATCTGACCAGGCCTAAAATAAGACACCCGATGCTTTATTTATGAGCTCCGGGGCCACCCAGGCCCATGATGTAAGTAACCTTGGGGTACCCAGCATTTGATCACTTCAATTCCCATTAACTACCTGTTTCTAAATGGGGAAAAGCATTTACCCAGCACATTGCGTTATTCATGAAGACACAAAGCAGTCTGTTGTGCTGTCACTGGGGCTGATTTCCATGTAATGTGATCCAGCTGTTGAAGGCTGTGGATTGTTGGTTTCTCATGTTCCTTTACTCCTCTTTTTCATTTTATCTTTTCACTTTCTTTTTCTCCTTCTCTCCTTTCTTTTATTTCCTTTCTCTCCTTTAGAAAAAATTCCATTCTTAAAAAGAGCCTTGACATATCCCAGACACTGTTAAGCATGTAACTAAATATAAAGAAGTTAGGAGCTACTCCCCTTTCAATACAAAAGGTCACTGGTTGGTGGCAGGGAGCCCATTTGACATAATGGTGGAAGCATCCTGTGCAGGGTTTCTCAGCTTTGGCACTATTAATATTTTGGACCTGTTACTCCATTGCTATGCAGTCTCTCCTGTGAATTGCAGGGTGTTTGGGAGATTCCTGGCCTCTCATACTGGATGCCAGCAGCCCCTACCCACTTGTGACAACTGAGAATGTCTGCAGACCGTCCCAAATGTCCTCTTGGGAGCAAGTATGTCTCTGGTTGATTTAGTTTGACAGCTTGCCCGGTCTTTGTCATAGAGAAAGCTCACCAAGTCACACTGCGATTGTAGATATTGTGGATCTGAAGACAGAAAACCTGAGTTTGAATGCTGGCTCTTGTGCTTCTTGGCTGTGTGATATTGGGCAAGATATACAGCTTATCTAAGCCTTAACTTTTTCACCTATTACATAGAGATAATACGCAATTTGTAAGATAATTGAGAACCAGTGAACTACTATGTTTCCAAAAAATGGTACACCTTTGGAATAATACACCTTTGGAAACTGACGATCTGATTATATGACCTGATATATGAAATATGATTGTTAGCTTAGGCAGAGAAATAAAAGGCAGTGCTATGGGCACCCTCTTACCTTGTGTTACTTAGTCCTGGCTTTCTCCTTCTTTACCTCTCTACTTCCATCTCTCAGCCATTTTCATATTTCAGAAACAGATTAACTATGGCCAAGGACATGAAATTTGAAAAATGGAAAGAGAAATGGTGAAAGGCATAAAGGAGGAGAGGCTGGCAGGGACCATGCAGTGAGAAAGCCCCAGGAGGAAGGGTGGGAAGTTCATTTAGTTTCCTGAATGTGAAAATACAGAAAGAACAAAGAAACCCTCACCCCTCCACTAATCTGAACCCTATTCTCCACTCGACAATGCCAAATCCACCTTGTATCACTCTCTTTAGGAGAAAGTGAAATAGTTTTCCTTATTCAGGAGTGAGGGTGACAAATGTTAAATCTGTTTTCTTAGGAAACAGCTGAGAAAACAGTCAAAATAACTTCATGTGACTAGCACAATTATCTGCCTGGCTCTTCAAAGCCTGAGTCCCTTTTGAGCTGTATCTGAAGCTAAAAATAAGGGCCAGGCGGAGGAAGGAGTAGACAGACAGCCATTACGAGTGTAATCTCTGACATCGCCTTCAGTCACCACACCTACATTTTACAGAGCCTCTCGTGGCTGCTGCCTGCCAGCAATTAAGAAAACATTGGCAAAAAACCCGTTGCTCCTACTGGTGTAGAAACTGTTTTTCAGCTCAGCCTGCTGTTAAGTCCACTCTGTCTGGTCTTATCTAGTTGCACCATGAGGATAGGAAAGGACAGGAGAGATCATCAGGTTCATTTTTTGAGTCGTTCCCGGACTATTCTTGACATGTTTCACATTCCCTCTCTGTACATGATTCCAGAGGTGGAGAGCTCCCTGTTACAAGAGGTGGGATGTTTAATGTCGAACCCCAGACTCTAATGGTGAGAGAAAGAGAAATCTGTCTCTAATCTCTGTGTCTGTATCTAGCATTACTTCAACAACAGCGTGGACAACACACTGTGTGCCCGGATCCAAATATGAATAAAACATAGCTTCTGCCCTCAAAGAGTAGATTGTGGTCATGATGATGTATTGAATGGATATAAATCATGCATTTATCCATTCAACAAACATTCATGAGCCATTCTGATGAGCCGGGTTTCCTGCTAGTAGCTGGAGATGCAAAGGAGCTAGAGCACTATCCCTGCCCTCAAGGAGCCTGGTCTGATGGAAGGTCGAGAGCCAATACGAGATCCCATGTGTTGCTTAATTATGGCTCTCTCTTTCTTTGCCCCTCCACTTCCATCATCCCCCAGCCATTGTCATTTTCCAGAAATCGCTAGAAATGGGCTAGCATCCCAGTTAGGGTGGCACAGAAGTGCTGAGATGGAAGCAAGCATGGGATACAATGGGGCGGAGACCAAAGAGCAGAGGCAGGTGAACTCACAGGACTTTGGGGCCTGTGGATTGAGCCTTTGTGTTAGCATTGAAGCTGCTGAGGGGGTGAAACCAGCAGACTTGGTCATGGTCAGCTATAGACCAGATCAGATTAATGGGGTAGAGAGAGGACACATTGAGATAAGTGCCACAGAAGTACTGAGGGTGGAGCCACAGACTCTAGGGTGAGGTCATGGCATCCTCCATGCAGATGGTGACATCTGACTCCTTGGGAAGTAAGACAGGGCTTCTGTAAGCTAGCCAGGGAGGAAATCACAGCTATAGCAATAGGTGGGCCTGGAGACTCACAGGCATATTTCAGGACACATATGATTGATTATCTTTTGTCAGCCGGAGCACAGGGTCAGGTTTCATGAGGAATATTATGGGGGCACAAGGCAACAAAGATGGCTATGGCCTGGTGGCCAAGAACCCTGGAGAAAGTGGCAGGTTATTTGGTCATATGCTGTAGATGAGGCTTTGCAGGAGCTTTGAGTGGGAGAATGAGGTCTTCAGCTGGAGTTTTAGAGCTGTGGAGGGTGAGAGTGGAGGCTGAACATCCAGTGCTAGGTCTGTGCAGCAGGCAGGAGAAGCGTGACACATCCTTCACTGGGCAGTGGTAGTGGGCTAGAGCTGTTAAGTAGAGTCAGCAGATGTTAGATTTGGGGCTCTCCCAGGCCTCAGACATGAATACTATAGCCTCCCTACTAGCTGGGCAAGTGTTGGCTCATGGAAAGCGTGATCTCAACAAAATGTGGCTTGGAAACAAACGTTATAGGGTAGCAAAATGATAAAATCTATTTGACCACCTCCGGAAGTGACAACCAGTTTTTCCATTTTATCTGCTCTTTAGAATTGCTCAGGCATCTGTTCATTTTCTTGGTCCAAAATGGAGTATTATTTATAAAATGCTGCATTCTCACCCCCCCACACACATCTGGATGTTTGAAGTCGCACAGATAAGACCTCTGGATTGAGGCCTGAAGCTTGGCCTCTTCTCCCAGATGTTTGGTGTCCTGTTGACAAAGCCAGGGAGTCCTTGTGATCAGACCTTTCCTAAAGCATGACACTCAACAGGGCTGGAGCTGCAGGTGCATTCTGAAGGGTAGAAGGATGAGTAAACTTCAAACAACGGTTTTATAAAATAACCAAACTAATTAGGGCTCCAAAGGGATTGAGAATTTTTTTCTGTTTGACCAAAAGGCTTATGCAATAGTGTATTTGAGCTTTTTAGGAATAATTTCTCAAGTGAATATTTGCTTTGAACCACTGGGGGTGAGGAGGTCAGGGGCGATCACAATGTTATTCCTAGAGAGGGAACTCCAGATGAATTAAATCCATCCTTTAACCTGGCTGGTAGAAAAGGAGCCAAAGACCTTGAAGCTTGAGTCTGTTCTTTCCTAAATAGCTTTTTTTTTTTTTTTTTCAGTTACAAAAGTATGTTCTAGGCTTTTTGATTAACCTGTTGTGATCTTTTGTGAAAGAATGATCCACATGGGTTTGAGGCAATCATTTAAATATAGGAATTACACACAAACTGCAGGGAAGTGCTGCTACATTATAAAATCTGGGGCAGTAGAAAGATGCACGAAAGAACAGGCCGTGTGAATAATCTGACAGGAAACTGTGTTGGTCACTTCTGGACTTGAGAGCAGGTTGAATCCTCATCTGTACCCTCCTGCCACCCCTCAGCAGCAGAGGGTTTCTTTTGTATGCTCAAGTGTGTGTCTTTGGATGTGACCATCACAGGCTATGCCACAGTGCTTCCAGAATTGGGTGAGGCTGCTCCCGTGGACTAGGAAGATGCCCCCACCCCAAACCTTGTGTCCCTCCCGGGAATCAGCTTTGCCAAAGAGGCTCTTCCCCTCCGGACAGGGTAGAGCTGCCTTGGGCCAAACGTGTCTGACTAGCTTTATTCCTCTGCTAGAACCGCCTCTGTTTGAACTCCTGTCAAGGCAAAATTGCTTTATTTCCTAATTTTGATGATATTAGCAAATACATGTAATGGGGAATAAAATTAATCAGTTTGTGCTTGTGAAATTGCCTCCTGTTTACCTCAGCCTTGTAGCGATTTTTCCCCCTCCTACAGGGGTTATTTTAATTAACAGCGTGAATTTTTGGTAGTTTAATTTATTTTATGATTGTGTAAAAATACTCCTTTGTAAGGGTTTATATATAACTAGCCAGCTAATTAGCAGTAATATTTTAACAACAGCTGTAGAAGCAGGGAGTCCCATGAAACATGGCTTCTCCCTTCAGACCGCCATGATATTTATTGGTGCCTTTTCTTATCAGCTCTGGCTGAAGGCAACAAAGGAGGGTAGTGTGCACATCAGATAATTAAAAGAGAAGTGAGCCTTCAAATCCTCCTCTCACCTGACACACACAAAACTTCCTGAGGACTTCTGGTTCTCCAGGCCTCTGATTTAGGACTCTATCTCTTTGGTGTCGACTTCTCCTGAAGTTGATTATGTATCCAATGTGGGCTTCTGTAGAAGACATACCTTTCTGGAAAATTATGGGTAGTCTTTTAAGGGCATTAACTTGAGCTAATTACAGTCACTGAAATTTGTACTACACTCTGTATTCATGCAAAGTATTTTAATAGAGCACGAGATCCACCTTACCTTCATTTAAAGAGCACGAGTTCAAGTGGAAAACGTGGGGAGGGAGCTCAGGTGTAGGGGGAAGAAGGGGTGGGGAAGATGCAGAGAAATGGGGACAAAGTGTGAGGGGAGACAGCCCCTCGGTGTGTAGCTAACAGACACCTATGATTTCCTCTCTTCCCATTCTCCCTTTCCCCTCCTGACCAAGCACCTCTTCTCCCACTTTGGATTTGGGTTCCAGGCAAAGTGTGCTGATCGCCCACCCCCAGTGAGGTTCTTGAGTTCAAAGAAAAGTGATCTTTTCACACCACAGTTTTACTCCACCAGATAGGCCAACTACTCAAACCCTAGAGCTCAGCGTGAATTCTGCCCACACATGATTTTCTCCTTACATGTGTAGAGTCTAGGTCCTGAATAAGTTTGTGACCTTCATAATCGTGTGAAGGTGGGAATACTTAGCCCTATTTTATATCCTTAACCTTATTTTATAGATAGGGATGCTGAAGCCGGAAAACTCAAGTGATGCCCAGGACCATGCAGAAATGTAGAGTTGGCGAGGTGACAGGAGCTGTCCTGAGCCCTTAAATGTCTGAGGTTCCTTCACTCAGCTGTCACTTGCAAAATATTTCTCCTCATTTTCTAAGGGGGAGCAGTGCGTCTTCCCTCTCTGTGCCCCAGAACCTCAGCATATGAGGCACAATCCCAGGTTTCTCCTTATGGTTCATTTTCTGCCTCTTTTCTCTTACAGCAGGATCCCTGTCTTTGTGCCTTCCATGGTGCCTGGTGCCTAGTGGACACTCAGTGGTAATGGGCAGGTGCACAAGATCGGAGGAAGTTGAACCCAAGTTTCAAATGCACGTTCCTTTATGATGAGTCTAAATTGCTGATTTTAAATATTTATTTATTTATTTAGTACTGGGGATTGAACTTGGGTCCTTGCGCTTGCAAGGCAGGTGGTAGAACCACTGAGTGAAATCCCTGGCCTGCAGAATTGCTAATTAATTGCTTGTTAGCCAACTTCTATTAGTGGTTATGCCTAAAAATACACACATTCTGATAGTGTGGTGCCTGAAACATAGTAATGGCTCACATGTTAGCTAGTATTATTTCCTCAACTTTAATAAAGTATCTATAGGAAACACATTGTAAAACTCCCCCCCAAATGTCTAAATGCATAAAATATGGGGAATCAGTGCATGAAAACCTATGCAGGAGTGCGTGTACACATGGGCAAACACACAAGCTTGGTTTGATAGGATTCATTTAACAGATCTTCTGGAGAAGTAAAATGCTCAGGGCAGAGGAAGGAGGGGCAGGGGTCAAATGTCCCTAAGAAGCAGAGCCTGCTTGCATGTTTGTTTACTCCAATGACTACCATATTCACTTACATTTGCAAAGCATTGTGTCTATCAGATATATAAAGTGTGGCCAGGGGCTTGCTGTGTTTGGTGCTGCATATTCAAATTTTGAACACAATGTGTCAGTACCTGACACAAAGTAGGCACCCAGTATAAATGCGTTGAGTGGCTGAATGATGGTAGCTGGCATTCACCTGACCCGGGAGAGAGTCCTGTTATTATCTCTACTTGGCAAAGGAAATATTTTCAGAGAGGTTAATGTTCCAGAGAGGTTAAATTCTCTAGCTTTCAGAGTCAGGGTCAGGAGTCAAACCTGCCAAATACAGTGCTTCATTTTATTTATTATAAAATAGAATCTCCAACCATGTCTCCACTGTGTGTGTGTTCATGTAGACAATAACTAAGCATAAACATAGCAAATACTATAGTTTTGTTAGAGGTGAAGCTTTGTAATTAGTTAGGCACACTTGACATCAAAACTTGCCTCTCCCACTTATCATCTGTGTGATTTTTGATGAGTTACCTAACATCTCTGTGAGTTGATTTCCTCTTCTGTTAATGGAAGCAATGCTAGCACCTACCTCATGGTGTTACTGCAAGGGTTATGGGAGATTATGGCATGGCTGAGAACTAGGCACATCCTCAGGGCTCAGTGATAGTTACCTAAAAAGTGGATGTCATGTCCTTACTTTCATCCCTAAAAGCAGCATGATCATCCTGGGTCACACTATTCTCATTTGGAAAATGGCAGGCTGTTGAGATGCTGTGTCAGGCCCCTTCCAACTCTAAAGTACTAGACACCTCAGGTAACTTCTGTGGTGCCTAATGTCTGATGTGACTCCCCTCAGTATTTCTAAAATGTTTTCATTTTCTGATGAAGGGAGATAATAATAATGTGGAGTGGAAAGAGAGGAGAAAGAGTTGTAAGGGCATCAGTGAGGGGTGGATGCAGGAGTGGTATCATATGACAAGCAGCTAAATTGACCATCCCAGGTATTGAACCCCATTTGGCGTGTAACAGAAGGTGAGCGCTTGGCCCCATGAAACTCATATCTGCGTATGAGCTTTCCTGAAACACCATCTCAATTAATGGGCACTGAATGAGGAATGGATTTTAGCTAGGCAGAAAGAACAGTAGAAAATAGGAGAAATATAAGTATAATACTGCAATTAAAGGAAAACCAGTGTGATTTAGAGCCTCCATCTCAATTCTTTTCACTTTCTATCTCCATTAAACAGCATAAAGTAAGAACTATTATGAAAAGTAGATAGAGGAAGCGAGATTTCTTTAAAAATCTTGGAAAAAAAAAACCCCAAAGTTGGGATTTCTTTTGATGGGGAAACAATAACATGTTAGATAATTCTGAGGTTCTCACTGCAAGAAAACAATAATTATATTTTGAATTTTATTATAATAATAGGTTCCTGGCTAAATGCACAAATCTAATAAAACCATAATACCAAGGTACAATGGGCTTCATGAATTGGAAATTTAAATGTTTTTGGCATCTGCCACCCAACTCTCCAATAATAAGATCTATAATTTCCTGATAAGCTGTGCACCACTCCTGTGAATTTAGCTCTATAAAAAGAGGCCCAAAGTCGTTTTTCAGCATTAATGTTAATTTTTTACTGGCTTTGCTAAGCTGACTCCTTTATGTCTAACCCTTTTGCCATTTAGAAACATTGAAAGTTCTGAGAGATTTTGTGACATTCTTTTCCTCATTGGGTTTATCCGTACTTTTTAGGTATACAGTACAGTTACATTCATCATTGGGATCTTGTACCTTTACGACAGGTTACATTGAAAGTTCTGAGAGATTTTGTGACATTCTTTTCCTCATTGGGTTTATCCGTACTTTTTAGGTATACAGTACAGTTACATTCATCATTGGGATCTTGTACCTTTACATGACAGGTCTTGGTTCTCATTTTTTCCCCTTACCCCTGCCCTCCCTTCATCCCTCCTCCCTTCCCTATTTACAAACACTTTGTTTCCATTTTATTTTTTCTTTTCCCTTAAGATTTTGTGACTTTTAAAGGTATTTTGAACATATTATTAGTTGTACATCACCAAAAAATGGTAAATCATCCTGAGTTTATTTGAGTATCTTTGAAGCATAGGGTGTCACCTGTACAGATTTATGGAAGACAGTGTGTTTGCAAATGGAGCAGGAAGGCAGTATGTAGTCGTATGTCTCAGTGCTGCTGCTGTTGGAGTGACTGACCTGAAGTTTACTCCTGTTTTCTCTAACATAGGACACAGTGTAACTAGGGATCAATGTCGGTGTGACCGGTAGGTTGGAGGACCTCACCTCCACTCCTCCCTTCCTTCCTTCTTTCCTTCCTCTCCCGCTTCTGCTGTCCTCTGCCAGGACCTTCTACCATGCCGTTTATGCGTTGGAGCCAGCCAACCATGGACTGAACCCACGGAAACTATATATCAAATAAATTTCTCCCTTTAAATTACTGTTGTTAAACATTTTGTTCTAGTGATGAGAAGGTGACTAATACAAGTACTAACATTAATGAGGTCAGCTTCAGGTAGGATACCATTTTATGACTATCCTAGTGCCAAGTCCCCAAGGAGATACATGAGGAAGCCACCAGGAGCGTCGTCTTTGGATATGTCTTGGTCATTCCTCCCAGAGTTGTACATGGCACTTTATGAGTGGCAGTTCACGTATAACCCAAAAGTCTGGAATAATTCCTACGAAGCTTCTGGAATATGGTGGAAATTAAAAAACCCCGGGCTTATCATTAGAAACCAACAACATGTGTACCTAGTGAGCTCCCTTCTCCTCCCTCCCTTCGCTGGTCCGATACCTCGCAGCAAGGAGGTCTTCCTTCGGATCCAGGTGGAAGGGATTTTTTGCTATTGATAGCAACTTACTTGCTAATGGAGGGAGTTTGAGAAATTTACTCCACACAGTCATGGGATGAGGGGGACACACATCTGAAGAATTTGCAGTGTTCCTATTCCCTACCCCCATACTACTTTCTATTCTTTCCTGCTTGGAAAAGTCAGCTCAGCTGAGCAGAGTCACCTACTCTGATCACTTCCTTATCAGCTACAGATGAGTCTACCTTGCCTTTGTCCCCAGTTTCATTTAATTAGATATAAGCCTACCCCAGAGTCAATTCATTCTGTTTCTTAACATTGACCGCAGCTTCTCTTTTGGCTGCCTCCTTGCCTTTCCCTGTGATTGAAGCAGTGTGGGTTGATAATTCATTTTGTTCCACCATTATTGATGTGGTGGCTCTGATCCAAAATTTGAAAATTTCTCTCCAGGTTGTTCTTGCCCTTGGTTTTTAAAAAAGACATTGCATAAAATGAATGGTGTAGGTCAGAAATAGAAACATCAGTGCTACTTTAGGGTGTGAGGGTCCACTTTCAATTGTGAGAGAGGCTTATTGTTAATTACAGAGATTTCCAAGGGCATCACACACTTCTCAGGCGGTGGCTGGCAAAAATCCTCCTTCCAAATGCTTTCTAAACTGAGAATGGATTTGAAAGACCATTGTCTGCCCAGGCTCAGAAATTATTCGTTCATAAAGGACTTGTGTAAAGGTTTTCAAGATACCTTTATGTGAAAGATAAACTATATTAAGGGCCCAAGAGCTTCTGCTCACCGCATTTTTACTGAAGGTTTCCTTTCTTGATTCTTGTAAATGTCACTGCCTCCCTTGGTTTAAGGATTCTGAACCCCAAAGTGAATGTTTCTCTGACATCTTTTTTTTTTCCATTCTGGATACATCAGTGGGTTTTTAGTGGCCAGGGTAGTTTTCTCTGCTTATTACTGACATGAAATAATCAGTGGCCTCTTTTCTTGCCTTAAAACAATCTTCCTAAAAAGAATATTTTAGACACCCAAGAATTTGTGTCACTGGACTCTTATAGAGACTAATGTTTCTTCATTGTCTAGAATATAATATTTTATTTTCATGTTGCAAATAGTTGTGATAAGAGGCTCTCCTTGAAAGGGAAGGAAATAAAAAATTTACCTTTTTTGGTTTCATTTTTTCCCATATGGCAAACTGAACCAGTGATCTCAGGGGACTTTTTATTATTTGAAAAGCCGGAAAAATGAAGAAAATGTACTCCTTACTTTGGCTTATCTTACAGGGATATGAAGATGGGTCCTTTGAGTGAGCAGATAATCATGGTAGTGTGTAAGCTTCTTTCTCCTCCCATTTTTTAAGGACAAAGATAGAATCTGTGACATTGTCTTATATTTTTGGAAAATTGGTAGTAGATACCTTCCAGAGAAACTTATTTTCTAAATGAAGCTAAATTCCTCTTTCTCTTCCTTCCCATCTAATTTGATATCATTGGTCTCTATAAATAAAATAAGCCCATAATGCCAGTTTATCATTGGCCCAGAGATCAGCTCAGCCTTGACCTCATGCCGGTAATGAACTTAGTTTCCTATGATTCAAGAATGAAACCATAACCAAAAAAGCATTTCTTTTGAAGCTAAATAGAAAAGCCACAGGCATGACCACCACCTAAAGACCTTTAAACCATTTCCCTCCTGTCAGTCAGGAGTATTATAAACAGGTAGGGCAGAGGTGTTTCTAAGCCTCACTGGCTGTCAGCTACCTAAGAGTCCAGCCAAAATTGGGGAAAACTCTTACCGTGTTTAGTATTCTGGCTTGGTGCAGCAAGATCCGAATCTACCCATTGTGGTTTCCTTTCAATAGGCTCTCTAGATTCTTAATTACAACACAGGCTAATTATGTAGTCCAAGTTCGACAGCACACTGGATTTGCACAGCGTGTCTCTCCTCCTCACTGGCATTATTGTATTGGTTTTCCCGACCCTGTCAGACTGAGATTTAAATCCTTAACCTGACATTCATTGTGTTCCATGTATCAGCTTTTCCTGCCTTTCTAAATTACGTGCCCAATAAAGTTCTCATTTCTGTCATAGGTCGGGAGTAGGTCTTTTATAAATTCTTAGGCCAGGGCCATTTAAATTCTGGTTTTGATTTTATCTTGCCTCTTCAAATTATTTGCCTTGTAAGCGCTTTAACTTTGTGGTCTTTAACCCTCACTTCTTAGGCTATTAATTTTTTTTAACCTATGTGACCATTGAAGCCAATTTATAGAAAATCTCACTGGCAACGAGGTCACCCCAACCATTTTGGAGAGAGAAGATAAATATATAGAAAGTTGTCAAATTGGAGTATGTGCTGTCTGTGTGTGTGTCTGTGTGTGTGTGTGTGTGCGTGTGTGTGCGCGCGTGTGTCCCAGTTCAGTCTACAAGGCAGTCTTCACTATCAGACCCTCATCCATGTAGATGATCACCAGCCATACAATTCCACCAGCTACTTTTTAATGTTTGGTTGCCATTTCAATGGGACAGTGTTTTTGTTTTTGCTAAATCCAATTGAGAGAAGGAGCAATGGAGAGACAGAGAAAGAACTCTATTATAATTTGTATTCTGTCTGAAAGATTTATGATACTTGAACAAGGTAACTTATCTCATCATATGTGCTCGGTTATTAGGTGATTTGTTGAGTTATTTTTGTTTTTGGTGTAAGCTGGAAAGGAAATTCTCAGATCTTATTTTATTTGCCCATGTCTCTGAGTGAGACTTTTTGGGTTTACCCTACAAATTCCAAAGACGTGTTGGAGACATGTAATTTCTAGCCTCTTCTTAAAAGAAGGTGCCCAAGGCAGTAGAGAAGAGTCACCATCACCCCATGCTGGGGCTGCTTGGTCCCAGGGTAGTGACACAGAATTGAGCATCACTTGAAGATATTCTGGTGATTCCTGGACATTCTGTCAGCTCCTGTCTGCCCTAAAAATTCCTTCCCCATCTTTTCATCACACTTACTTGTCTTTGACCCTTTTTCATGCGACTTTGCTTTTTGCCAGCTAAATAAATAAACATATCCATGCAAATATGTTAGATGCTACTAATTAGCCAATATGTATCCCTTCTAGATAAAATATTTGCATTTTAACATATTCCTTCTTAATGCTGCAAGTAAAAAAGATGATGCTGAGGATCAGCATTCTGTTTGATCACGTGAGTCTCCTTTCTTTAGGCCAGGTTGAAAGCCTGCTGTGTAGGAACTAAACCAACTCCACTAAGATAGTAGCAGCATGGCTTTGCAATTTAAGAAATCTATTTATGTATTATGTATA
>NW_022900947.1:17463063-17485335 GCF_012274545.1 Fukomys damarensis | reverse complement strand
TATATATATATATTTCCAGGTGGGTAGCTTATTGATCCCCACAGCTACTGAATTTTTATATGCCATTTATGATTGTTCCCATGATATAGTGAGATATTCAAGGCAAATTTGATCAGTGTTTCTTAAAAAGGTCAAGTATTTCCGTATAGCATTAGTCTGAAGTCATTCCAAGCTGTTTCCTACCAGTCCAAAGGGAATTGGACAGCGATATGTGACTAATAGAGTCACAAATTAGAGGCTGGTGACACAGTGACAGAAGAGTTTAAGCAAACCAGGCTCTGCACCAATAGTTAAATGATCTGAAGTCTCTAGGAGAAGGGAACAATGTAATTCCATGGGGTCACTGCTCTTGAACAGAGAATGAGGTGTTCTTCTCTCCGTTCTTGCATTTCTCAGTGGCTTCCTCCTCTCTCAGGATGTAAGGATGGAGGGACCTAATGATAACGGCTGGTCAGCGATAGCCTAATTCAGTCATGTCACACTCTGAACTTCCTGGTAATTTCATTGTCACACCGAAAGACAGATTGAGACATATTTCCAAAAAGTGTTTCATGGTGACCTGAGAGGTTATGTATTTGAAGATGGCTACAGGGAAGTAGACAGTGTATACCATTTTGTGTGAATTTGAAAAGTTTTCTCTTAAATTGAAGGGAAAACAGAAAAAAATATGACCAAATGTAGTGCTATTTTCTTTGCTAGAATAGTTGTTACTTTTTTTCCCCTGAAAAAAATAAATAGGTTACTATCTAGGTCTTTGTGTTTTTCTTCCTCAGCTTTATTGTATGTCTTGTCAGTTTCACTCTGGCAGTATTATATTTGACAAGAAAAGGACTGGATTTTGAGTTGGCAAAAAAGGGGGGAGGGGAGAAAACAATATGTCCCAAATACTCCAATAATGTTGAGTGGCATTCTTACTTTTTGGGTTCCCTTATGGAAATATACTTTCCTTCAGAGTGGAAGCAGCCACTAATGACATTTGACTTCCTCTGTAAACTGTGACTGGACAGCTAATTTGGGGAATATTGTGGGCCAGAGATTTAGCTCAGTGGCACTGTGCCTGCCTGGTAAGCATGAGGCCCTGAATTTGATTCCTGGTACCCAACTCCAAAGAAAGAAAGGGCCCCAAAGGCCTAATTTGGAGAGTGTTGTAATGTTTCTCCCTACTTTAGAGATTTTTTAGGACAGTAAAATCCTAAAGACAGTTGACACTGTCTCCCAAGATTCCTGGGACTGAACTTTTTGGAATGGGCCAGTCTGGACTTTGTATCAGTCTTCTGTGCCAAGCATCCTTAGCAGAGAGACTAGATCAACCTGGAGAATGCCTTACATATGCCGGGAATACTGAGCATCTGAGGCCCTGAATGGTTTGAGAATTTTAGGGAAATTTATATGATAGACAGTGAAATAAAGTAGCTACCCTGGTGTCACAAAGTGCAAATGACCGAGCCCAGAGCCCCTCTTTGGTTAATGTTAGTGGTGAATTTCTAGGTTTAGAAGGGTCTTCGTGAGACCAGGAGACCAAGGTGACAGGCAAGGACTGAACCGTGGAGAAACTTGACTTGAACCTGTGGATTTTCTGTTCTCTCCTGGAAGTACTATGGAGCCCTTTTTCCTATCTCATGGTTTGAATCATTCTGTTTTCTCGCTGTTCCTCTTCTCCATCCCTGATGAGAGCTGTCAGATTAAGAAGTTGCAGTGGCATCATTTTCATCAAACCATAAAATTTACTTTGTGAGGCCAAATGTTATGATCTGTTTGATTTCTTGCCCCTCTCCAGAGAGGTATAGCCCCTTGATCAACCACTCCTCCGTTTTGTCATACTTTGAAATAAGAAGAGAGTCGACTTACCTGACAGTGTCGAGTTGGTAGTTATTTCCATCTGACCTGACCAGGTTTGTTTTAAGATAACAAGATGCAAGTTGCCTGGTTGACACACTTTCATTTTTAGATCCTTGCTAACTTCTGCCTTGAGTCCCTGTCTTTTCCTACACTGCTCAGCAACATTCTGCTCTGCAGCTCAACCTGCTGCTTGCAGGCTTCCTTCCTTCTTTGGCTGTACTGCTAGTTTAAGGTAGAGAGCAAATCCTGGAACACAGGCAGGCACTGTATAAAGTGATTCTGAGGGTCCTGGCTAGGATGAAGGAGGGGTAGGCTCAGATGCTGGCATTAGGCAATTGGACGTTTCTTGTTTTCACTACTCTTATCTTTAAAAAAAAAAGCAGCCGGGTAAGATGGAAACTGCACTTGGTCTCAGAACCTTGTTCTACCCATGCTTCCCTCAGATGCAAAATCCAGGGGTTCAAGAAAAGAATCTCTGAAGTTGGGGGCCTTTCCTGTTTTGCATTCACTTCACAGGCAGGTTAAGGATTTAAACATGATCCTTCTCACCCCAAAACATATGTTATTCTAAACACCAGGGCTTGTTTATACACATGTAGTCATCGCAAGAATGACTGAGGATGATAAAATTGGAATGTGTTGCTAAGAGCAGCCGCTGCAATCAATAGGATTGCAATGGTAATAACACCAATGCGTGTAGTTAAAGAGATGTAAATTGCTCTTCATTTGAAAGCGGGTTAGAACCACAATGAAGCAAGGTGGGATGAAGTGCTGGGCTGCCATACAGTGGTAATTGAGTTTTGATGCTGGCCCTGGGACTTTGGGATTCTGGTCTGCATTTTCAAAAATGCCTTAGGCTACCGTGTTATCCCTTATTGAGGAATCGGAACTCCAGAGGCCAGTAGCATCCAATGAGCAGAAGGCTTTCCCTGCCATCGTCAGTGACGGACCTTTAAACAAAGGTTTGAGAGGATGTGGGTGTCACTTAAACATTAAAGTCACCTGGAGAATGTTTATGAAGGGGCTGAAGATTCACCCATAATCAATTAAATATGAACCTCTGGGAGTGGGGCCAGGCCTCAACCTCTCAGGTCACTCCAACGTGCAGCCACTATTTATAAGACCGCCTTCTAAAGTGTGGGAAGCAGTTGGGGTACTTGTACAAGACAGTTATTGACTCAGAACCCTATCTGTCAAAACCTGGGTATCTACACTTTAAACAAATGTTCCAGATGACCTTGACAATGACTGGAAAACAAAGATAAAATACCACCAGGAAACAAATAGATGAACTTTGCCTGATAAAATCAAGTTTCGATAACAGGAATAATTTACAGCCTTAACTGATTGTGATAATTCTTATTCATTGTAATGGGTTCAGTAAGGTAGCGTTAGACCAAGACCAGGGCTAACCCTCATTCTTGGGGATTTCTGAGGAGTGCTACTGCTACTCTTATTCCCTACTGGCGCTTTGAACAAATAGAGAAACAAAAGAATTAGAATGCAGGCCCAAGGCCATTTGTAAATCCACTGGAGCAGATCCTGGGTCGGCCACGAGAATCAAACAGGGCATCAACATAACCCAGGATGGGCCAGACTTAACTATCTAGTCAATGCCGGGTGCTCTCTTCCCACTGGGACTGGATGGAAAAACCAGGAGTAATGCTTTCTGAGTGTGGCTCATGACCAACATGAGTGAAACGAGCAAAAGGATGATCAATTATTTCCCCAAATTCAGGCAGTTGATTTGCTTCACTCCCCATTATACAGGGACAAAGAAAGGCAGACGTTTCCCAGGGCAATGATTGCCTCATAGAAACCAGAAAGAAGAAAGAGCTGTTACTCTCAATCATATGCTTTCTTAGTCTGTTTTCTGTTGCTGTAAGTGAGTACCACAGACTTGATAATTTCTAAAGAATAGAAGTTTATTTGACTCATGAGTCTAGAGGCCATGAGTTCCAAGTGGATAACTCTAGCATCTGCTGGGCCCCTGGCACAACTCTTCTTACTGCTAATAGCATGATGGAGGGTACCCTCTGGTGAGCCAGAGCAAATGCCCAGCTCGTATCTCTCTTCCTCTTTCTACAAAACCACTAATGTCACCATGGAGACCCCACTGGCATGACCTCATGTAATCCTAGTTACTTCTGAAAGGCCTCATCTCTAGTATGTGATGATAGGACCTTGAAAGGTATACAGAAATTGGTGATTAATTTGGTGAATAACAAATTTGCTGACTAAATTTCTAACCCAAGAAATTTTTTGCCATCATAGCACCAGGCAGCCCTGTCTCCATCTGAACTCACATCTCAGGTGCCAGATACCCTCCTCTCTGGGTTCTGCCCTGAGATTATTCATTAATGTCCAGTTTTCTCTCCCAGATAAGGAGGATCCTGGAGTCTTAGCTGCATATTGTGGTTTGGGGGTGTGGACCTGAGGTGAGGTTGGAGATGAAGTGATGCTTGAGGCTTTTCCTTCAGCCAAGCAAACAAATCTCAGTATTAAATTCTCCCTGTTTTTCTAACAGCAGCATGATGATGGAGGTGGAATTTTATATTATCGTCTTATTGGATGTTCCCAGCAACTTGAATTTCTTCATGTTATTCTGTATTCACTTTGCAGATGAGTCCAAGTGAGATGCAGAAAGGTTAAGTCATTTGCTCAATGTTATATTTTGAAAAGTGTTGAACTAAGAATTCAAAGCCGTCTTTGCTGAATGCAAAGTATGTGGTTTTCCTCAATATTTCATGTTCTGCCACTCTGAGGAATAATGACAATGATAGGGGTTTGCTCTTTTGCTAAAGACCCCCAAAGACATTCCACATGGAGAGGAGGGAGGGTGACTGAGCTCATCTGTCCCCTGCACACTTCTCACTCCTATATTTCATTTCATTTCCTATAAACATGTCAGTGTCATAGACCTGAACCTGGAGGGGTTGGAACAGACCATGAGGCGGGGCATTTTCAGAGGCATTTCAGAGGGTGGCGAGCACTCATTATCTTAACGTTTCTGAATGAATGAGATGGCTGAGCCCTGTGAGCTTGTGTGACTGACCCAAGGCAACGCAGGGAAGCAGTAAGGCTGCAGCCTTCAGAACCTCTGGGTGAAACCCGGAGGCAAAGAGACAAAGCCGAGAGAAAAAGCTTCCCGATATTATTGCAGAGGAGCCAATCCTGTACCTCTCATCCGCCTTTCCATGTGACTCAGGAGGCAGGAGCAGGGGGAGCTGCTGACCAGGAAGTCCCTGCCACGTCCACCTCTCTGCTCAATCCCCCTGATGCTCCTTGGCAGTGGTAACTAGGCATTCCCACCCAGCCTTCCCCAGCTTGGGGACAATTCCTACTGCACAGCAAGCAGCTGCTCATGATGCAGGCTGGGTCAGCACACGTGGTGCGGACTTCTGGGTGCCTCTGTTCTGCTCCAAATCCCTAATTCCCTCTCATTCTTGGCCGGAAGGAACACACTGAAGACAGTTGGGTGACAGTTCATCACGTCACTGGTATTTACAGCGCCAGACGGGGCAGAACCAGCCGCGTTCCTAGTTTACTTAGCAGGAATGATGAGTGGGTGTGACAGACCCTAAGGATGTGAGCATTTGGGTCCAGCCCCTCCTCTCAGTCCTTGTCTGCACTTCCCTTCTGTTCTCCTTCTCTTTTATTCTATTCTAATGTCATCTTTCTTTCTCCCTTTTTTTGGGTCCCACTCTCAATTTCAATTTCTCATTTTCCTGTCGTTTAATCTTTTGCTGAGGTGTTCATTCAGCACAAGCTCTGGCCTGCTGGGTGGCTCTGTTTGAATATCTGACAATTTCACCAACTTCGGATGTCCCCAGAGGAGTCTCTTGTTCTTCTCCATGCAACCTACGCCTCCCACGGCCTTTGCCATCTTGGTGCTCAGAAAGCAAATTTTCCATTTGTTCAGAGCAAAAAGATCGGGGTCACCCTTGGCCTCTCTCTCTCATGCATCACATCCAGTCTGTTTGTGAATCCAGTGGGATCCATCTTCAAAACATCCCCAGAATCTGGCCAGTTTCAGTATATTTCAGTTATCACCCTGGACCAAATCTCTTAGGTGGATTATTAGAATAGGCTTCTTTGATTCTTTTCATTATGGTCTTTTCTCAGCACAGCCAAGATCTGACCTATTAAAATCAGCCAGACCGTGTCACTCTTCTGCCCCAGATCCTTTCATGGCTCTCTATGTCATCAGAGTAAAAGCTTTGGATTTAAAATGATCTCTGAGGTTCCAAACTCTCCTCTTCATCTCCAAGATCATCACTATGCTGCATCCACACTGGTCCCCTTGCCCATCTTTGAATATTTGCAACACACTCTTACCTCAGGCCTTTGCACTTGCTGCTTTTGTTTCCCTCCTCAGCCACATGGCTTGCTCCTATCATTCTTTCTTCAATGTCAGCTTTCAGAGGGGTCTTCCTGAGCACTGAATTTCCAGTTGTAAAATGTTGTCTTCCCCCAAAGACTCCCTTCGGCCTGTCCTCCTGCACTTCCTCTATAGCACACATCATGATATAATGTTTTGTGTACTTTATTCACTGGCTTGTTTATGTCAATCATCTTCCCTTTATTCCCCCCATCTTGCTGCCATCCTCTGGAGAATGTAAGTTCCTTGACGGTGTGTTGCTATTCGGGACTGTTTTGCTTGGAGCATTCTCTCTTTGTCTAGATAATTGCATGCCATTTAACAAATGCCCAATAAATAGTTGTTGAATGAATGAATAAAAAATTAGTGATTTAAGTACGTATTAATCTATGACCAGACATGGTGTTAAGATTTAGGTATATGTCCTTCCATTTTAAAATTCCTTTAACAAATACTTTTTGTTTTTTGAGAACCTGTATGATGCGTCTGTGTAATGTTCTAGAATGTCCTCTCTTTCTTTGCTTTTGAACTTGTTCCTCCTTCCAAGACCCTATTTCCCCTGCTCCACATGAAGCTACATCCCTCTGTCATTTTCAAGGAGGTCGCTTGTTCTTACCATCAGACCTGCACTTTCCTCCTCTTTCTATGGACCTCCACTCTCGGACTCACTTTGCAGTAGGCGCGTAATCTGAACAGGTCCTATAACTTACTGGTAGGGATTTGGTTTGGTTTCAGGCTACCTCCTAATGTGCTGCAGCTTTTAGGGTGTGAGGACAGAGCTGGATGTCCTTATGAATCACACTGCCACACTTCCACTTGTCAAGACCTCACTCAGTCCTTCCTGGAATGTAAGAAGGTGATAAAGATTTCTTAAGCTTCTGGTTCTACAGTGAGTAGAGTTATTTGGCTGGCTTTTTATTACCTGTATTATTTATGATCTTTTCTGCCAGGGTCCTATGGAAATTGAGTCCCACAGAAGGAAGATTTCTTTCTTAGAAGAAGAAGGGAAAGAAATATGAACACAAGCATACTATCATAGTAATATTAATACAACTTTTAAGCAAAAAGAAGAAAATGTTACTTGTAAAAAATCTGCTTTTGTATGTATTTCCTTTCCATTCTAGTCCCCAGCTACACAAAATTTAATGTGGCTGGGATCTAAGTTCCCAGGCCCCCACCTAAGCTCTACAGGGACTGTTTTTAAGGGTGGCATTCTATTGCCTGTTCTTGGTCATGAGAGGCCACTAAGTTTTACTATGCATCACTGGTTTTATAACTAAGCTTTGCAAAGAAAAAAATAAGCACCACCCTATTGTTTGCATATGTGGAAAACAAGACGTGGTCTATCTTGAGGAATGTTGAAAATTTACCCCCAAAAGGATATCTTAAAAGAAATAACATATTCATAGTATTGTCTATGATTTATTTTTAGTATATATTTAAAAAACCCCATTGTAAAGTCTTTGTGCCATACCTTTCATCTTATGAATAGTTTTCTTGATATAAATTCATAGGGATGCAAATATTTTCATAGATTCATTTTTTGAATCTCTATAACATTTTTGTCAGAAGGATTATAACATTGTACACCATTTGCCAGAGTGCATGCTTGAGTATTTATGCTTAATTGCAACTCTTGCAGTATAGGTATTATCATTTTTTGTTTAGTTTTGTTTTTTTGCTAAATTTGCTTTGTATATGGGTGGCTTATATTTGGATTACTTTGGTTGTTTGGGACGTGGTATATGTTATGTTAGGAAATTTAGTGATATGTCTAAGCTGTTAGTAAAAGATATTGTTATTGGTCTAAGATACTATAAAATGATCGTATGTAGGTGACAATGACTGGAATTCCAAAGTTCTGGCCTTTGGCTGAGGTGGGGGAAGAGATTCAATTAATAGAATTATTGAAAAAGAAAATCAATTTTTGTTTTTGAGAACAAATCTAATTAGACTTTTGCTATTTCCCAAAGACCTTTAAAAGAAGGCACTATATCTAACCTTGAAATTTTGAAAAATCTGTTAGGAATTTGATGCAACTTGTTTCTGTCACAGAGTGTGCACGGGGAATTCAGCTTGATCCCTTTGCATACAGAGCAATGATAGAAATAAACACTGACATATTGCATTCACCATTTTCAGGATGAAGTTAGAGTCCCTTTATACACTTAGCTCATTGATTCAACTCCAGAGGTATTCTTGTTTTCATTCCCATTGGTGGGTGAGGAAATTGAGTTGACGTATCTCATAAGGTAAAAAGTTGCCACACCAAAAGGTGCAGTCTGCCTTTAAGTCTGCTTTCTTCTTCACCTGCCTTCTCCTAGAACAACACAGCGCAGTGTGGACAGCAGGTTGATAGAGCATCCTAGAGGACTTTGGATGCTATGCTAATGAGCTTCCTTTCCACCTCTGGGATAGGAGAGAAGATTTATTCTCTTGACAGCAGCAAGCACATTTTCCAGCCTCCTCTGCCTTTTGACTCAAGTCCAGAGCCAAACACTTGATACTATCTTTTGCCCTTGGAGATGGTCCTGAATTACAGGGTTCTCCTGCATCCTGTACCTACCCCCCACCCCCCGTGTTACCAATGGGTATCTCTCAGTGAGGCAGATGTATGGAACACTGGGACTTGCTAAAATTACCACAAGCACTCCAAATGTTGCAGTATCTGAGATGTTTCTAGAACATTTTTGTTTCCCTACAGGAAAGAACAGTGAACTTTGAATGAAGAAAGCTCTCCTTGTTTTGGAGCAAACCAAACCATTTCAACTGGCTAATTTAATTACAATTATTTTGTTGCCCCTCAAAAAACATCAGTTATGCCATTATATCATACACAGGTGGGTCCTTTGCACTTGGTAGTGAAGAATTAGTGATGTGCTTATTTATATGAAATATTTGTGTTTGAAAGTTTAGCCTGATGATTAAGAGCACAGGTTTTAGCATGAGGAAGTCCTGAATAGAATCCAAACTCCACTACTGTCATTCTGTGACCTTGGATACTGTGTTTGACTTCCTCAAGTATGAAATGAAGATGATCCCATTATATCTCTTAGGTTTGCCATAAACAGTAAATAAAAATTAATGAGCTAATGCTTACAAATTGCATAGCCAATATATGACACATAGTAAGTGTTCAATAAATTAGCTAATAATAATACATATGTAATAAAATGCAATAAAAGTCTAGGAAAGGTCAAAACTCAGAACGCTTTTGGGGGGTGCATTTCATCTTTTCCTTGTACTTTTTCTCTAAATCAGTGACTCCTCAATTCCTTCAACATTTAATTTTGTGATTTCCTCTCCTCAAAATTTTTTCTCTTAAAATGAAAAGGTAGAATAATTAATTAAAATTTATATTGCCTATGGAAATTTCAAGAAAGTAAAGTTGCATGTTCTTTAGAGGACATTGCAGATGTCTTCATTTCTTTCTACCATCTTTTCTGGGATAGGTAAGCTGCTCTTGTTAGAATTGGAAAAAGAAATTATACAACAAGTGGATATATTTCCAAGGAGAGAAATCTCAAACTTCGTGTCTAAGGTGGTCAAAAGAGAGAAAGTAGGTGGTTACTGGGTGTTATCAGTGCCCCCAGTGGACCTCAACTGGGGAGGCAGTGGAAGTGTGGGCTCCAGAGGGAAAATGGCGTGACCATTGGCATCTCCAGAGGACTCCAATACCAGGTCCACTGTGCCTGGCACAGAGCATCAGTTATCTTATCATCATCCCCACCTTTCAATTGTATCTAATTTCAGGAGCATCCCTGCTTGGAGGAGGGTGGGATGAGACTTGGGAGTCCAGCCAGTGGTTGCAGGTGTTTAGTGAAGACAGATGAGAGTCAAGGGAATAATGGAGATAACTCATTGATTCATTGATTATTAACGAAGCAAGACCTGCCTGGGAGGCTCTATGTTGATGGTGGTTCTCATGCGGCAGAGGTAATGATGTAGATAGTGACAAAATTGAACAAAGAATGCAAGTAAAGCAAGATCGCAGTATGATGGGAAAGATGACTCAGTTGGTTTTGTTTGTGCAACTCCGCCTGGGAATGTGGTAACCCAGCTTGCAGTGTGAGTCTGACAGCTGCTCCCAGCCTTGGAGAGAGACTCAGGGTCAGTGGCTGCCAGATGACAAGAGTTCAGGGCATGCTGCTGGCCCAGGTGTGACTACCCCTGGCGATGTGCTGGCACTTGCAGAAAGGCATATCTGTCTCCTTGGCTCCTTTTTCAGGGTCATGAAGCCATGAAACCACTCCAAGAGTTTTGGCTTGGTACCAATTACCTTGTGTGCTCACATTTTTTTTTTTCCCGTCACTACTTCTGAATCAGCTAGTTTCAATTCTAAGAGGAAAAAAGTACTTTCTCTCACCTCACTCAAATCACTGACGTTTACTTTAAGAGGGTTGTGTGGTTCTCATTTTGGTCTTGGTGATTGCACCGGAAGATGATGTCCAGCAAAGCAGAATCAAAGCCATTCAGGCATACATTTCAAAGGGACATTGAAATGACACTAGGGATGAAGGACAGCAATGGCGAGTTTCTGCACTCAGGGATAAGACTAAATGCTATGATCGGAGGGAATGCTATGACTGTGCTGTTTGGGGTGGGGGTGGTCATTGCAAGACATACTGAATAGCAGTGGATTCTCTGAAGCTGCCTTCTGAGGACATAGAAGCTGTTTCACGGAGCACGATGTGAAAGTTTGGGCCATTGCTGAGTTACTGGGGACATTATTGAAAAGATTGAGTATTGCCTCCCTCTGCCTCCTTCCTTTCTAAAGCCCTCAAGGCCATTCTTCAAATAAATATTCACCTAACATATGAATGCCTGGTTGAAGGGTGACAAGTTATTAGTCTGCTTGGGAATATCCACATGACTCAGCTCAGTTCCACATCCTTGAGAACTTTAGTTGATAGGAGCCACCTGCTTCTCCTTTTGCTGGCTACTTTTTAAATTCACTTCAAACATTTGAGCAAAGAAGAGACTGGGACATCTGAGTTTTTATTTGCTTTTTTCTAAGCTATGCTTCAATGGAAGAAATAATTGGGCCAAAAAAGAGAAAAGCTGAAGGGCAAAAATACTCTCATTGTAGCTTTTCAACTATGAAAAACCTCATTATCACCTCTGGAAGAATAGTCGGTTTTGAGTAAGGCAGCTCCATGATGCTCCATCTTATAGGAAATCAGCTGCAAAATGTATGGGCCAGTGGTGGGAGGTTGTTCTTTACGGTAGGGTCATCTGGTCAGACTGGACGAGTAACACCTTCTGAAGAGACACTCAGGGAAAATACCTACTTCAGAGTTTCCACACAAATTTGAACTAGAGAAGGAAAAAAAGTAAAAATGTACTGTGCACAGTACCCACTTTCTCTCATCTTTTCAAGTCTGCAGTGGGTGGCAACAAATAAGACAGAGGTTTGCCTAAGTGAACACATTTTCACAGATACGAGATATAATCAGAAAATATGATGAGTATTTAAATAAAAAAATTTGATCCCAGTAAAAGACACAGGGCCATTAACCACACTCAAAATACTCCTCTCACTTCAAACACACATATCCCATTGTCCTCTCTGCTTCAGAAGCAATTCCAGAAGTCTTCTTTCGTGAATATTCTTTTGAGGTATGATTAAAAAGCATAGTGAATCCTGCTTCCTGAGTATGGTCCAATGGAAAGGCAGGTGCATAAAAACATTGTAGTATGGGCTCATTCACCAGATCTAGTACCAGGCAACTTTTGGCTTTTCCTCAAAGTCAAAATGACCATGAAAGGTCAATGTTTTGAATTGATTAAGGACACTAAGGTAGTTATGAGAATGCAACCAAAGACAGACGTTTAAATTTAAACATTCACCATAGTTTTTGGATCATACCTCATATATTCTTCAGTAGATAATCAATCTATTTAGTATAGCAATGTTTTTTTTTTTTGCCTTAATTCAATGTGGATACTCCCCACTATGTCTTTTCTGGTTATTCCCTCTGGATGTACAGGAGGGAGGAGAACTATGGACTCCACCTGATGTTATTTCATTTTCTTTTTCCAGGTCCTTCCTGAAAAACCTGCCTAAGTTTGTTCTGAAATGTCATTTACCTCTTCTTTTTCTTGCATCATAAATGTAGCATTATTTTTAAATTGCACACAAATCCTTTTTAGAAGACAGTAAAATGCTATGGGTACAAGTTTAAGTAACATGTCATTGTCAAAGGCAGATTTTGCTACCAGGAGTGTCTGATTCCAAAGGCCTTTTCTTTCTCTCTCTCTCCTTCCCTCCTTCCCTCCCCCCCCTCTCTCATTATGGAGCTTAATAAATTTTAAACAAATCATTTAACAAGGACAACAAACCATCACTGTTATCAGTGAGCTTTAGTTGGGTCTTCCTAAGCTGATTCCACATGGGCCTGACCCTATGTCCTGGGTCAGGGTGCACATTGCCATTCTCTCTGTGCGGGGCTCTGTGGCTGTGTGCAGTGCCAGCTGACAAGATGTTGCTAAAAGCACAGAAGGGCCATTGGTTTGTTTACGGCATGGGTTTAATTTGGGGAGACACTGGAGCCCAGATGACAGCCAGGCTGGGAACTGGAGAAAGAGAACAAGGGTGGTGTTTCCTTGCACTCAAATTTCTGCTAGAGGAAGACAGGTGGGATTCTTCAGTGGATTTTTTTTCTTCTTCTGCTGTACTCTGGGGTTGAAGCTGCAGGCTTAAAGACCTCTGATTTAGAGCCATTGTGTTGGTTACAAAGAACAAGAGGCAGCATGTTTGGACTTGCATAAATCCCAATTGTCCTGACTCCCCAGTGTCATTTCTGCCCCTTATAGATAGTTTACCTTGTTCTCCTTGTGGTTTGGGGAATTGCTTCGCTAGTCTACTTTTTGGATCTTTTTTTACTTCTAGGTGAGCTTCCTTGTGGCAGGAGAATTAAGGATCTGTGTTCCAGTGCTGCCTTGTCTCCCTTTCACACACTGACTTTATGCCCTGTGGCTGCAGAATTGGCTCCTGCAGTGTGGCCATCCTCACACACCACAGACCATGTGGGGCTTGTGGTAGGTGACTGAAAGCAAGTGACACCCTCTGGTCAAGACAGCAGCTTCCATGCATTCTGGGAGAGTCTGTTTCTACCCTTGTGTAGCTGTTAGCAGGCCCACGGGTGGCCTGTTTTCTCTCTCAGGGCAATATTACCCATCTCTCCTGCTTTTATGTTCTCCTCTTCCATTTCCAAAATCCTCCCAAGACCTTTCTGGAGAACCCTTTCCTGCCATTCCTCTGCTCAATTTCTGTACACAGGTAATTTTCAAGGTATGCACAAAACCCCCTCAACCCATTCCAGCTCTCCCAAATCCTTAGGAAAAGAAAGCAAAATAATGCTGTTGTTTCCGGGGAAGCATGTCATTTGTTTTACCGGTCTGTAGTTGATTAATTTGCAAATGATATTCCCAATAAAGTGCTTAGAAGTAGATAATTACAACTATATTAACAGTTCCCGGCGAAGCAGATGGTATTCTGAGGAGCTGCCATGTAGCATTAGTGCTGACGCGCCACTGTAATGTGCCATCTACCCCAGAAAACCACAGACAAGAAGCGCAAATCCTGCTGATCTTCCAGATTGGGAGGAAATTGTGCTTTTGCCTCACATTCCATTCTTATCGGGATTTTTATGTGTGTTTTCTCCACTGCTATGGTGCTCAGTGAACTGGCGCATTTTATGTTGAGTCCCATAACTCTCCAACTCTGTAATTCTGAATTAGCCCCATATTACGCCTGCATGAAGCAAGTTTTTAAACTGTTCATCAGTGTTCCACCTACCATGCCAGATATTTTCAAGCATAGATTATCTCTGTACAAACATATAATTTCAATTTTCTAAATTACCTGAGCCAACATGCCACGTTAGATAATCAATGAAGAGTTTCTTGAAGGCGAAGCAGTCTCTTCCGCTTTCTGTCTCTTTGAGTGTGACACACTCAAGTGGACACACACCCACACTCACAAAGTGCCTGAACATATGTGCACACGCACAAGTGTGCACTCCCTTTTGTTAGTGAGCATCCCTATTTTATTGAAAGCAGTTGTTTTTCAGCTCCTGGCTCTCAGGAGGAAGGCTCAGATCATGATATTTGCGTCCATCCATCCATACATCGGGAGCTGTCCTTGAGGCTGGAGTTGCCTCAGTCTGAGTATGAAGCAGGTGTGGCATGGGGGTTGTAAGGATGCATGCATCTGTGTTCTGCTCAGCTGTCTCAGGCAGAGTGTGTGGGTCACCAAGAACAGGCTGGAAGTTTGAATGGAAGCATTTTTAGTGATCCCCGCTGGATTTTTGCTCTAGGGCAGCATGGCAGGAACCACCACCAGCAAGGACAGCCTTGTCTTCTTAGGGTTCTACCCTTAGCTGCTATTACCCCTGCTTCACTGCTGGCCTGAGAAGACAAACGCAGGCTATTGTAGTAGACCCGAAGATGACCTCTGACTTGCCTGAATCTGTAATCTTTTCTGCTGAGAGGGTAGAGAGGATGGTGGTCGTTGTTTTCTCAGGTTTCCTTGAGTAAAAAAAAGGGTGAGAGCATGTGGGTAGGCTGCTGAATGCTTTGCGCTTATTTAAAGCTGGGTTGGAGGAGCATATGCTTATGGTTCTTCAGAAGCAGGCCTGGTGGTTCTTGCAGGGGACTTGCACATTAGGGGGCTTTGTTTGATATTCAGATTGGCTCCAGGATTCCCAAGAAGTTGCCCAATTATCACAATAAAACTTTTACTGTTAATATATATTAGAGACTTTTAGTTTTAGCTGCTATTCTTTGAGAGTATACCAGGCAGGCATCAGGTGTCAGGAGATACACATTGGATGTATCCCTCCCTTTAATCCTTAGAATATTCTATAAAATAGACAATATCTGCATTTTACAAGTGAAGTCATACTCACAGAGATTAAGTAACTTGTCCAACATCACATAGCTAATAAATGTCAAAGTTGAGATTAAAACCTTAATCTGCCTGTCACCAAAGCCTAGATTCTTAATTGGGACATTATTGACTATTCAATTATGTTATGAAGTTAATTCAATAAACATTTGATTTTAACACCTGGGATGTTTTTATAAGACTCTGTGGGTAGCAAAGTACATGATTGGCAAACTGCATGTCCTAGACTATACAGGATGTGCTCAAGGGTGAATGGAGTTGATCATGGAAGATGCTGAAAGTCAGAGTTGAATGGAAAGAAGTCCTGACTCCTGCGCAGGAGTTTGGGCAGCGTCCTACAGGCTGTGGGGACACCAGGGAGTGAACCACATGGTCAGGTGTGAGGTTTAGGAAGATCTTAGACAGAGGCTGTATCAGAGAAAGGTGAGCCAGTGGCCAGGCAATCTTGTCAAGAAGGCTCTGGGGCCATCCAGGTGAGTGATGGGAAGGCAGTGGCCAGCATCCGTAATGAAACAGTAGGAGACAAAGTCACAGATTTAGAGTGGCCTGGCACATGAATAATGAGTGCACTTCTTAGGAGTCTACGACCTGCCACTGTTCTAAGCATTTACCGCTGCTACCTAGGACAAATACACTTAGGGGACAATGGTGAGGGTGGGGGAATGTGTTCGTGAGTGTGAGGGTTCATTTCATGCCTCCTTCTGAGTTCTAGTAGCTTTTTCTTGCTGCAGTCAGGAAAGCAACATTCAACCTTCTATTTACCTCACTTAGGTAAGAATTGCTTTCTGTATTGGAGTCTCTAGTGAAAGTGGGAGGGAAGACCTGAGCTCAGGACTGTCTCTGTTAGTTCCTAAAAATGTGCTTTGGACACACAGACTGGTGTCCCAGAGTTTCAGGTTTCCCATCATTCAGAACTACTGTTTCCTCCGGTCATAAAGTCAAGTTCTAATACTAAGCACCTACTACAGCCATGGACGTGCTGGGGAAGCATGGGGGACCACAAGATGGAACAGTCCCTGCTTCTGCCCTTGCGCAGAATAGCCTCTTGGGCTGAGACAAACAGGTAAATAAGCAACCGCAATTCACAGCATCAAGGGGGATAATATTCATTAGAGCTTTAAAAAAATCTGAAGTGCTCTAAAATGGTGAGCTATTACTGTTATTAAGCCTATTAGGGAGAGTGAGGGAAGCAAGTCAGAAAATGCCAGAGAAATCTAGGCTGAGGGTGGAGCTGCCTGAAACCCGGGCTCCCACTGGGCGAGGTTCCAAGAGTGCAGGCCCTTTCGATGAGGGCGCCATGGCTCCGCTTGCTTTTGACCTTTCTGGAGAGTGCTTGCCTGAGCTCACTTCATTTTCAAAAGTTTAAAAATACGCACTTGGAATTGTAGATGATCAAGCACGAATCCCACGCCACAAGCAGATGGGAAGCTTGCGCTGTGCTGGGAGTGCGCAAAGGCCCACGTGCCCTGCCGTTTGACGTCAGCCCCGTCCAGGAGGCACAGGGCGGCTGTGCCTCTGCGTGGCCAGTCTGTGATGCAATGTGTTTTCACAGCCTGAGAATCAATTCCTCTGGGAAAGGAAACCACACACCGTGCTGATTAGCTGGATAGACCACTGCTGAAATTCCTGATCTTGCAATATTTAAGCACTTTCTAAGCCGAGGAGGTAAAATAGTGTAAGCAGAAAATTAAAGAGCCACATTTCCTTTTTGAATGTTGACCTTTGAGTTTCCAAATTGGGCAAAGGAGTAATTATCAGGAATACCTTGATAAATGGTTGAGTGATTGCCATTAGAGAACATATCTTTGTATTTATAAACCGTAGTATTTTTGGTAGTACTTCAATATTGGTGTTCTAATTTAATCTTTCCTGCCAATGCTATAAAGTAGGAGGAATATTCATAATTAGACCATGGATGCTTTAAACAGAAGAATTCTTGACTTGGCCCTGAAATCTAGCACAAGGGGTGGGGAGGAAAAGAGAGAGAGAGGGAAATGAATATTTCTTGAACAATTGCTATGTGCTAGGTATTTAGTAGGAGACTGAATGTAATTGTTATACAACTGATGGGTATGTCTTCTCATTCCCATTTATAGCTGGTTAAACCAAAGTCATATGGTTAGAGTTGAGGTTGGAGATGTGAACCTCCATTTCCTTTATTCTAAAACTACAGTCAATGTTCAGTTATGATATAAAAGTGATTCAATGAACACTCATTTTTAGCACCTAAAACATTTTTGTAGAGCTGTGCAGGTATGGAAGGTGCATGGTAGATAAACAATGTACATAGTTCATGAGAAGTTGAGTATAGGACAGGCATGGGACATGTAGGGGTGGGCTTGCAGCTGAGATAGTTCTTGACAATGCAGGAAGACAGGTCTCGCCATGCAGGAGTTTGTATAGAATCCTTTAGGCTGTGGGGGAGCCAAGAGTATTCAGGATAGGAGTTGCATGTCAGATGAGAACTTAGGAAGGGACTAGACAAGGACAGTTTTGCTCTCATTTGATGGTTTCCAACATTCTCTGAATGTGTGCTTCTGTCAGTAAACTTCTCTGAGCTGTGCTAAGTGGGCATTTATTTATATATAAATGATATGGCATCATGGTAGTACTACCTTAGGAGCACTATAAAACACACAGAAAATAAAAACACGGTGAATAATTAGAATATAAGATACCCTACTTTTTTGAGTATCCAATTCTGAGGACTGAAATCTGGGCCGTGTTCCTTTCTCAGCAATTTAGGGCCACAGAATTCCTACCTCTGACTCTGTTTTTTATTTATTTTTTTACAAATCCACCAGAAGCACAGGCCTATGTCAGTGTGGAGTTTCTCAGCAGCAGCACTAGTGACAGTTTGAAGAGATCATTCTTTGTTGTCAAGGATTGTGCTGTGCTAAGGGATGTTTAGTGGGATCTCTGCTCCCTATCTACTAGATGTTAGTAGCACTCCCGCACACAACTGTGACACCTAAAATTACCTGAGAATGTCTTCTGATGTTACCAAGTGTCCCCTGTAGAGGGATGGAGAGCAAAATTGTCCCAGTTGGAAACCACTGCTTTAGTATCATCAATAACAACCCTGTCCTCCTTGTCATGTCCTAAGAAGAGACAGTGGGCAGCACATGTTTTGAAGATGCTTTACAAATGTACAGCCCAGTTTAGAGTCAACCGAGGACTTGTGGACTTGGTTGCAGCCTGGATCTGCCAGCTCCTGCAGTTGACCAGCCCGAACAGCGACTCAGCCGTCCAGGGATGACATCAGCCTCTGGGTGGCTCCTGCCCCCATACATATCACATCCAATTTCATATCCTGTGCTTCACTGACAGTAGCTTTGACAAGACCCATTGTGGAAGACCGAGGTGGCCCAGTGTGGAGTATCCTAGGTGTGTTGCTTAGGGTGTGGGCTCTAGAGTCAGGTAGACCTGTTTTCAAATCTGCATTCTGTGACCTTGACCAATCCTCTCTAAGCCACACTGTCCTCATTTGCCAGCAGTGACAAGACACATAAAGAAGAAAATACTTGTATCACTGGGTTCTATGTATATATTTTGCATTGTGATTGCTCTGAGTTCCTATTAAACAGCAATAGCTATTATTTTGACTATGATAATGACTATATAAAGGAGACTCTCACCTGGCACATACTAAACACTCAGTGAATCATACATGTCATTATGATATATAGTGTGAGTATATAAGTTTGGAGATTTTGGTTACAAATTCTTTGAAGTGGACCAGACATAGCTTATTTGTCACTGGATCTTCCTGGGATATAATGGATTGCTGTGGCTTGGATGCTCAGTATCCCCCAAAGGTCCATGAACTGGAGGCTTGTCACCATGGTGGCACTGTTGGAGGTGCTGGAACCTTTGAGATGCAGCACTGTGGATGGGCCTTAGGTCTTCAAGGGGCATTCTCTTGAAAGAGAAATGAGATTCCATCCTGTCTTCTCTGTTCCTTTGCTTTCTGCCTCATAATGTAAGCAGTTTGCTCTGCCGTGTAGCTAGAGGCCCAAAGCAAAAGGCTACCCGATGTTGGACTAGAATCTCCAGAACTGTGAGCCCCAAACCATTTTCCTCTTTAAGTTAATTGCTTCAGGTATTTTGTTCTAGTGATGGAATGCTAACTAAAACATACATGATCAATAATTGTATGTTGTAGGTCCAAACGTGTTCTTCCTTGTGAGTTATCAAAAAGGCATGCCTGTGAACTCCTTTGGTCCACTTCAGTACCACAAGTAATAGTTTTGGGTCTGTAATGCTTGTGGAAGTCCTCAGGTCTACCTCACTCTGCAGAGTTCAGCCTCACCCTGCAGAAAGAGAGGAGAGGTAGCTTGATTTCTTTTCTTGTGGCTTGAAGCTCAAGGAGAGGGATTTCTTCATAATTTTAACTCATCAATGGAAATGCAGAAATGTGATCATCAGGAATGTCTAATTTTTTCCTTTAGATTTAACTGCAGTCAGTGCTTGTCATCAAGACACTGTTTGTCTGAATTCTATTTGCTCAAGCAACTTTGCTTATCTGGTTTCAGATTTTTGATTTATTATTTTTTCCTCTGGCTAGTTTTAGGAAAATTAGAATTCTTTTGTGGCTTTACAGAAAAGAAAACTTATGAGGTTGAGGAAATTTCTTTTATTGGGAATACATAAAAATCATCTATAAATCAAGCCTAACAATGCTTGATAAATTTAGGAGAAAATTGATTGCAGCAGCAATGGCTGATTTAAACTAATGCCTGGTTGCGTCATTACTCAAACAAATACAGGAGGAGCAACATCCGTTTTAATTTCTGTCTTGTTTAAAAATGAGCAAGTTTCTTTTCAGCAAATGACTGTTGATGATTTGCATCTTTCCATTAAAAAAGGGGAAAATTTCCCACCATTTTCAGAGATGATGTTGTGTGTTCTTGGAATTTTCAGCACCTCCAACCTATAATTTTCAGAGTATGTTTCATACAAGAAGAATTAGCAATTTGGGCTTGTTTTTTTGTTTGTGTGAGTATCGGATGTATATTAGAGAATTGGGTGCATAAGTATGCATGTGGTTTTTGCCGTTTAACCTAACTAGGGTAGGCAATTCGAATGTTCCTTTTGTTCAAAAAGCATGTATTCAAAAAACATATTCCCTCTCAACTAAAATGAATAACCTCTCCTTAGGTATTAATGGAATGAGTGAATAGGAGTTCCATTTTGCCTTGTCTGGTATCACTCAAAGACTGATTTTATGTTAAATTATATGTAATTGCCTAGCCACATCAAAATATTAAAAAAATTTGAGAATAAGACAAGTTCCATTATTCCCACTGTGTCTACGAAAGGACGTTGTGACTCAAAGAAAGTAAATAACTGAGAGACTGAGGCTTGTGAATGTTTTTGTTCATTCCAATTATAAAAAATATGTGAAAAAAGTAGAGACAAAAAGTCAAAGGGAGACAATTGAAAACTTTTGTCATCTACTGTAGCCACTGTTAGCATTTTTAATACCCTTTAGTCTTTTTTTCTATAGATGGAATTAAATAAAGGAGATGAGATAATGCTGCATATATATTTTACATCCCAATTTTTCTTTCATGTATCTTTTCATGCTTTTGCAGTGTTGCAAATTTGTAGCAGTTTCCTATCTGCAACAATAAGTAAATCATGGACTAAACTCTTCCTGCTGTTGTCAGAAACACAGGTCATTTCCATTCTCTTTGTTACACAAACTGCGTATTTCTTAATTTAGGTGGGGGTGTGCAGGCCCAGGCCCTTATTCTAGGACTGATGCTTCTGTGGTTTGCTGACACTTGCTCCTCCAGTCTTATCTTCTTCACTAAGCAGGATGGCCTGGGCTATTTGGCCTAATATGTATTTTTTTTTTTTTTAATTAAAGTGTCCACCTCTTTAGCAAGGTGTGGTTCAGGTATAAAGGGCCCAGGTGACTTACACCAACTCATCTCCAACTCTTGATTCTAGCTTGGAGATATTATTGCCTTGGCCCAAAGAATGATGACACAGGTGCCTTCAGCCAGGGCTGGAGTCATGACTAGACTTTGCCTTGCCTTGCAGAGTTGAGTTTAAATAATTCAGGGTGTGCTTCTCTAAACCTACTCAACTGTCAGAAGTTTCTTATGCTTAGCTGTATATTTATCTTATTAAACATGGGTTATTTTTATATAGAAAATGCATGGCTTATTAACTACAGTCCTGAAGTTTCCAATGTGAACCTGCAGCAGAATGAATCCCAAATATTCTAATTCTGACTTTAGCTTTTGTACATGGATGTTGTGTTTAGAGGAAAAACTGCATCAGGCACTCATCACAATGTTTTGGTGGAGAAAAGATGTGGTTGTTCTTATCCAAATGAGAAAGATGAGGTTCGTGGTTTGGGGCTTGGGAAGGGGACAGTGTGCATACCATGAACTGTCATCAAGCTGAAAGGACAGGATCAGGGGTTGGAAGTCCCGGGAGGGGACAGGGTGCACCTCTTAAACACCTGCTTCACTGAGTTGCACCTTCTCCTCAGAAAACACATCATAATTTTCATGAGGAATGCAACCTGGAAAATGCATGTATGTTATGTTACAGGTATATACAATAAGTAATTGAAAAATATGGTGACTGTTTAAACTAAAAATATGTCTTACAGTCAGAGACACACTGTCATGAATCTCCCCTCGAATACTTCCCTTTGCTCCAGACCCACTTGTCTCACCTGTTGCCACTTTCAGGAGCGGTCCCAGAAGTCCTCTTTCCGAGTGTCTTCACTTGTGCTGCCTTGAGTCCTGAATTGATTCAAAACATCTACCTTTCACAGTCATTTTGACTTTTGGGAAGAGTCAGAACTCACACTGTTCCAGAAATGGCAAATAAGGTGGATGAAAACACATTGTAAGGTTTGTACAAGCCTGTCTCTCAGTTGGAATGGCAGCAGCATTCACTGTTTTTTTTAATACATATTGTAAAGACACTCAGGAAAGACTTCCAGAACTGCTTCAGAGAGTGGCAAGAACAGGGAGAATATTTAGAAGATTAATAGCAATATGTAATAATTTTACTGTAATAATGTTTTTCTTTAAACACACTATTTATTGATCACTGCTTGTCTTTCCTCTTTGGCCAGTGGTCTCTCTGGTTATATCTTTTTTTTTTTTTTTTT
>NW_022900947.1:17380054-17462703 GCF_012274545.1 Fukomys damarensis | reverse complement strand
TTTTTTTTTTTTTTTTTTTTTTCCTCTTGACTCTTGGTCACACTGGTGGTAACTACTTCTCATCTGTTCGGAGAGGACATTGTTCATTCATTGAAAAACTATGTATTGAGCTTTTGCTATGTTCTAAGTTACTACAAAGATGAGTAAAATAATTTAGGATGGAATATGAAGGGCTAGATGATGCCTGTAAGATGCCTCAGGATCCATTTCACTGGATGTGTAGGTGGCCCATTACCTTATCAAAAAAAAATAGAAGAGAAACATGTTTTCAGTGCACGGCATCTTTTGGCTGTTAATGCCCAGTGCTGAACATGTGTGGTTCCTATGTATGTGTCTGTCAGGTCCTGTGTCTCTACAGGCAGTGTCAAGAAAACAAGCCCTCAGGCAACGAACATGGTCAAGAGCAGCAGCAGGGCTGTGAACGAAATGCAACAGCTTCACGAAGCAGGGGTGAGCACTTGGCACTGACCTGGCATTCAGAGCTCTCCTGCCAATTCTTATTGTCTGATTCTATCTTTCAGGATGCTCAAGGGTATGCAGATATGGGCAGAAACAATTTCCTTGGAAATTACCCTAGGAAGACCTTCCCTTTCTCCCATCCTTTGATTCATTGAGTATCTGACTTACTCAAGAAATACTCGTTAAGCAGCTACCATTTACCAGGCATGAGGTACAATGACAACTAATACAGACAAAGTTCTTGCCCTCAAAGAGCTTATAAGCCAATGGAGCAGCCTACTGGACCAAATTGCAATGCCCTGTATACAAACATTTCAGCTGCAATCACAGTTGTTGGCACTGCTCCTGCTGTCTTAGCAGAAAAGTCCCTTTTGGCTCCTTGTAAGTTCTTTAACTCTTTGCTGCCCCAGTGTGAGTTTTATTAACATCATGCTGTGTTCATAGTAGGCTCTCATTAAATACTTGTTGATTAGTTGGCTGATTCTGCAAGTTTCCTAAGAGATATTTGAGTTTTCCTTTTAAAATTTAGTTTTCTACATCTTTGACTTTTATCTCATTTTCAAGCAGGGACTCCACAGGAGTTGAGTCAATGGTGGTTTCAGTTCTGTATCTATAATAAGAAAATCCCTCAAACATTTATCTCTAGAGGTTATGCTCAACTCTGGCAACTTAATTTTATAGTAACATCGAGTTCATTTTCAAATGAGCACTTCAAGGCAGCCATAGGTAGAGTTGTGTCTGCTGCATTCAAGTAATCTAGACTTTAAACCACTCCAAGTGAGTTTTTTGGCACATTAATTTCTTTCAAAGAGCTCAGAGAAGTCTGCAGGTTTTATTTCTTTGGTCCCTGCCTTATCCAGCAGGCATTCACAATGGAGTTTCATTATGGCCTTGCTCTCTGTGCATCCACAGGCAAAAGGATGGACTTCCATATTCCAAGATATGTGATACTTTTGTGTTTGAAAGACAAAATTGTAAACACCTCTCCATTTTTACTCTGTTTTCTCTACCTTTATCTTTCTCTTACCTACCTTTCCCTTTAGCTTTTTCTTCCTTCACTTTCTTGGGATTGTTCCTTATTTCTGTATTGCAAGATTAAATCTCCCTGGGCATAGTGACACCTGCCTAAAATCTCAGCCACTTGGGAGGCAGAGGCAGGAGGATGGCAAGTTTAAAGCTAGCCTGGGCAACTTAGTGAGAGTCCATCTGAAAAAAATAAAATAAAAAGGGCTGAGAATGTGCCTCAGTGGTAGAGCACTTGCCTAGCACATGAAAATTCCTGGGTTCAGTCCTTAGCTCAGCAGATACATACATACATAAATGAATCAACCAACCAACCCTCCAAGACTCTGAATCTCAAGTTCTTAGTGAAACAGCCTGGTCTGGTTTGTTCCTACTTCTGGGGGGCCGAAAGACTCCCATGAAGGAGTCTTTCTCTTTTCCAGCACTCTTCACCTTCCCCTCTGTGGAACCCAAGTTGAATCTTCAAAGCCACATCCTGTTAAACTGATAATGGTTCCTATTGTTTAGCTACCACTCTGGTTATCGATCCACAATCACTCTTGGGAGCCCCTTCCAAGGCCATAAGGCCTTCTGGAGGCAAAGTTTGTCCTGACCAGTGGGTAGACATCCTCCATCTCTTCCCGCTGAGTTGATGACTTGCCTGCTCCTGTGAACTGTGGACACTTTAAAGCTTGTCTATCTGGAAAAAGACTTGAGAAAAGAGATAGAATCCTGGCTGTTAGTCTTTTCTGAAACAGGGGCAGACAGATCAGCAGAGATCACATTGCAGGTGATGACCTTGCATAGACCGACTTGAAAGAGACTGAGGCAGGAGGAGCTTGTCTTGGTGATGAATGGGCCAACTCTCTGCCCCAGGGAAAGAAGCTGTGTCATTTCTGCCCCCAAAAAACTGGTAAGAAGAGAGTGGACTGACATGGACAGTTTTCCAGGTCTTTGGTATAAAGGTCAAATTTAAGTTGTTGGGGTCTTATTTTCATTAGTGTGCCCACTATATAGGAGATGCCATTTGTCAGCTTTCACCTCAGGAAGTTCCAGTCACCAGAGGTCTAGAGACGATGAGAGTATCCAGGTCACAAATGCACCCAGCTCACATCTGTCAGTTGACTACCTTGCATGTGCCTGTCTCTGTGTTAGATTTAGTGGAACCACCACCACAACAAATCTATGACATAGTCACTCCTCACCAAGAGTTGTTTGAATCACATTGGAGCCCGAAGCCAGAAACATATGATGTAACTAGAACATAGTACCCAGCTGTGTAGAATTGAGCTTCCCATGAAAATGAATTTGCAACATGATTTAAAATTGCAATGCAATTAGAAACACTCTTGGTGTCCACTGGAATGGGAATGCTCAAAAATGATGATATAACCAAACTGTAGCCTATTCTGCACCTGTTTTTTAAAAAAGGCTATAAATAGAACTATAGGCAGTGGCATTGAAAGATTGCCAAGACTATTTGTTAAGTGGGGGAAAAAGGAATCTTAATCTCATGATGAACCATTTATATTAAAAATATTTAGATATGTTCATGAATGTAGATAAATGCATGGAATTGAAATTTCTGTAATTTTTATAAAGAAAATGCGTTCCTGTATTACTTATATAAAAACTGAATTAGGAAGTAAATTCTTCCTAAGATGATCAGAAGAGAGAAGTGACAAAGATAAAGGACAGAGGACTCTTCTCCTTGTTCACTCTATGGGTATCAAGACTTGAAGGAAAGACCATGAACTTGGCTTCGATCAGTTTCCCCCCAGATGTGGGCCGAGGAGAAGCCACAATAATCATTATGACTTTAAACATGGCTGACTGTGTTCTGATCCACGCCCAGAACGAGGGATCCACTGTTTATCTCCATTTTCTTCTACTATCCCAAGTGTTTGTGTTAAAGTGGGTGAGGGTTGGCAATGTAACTTTTCGGCTCCTTGTCCTCAAGAAAGTTATAACTGTTTCAGGTCCCTTTCTGCAGTTACTTTTTAAGACCTTGACAACTGCTGAGATATGAAAGAGATGATACTGTATTTATGGCTCCAATTTTATCTGATGCCAGTCCATACTAATAAAAAATAAGGTACATTACGGTGATGTGGTTTTATAGCATATATAATGACTCTATACTTACCTTCTCAGGAGATACTTGAATGTATATTTTCTTTCTTTCTTGGCAGATTATATACTCATCGAAGTTAGAGAGCTTGTCTTTTTAGCTCGTAGGTATCCCCTACAGTTTTATAGAATGAGATAGCTTTTTACGTACGAGTTATTTAATGTGCTTGTTGATTGGATGAATGGTTGAATTAATGAATTATTTCAAAAATAAACATATAGAAAACAAAATCAATGCACATATATTCAGTATAAGTGGGACTGTGGACAGAAAGCCATATAAACTATATATTTTCATCAAAATTTCTTGAGCCATTTTAAAACTATGAATTTTTTCTAAACAGTGGCTAAACTAATTATTCTAAGCACAGAAAATAAATAATATAATAAAGTCCCTGTGTGCTCAACATCTATATTTCACAAATGCAAACAGTTTGTCGCATTTGCATCAAGGTTACTTTTTCTAAAGAAAGAAAACCTCTCAGTTCTGTTTGTTCTCTTTCCAATCCCATTTTCCTCTCTCACATCTCAGAGGTGGCTGCTACTCTATAGGAAACTATACAGATTTTTATATTTTCACTTTTTATACAAGCCTGTACTTCATTCCCATCCTGAGTCTTTTGAGTTTCAGAATTGACACATGGTGTCTTGATGTATGGACTCCTTGTTCAACTTGCTTTTTCTCTCAGTGTAACAACAGATTTTTCCATGTTGATCATGTAGATCCAGCTCATTCATTTTAACTGCTCTATGTTATTATTCCTTGATTTATTTATTGCCCAATGATACGTACCTCCTCTCCATTGATGGATATCTAAATCTCCCCCTGACCTTTCACAATTACAAACAGTGCTATCAAGAACACCCTCAAAGGTGTGTCCTTTTTGCTGTGGGAGTGTTCCCCTTCGGCATGTACTTGGAAGAGAAAAGGCTCAACTGTGGAGGAATGACATTTTCCACTTCTCTAGATACTGGTAAAACATACTGCACCGAGCTATTCCAGTTGATCTTCCCAACAGGCAGTACAGGAGAATTCTTGCCTACTGCTGCATATTCTCACAGATGCTTGAGATCATCCGACTCTTTCTTTTGGCTTTTCTGACATGAATTTATTTCTGGCAGGTAATTGCTACGATACACAGTTCAGCTCCTGCCAGTGCATTTCGTGCTCCAGAGTTGTGTAATATCACATGACCCTCCTGCTATTGCTAAAGCCACCCCCTTAGCCACAGATGTGTTTTCTACCACTGAATAGTAAACTACTCCTTCTTTAAGTCCCAGTTATAATGTCCTTGGTGGCACTTTCTCAGATTTCTCCAAATTCTACTTTGTTTCTTCCTCTGTTCTTGTAGCCCTCTGTACAGATCTGATTAATTGCACTTACTGGGGTGTATTTTACTACTCTTGTGGCTGCTTCCATCAAAGGAGTATGAGATGATATGGGGTAGGGATAATATAAACCGTATTCACTTTGATGCCTTTGCATTTCTCCCAGGTATAGCTCAATGAAGGTTTGTTACACAAACACATGAGCAAATGATTAATGCATCAAGAAATTAATAAATTAATCTAACATATTCTGACCAGCACTTTTCTAGGTATTGCAGAGAGCCAACCCATACTTTCTGTTCTCCTTGTGCTCATTGGGAAGGGAAGCAAAGTAACCAGTAACCGAGGGTCACTGCTCCCAGAAGTCACTTTGGGACTTTACCATATGTAAACCAACAAACCAGTGTGGCCTGGTGATGAATGTGGTAGGCCGAGAAGGCGGAGTTCGGTAGAGAGGACAGCAGGTACCGCCAGGTTGCGTACCTTCCGCCACCACTGACTTCACCTCAGATTTGGAAGAGTTTGTGACAGCTTCTCCCCTTCAGTGCTTCCTGCCTTGTCCCTCTCTCAAGGCCAGGGACCTGGCTCATTCTGAGAGCAGCCGCCTGCCAGGGCCCTGTAGTCCACAGCTGGTTCTGCCCCTTGGCAGCCGAAGCCTAATTGCCCATGGCCGTCAATCACCAGATCAACAGCTCGATATCCGCCTTTTGTTGGCCTCCTCTCCTGCAGTTTCACCCCACTGTTCACTCCCTCCGGCCTCCTAGAACCGCTTCTCCCGTGAATGTTCTGCTTCCCAGTCCTCACGGGGGTGCTGAAGGAGCCAAGCCAGGCGAAGGGTGGAGGCTACGAATTGACAGAGGGCGCTCTGAGAGCCTCTGTTTTTATATTTTATTGTTTTATATTTGGGATACACAAGAACTATATTCATTTTGGGAAGTTGGTCCATGTGTACATTGTATTTTGATCAGTTCTGATATCCTCTCCTCATTTCTTTAACTTCCCTGATTCCCTTCCCCGTCTCCAATAAGGCTACCTCCGGACTTGTATCATCTCTCCTGTATTTTACTCTCTTTGTGTTTTGCATTTCCTCTATAAGAGAAACTGCGATAATTAGATAATTGACCTTTTGCATCTAACTTGTTTTACTTAACATTATGGTCTCAACATGAATCCATTTTTTTTTCTACAAATGACTAGAACTTATCCTTCTTCATGGTAGAATAACACTCTGTTGAGTAAGTATATCACACTTTCTTTACCTGTTTGTCTGTTGTTGAGTGTTAAGGCTGCTTAGGCTGAGTGAATTGTGCTGCTACAACAGGGGTATGCATGTGTTTCTATGGCATGATGTCTTTAACTCCTTTGGGAAAACACCCAGGAGAGGTCTCTGGGCCAAACCCAAATAGAAAGACATGAGTTTGTGAAAACCCAAAGGAAAAATGTCGCCCAAGAAGGGTGAGTGAGTCTATCACCAACCTTGATCCTGCTGGAGACTGTTCTTGAGGACCATCTAATGTGGACAGGTAGAGCAGAGGTGACCAAGGCTGGCAAGGAGATGAGAGTAAGAGCGGGGACCCTGGAAGCCCAGGCAGGGGTGTGTAACCGCTCTGGATGAACGAGTGAGATGGGTCTGAACTGAGGAGAGGCAGGACGCACTCGTGGTTTTACAGGCACGTGTGTACACCCATGTTCTTGGAAACAGACCTAACCAAATAATGGGATGTTTTAGAGGGTCCAAGTCATGCAGCGACGAAGGACAATTATATTTTGTGAGACAGTGTCGAATCACAACCAGCTCTTCTAGTTAGGACTGATTTGATCGCTCAGGTAGATAACCCTGAGGGTCACTGCTCCCAGAAGTCGCTTTGGGAAGCCTGCAGAAGAGGAAGGAGAAAGGGGAGGAGGGGAGGAGGCCATAGGAATTGGAGGCCAGTTGTAATTTCACCAGATAACAAGGGTTTGGAAAATAAATTGGAGGTGGTGAAAAGGAGACAGACTACCTCTGGCTTAGGTGGGGTGGGTTTTGGTGATAGTGTCCACAATTTAGCAGTATTTCCTAGCAGGTGGACTTGTGAGTAAAGGTGGCATCTTATTCCTTTATTGCTAAGATTTGTTTTGGAAAGAGACCTTTACAAGTGTTTACTTCCTGCTTTGTTGGAAAATGAGCACCTTGATCAGATCATAGAATAATATGGCACACAGATGTGGTTCCTTCCTCATTAAATCTTAGGGGAGGCTGCCAGTGTGATGACCCCCTGGGCTGGGTGGTCAAGATATGGGCACCGAGGTAAGGCCCAGAGGAAGGGAAATGGTGAATGTCCACAGGTGAGAAATGCCCTTTTTCTTTGTGGAAACTCAGGAATGGATAATCTAACGCTGATATGACTTTCTTTGGGCCCCCTGTTCATTTGCTCTGTGTGTATTAAGTTCATCTTTACTGGCATAGCTGGAAAATAGAGGTCAAGTTTCATTTTGGCCTGCAACATGATAAAAATGACTTGCAAAAGGTAGATGACAGGTTGTTATTTTATGCCCTGGAAAATAGCAAAGATCAGGTAGGACCTGCTCTGTGTCCTCTTCTCTTTCTCCTCCCTACTTGGATGGCTGATACTAAGTTTCCTCAGTAATGCACCATAAATGCACATCCTGATTTGTTAGAAGGTTGCTCAAGGTTTAAAACAAGAACATCTTATTTCTAACTGGCAGTTTCCATCAGTCCGGGCTGACTAGGCGCCTTCGCTGTGTGAGTTCTTTGCAGAATCACTGACAAGTCATAAAAATATCCAGGGCACAAGCATGACATTCAAACACATTGCCTCTTCTGCTTATAGTTCATCGACTCCCAGAAGTCATCTATTTATAGCAATTAATGATTTCTAAGCAATTAGATCCCCCTGTTTCAACAACTATCATGTTGTAGGATAAATCCTTCCCCACAGAAAAGCATGTGGCAGGCAGTTTCAGATATGGGAATAGAGGCCAAAGTTGATTTGCACAAGGCGGGAAAAGAAATCTTTTCCTCTAGCACTTAAGATAGGCTAGGATTCACATCAATTAAAGGCTGTTAGCAATTGCCTCCGCATCAAGAATTTTTTAAACTCAGGAAGTGCTTAACCTCCCTGCAGCCTTGTGGCCAAGGATGAGAGTGGTGGCCCCTGCTGTCCCTTTGCAGAGACAGCTGGGTGACTGCACTGCAGCCTTTTCCACTGGAGGTCCTTCCTGAGTCAGGACGACTGTTACTTTGCTCTGCTTTGCTCTGTAGAGATCATTGCAAGGGCTTATCTTGGTAATTGTTATTACTACCATCTGCATTACGGTATAATTACCTTTCCAAAACGCTAGATCTCTTTAGCTGATGTTTAAAGATAAGTAATAGCCAAATAATTGCAAAGCCTTGGGATGCTGAGTAGGAGCTCTACAGTAAAAGGTGGGCATGTATTTCTTCCTCCTCCTTTCTTTTCCAGGGTGACTGATCGGCCTCCCTACCTGCTTTATTTTTGCATGGACTGATGACTACAGCAACCTTGTAGAATTTGTCCTGAGCCTAGTGTGACATCCATCCTACAAAACCTCAGGATAAGTGTTGTGGCATTCACTAAAGCGAGCTTGTGTTAATCAGAGGTCTGGGTGGGTGGCTGCAGGACTCAGAGTGAGGAAGCAGATGAGGTACATCAGAGAGAGAAAGAATCCCATGGGCTCATTCAGAGAAGGCAGGCAGGTTTGGTGTCGTCCTTCTCTCCCAACTTTTCAGGAAGCTGTGGACTGCTTTCTTGGTGGTTTCTAAACTCTGAGGTTTGGGGGCAGTGTGGTAATTAAAGCTTGAGCATGTTCATTAGTGTTATTAGTCAGTAGAACCTTCACCACGTGTGAACCCCATGCTTTGGTTACAAATCCTAGTGTGTCAAACACAAAAGTGTGATGGTGAGGGATAAAGATGAAGAGAACTTGAAAAGGAAGAAAACGGGGAGAAGATATGGGTTAATTGATAATGCAGAGAAAACAGCACAATAGTATCATGACGGTCTGCATAAAAACATGAATTTATGGTCTTAAAAATTACAGCATCAATTTCTGCTTGCTGTTTAATGTTCTTGCTTTTGTTTGAATTAAAGCTTGAGCATGTTCATTAGTGTTATTAGTCAGTAGAACCTTCACCACGTGTGAACCCCATGCTTTGGTTACAAATCCTAGTGTGTCAAACACAAAAGTGTGATGGTGAGGGATAAAGATGAAGAGAACTTGAAAAGGAAGAAAACGGGGAGAAGATATGGGTTAATTGATAATGCAGAGAAAACAGCACAATAGTATCATGACGGTCTGCATAAAAACATGAATTTATGGTCTTAAAAATTACAGCATCAATTTCTGCTTGCTGTTTAATGTTCTTGCTTTTGTTTGAATTTTATTTGATTAAGCAAATCTGGCTTATGTGTTTACCTGCCTAAATTCTTCGTTTTTTTTTTTGGCACCAGGAATTGAACTCAGGGCCTCACGCTTGCCAGGCAGGTGCTGTACTGCTAAGCTATAACCTCCACTCAAATTCCCTAAATTCCTAAAGAAATAGATTAGATGAACTAATTTGAGTCACAAGGACTTAAGGATTACGGTATTTATAATTACCACAAAACACTGAGGTAAGTACTACCAGGTAAAATACCATTCATCTCCCAACTCATTTTTGCAATGAAAACTTTTGACAGATATAATAATTAGTATTACAGATATACTTAAATATCATAGCCATGTGAGGGTTACTTTGTGCCACCAACTGTATTGAGCATTTAATTAGAATTATCTCATCTAATCTTCAAAAAACCCCAAGGATAAAACAACTATTATGTCTTTCAATTTTACAGATAAGGAAACTAAGCCTTAAAGTGTTTAAATAATTTATCCCAAATCATATTAATTAACAGAGCCAAGATTTGAACCGAGGTCTATGTAAGACAAAAATCTAAGTGCCTATAATCTTAACTATTTTCTTATAAAATGTGTATTTTACTCATCTAATAGGGTAGGTAAGATATCTGCATCTGTATTTACATCCATATCTAAATGGATAAATATTAACAAATATATATATTATATATAATATATATGTTTATCTATGATTGTAGAGTAGACCACTGGGTACTTCAGTGGCTGGTTTAGTGTAAGGAGTTCTAGTGGATAAACTAGTGCTAATGTTTGATCTGAACAGCAAGCCATATTCTGTACTCTAGGAGTGAAAGTATGCTGGAAAAGATATTGATTTGGCGAGTATTTGCCTCTTCCTGGCTGAAATAGCATCCCCTGTCTTGCTCCATTCCCATCATGAATGAAACAATCATTTTCAAAGCATATCATATATCTTCACTTGGAGAAATATCTGCACCCATCAGAGCTTACATTCAAAGAGACAAACAGAATAACTTCCTCATCATGCCTCTCTCTCCCGCTCCCTCCCTCCCTCCCTTCCTCCCTCCCTTCCTTCCTGCCTTCCTCTCCTTTTCTCTCTGTTTTCTGAAGGAATAGATCTGTGCCTTATTCTCTAAAAATACATCCTGGCTACCTGGCTACTGATATCTGAAATTCCTCTCTTAGATCTTGGTTCTTTGGCTATACCATTTTATTCCACATTCAAGGACTAAACTCCTGCATGCAGTATGATGAAAAACACTGGCCCTTATCCCAAACAATCTAATCAGATATTTTCTAGAGAAGCCAGCTTGGATGAGGGAGGTAAAGAGAGCATGGAGAGAGTGATGTCTTATGGAAATTGGAGGGGCAATCAGGCTGAAGGAGGTGCCAGGAGATATGAATAAAGACACCTTCACCCCCATTTGTCATTAAGCTAGCTCTCTCTCTGGGTGTTTGACCAGATTAACCAAGAAGTGAGTTGAATGAGCAATGGCTGATTTAATGGAAGTTCTCATTCTTAGCACTAAGAAAATGCATTGTATCTAGTAGTGTTGCTTCTTTGCCAGGTCTATGATGTTTCTTCTTCCTTGGTTTTCTGTATTGCTCGTCTAATGATGGCATTTGTAGGAAGCATTATGTTTAATCCTGGAGGACAGAGCAAAGACCCAGGGCCTGCATCCCCAGTGCTCCCAGCCTGGGGAATTACACTGCATCATCAGAATGCCCTGGGCTTCATAAAGCTCAGGCAGGAGTTGCTGGGACAGATTTTATTAAAAAATGACATTAAATTATGGGTCTTTAAACACAAATGGCATCTCCACATGTGGCAATGGGATGAAAACTTCTTAGGAAAGTATCTTCTTAGAGTCAGAATTTCCAGGTCCTAATGAAGGCTTGGCACAGTTTGCAATTAGCGAGGGTAAAATACATCAGTCCCCTGGGGTCTGCTTGCTGGATGTTTCCTGCCAGGATGCACTTCTGGAAGGTTGGGGGAGAGGTGAGATGTCGCTGCTTTGAAGGTCTTTCCCTTGCATTCCTCTGGTGTCTCTAGAATGGTTGCAAAGCAGAGGCACCATTCTTTGCTACCATGACATTGTAATGTCAGTCGGAGGCACTGACAACTGGCATCACTTTAGCATTCCAAGCCTTGTCTCCTGCTATTTGCTTGGAAGTTACAGCTGGGGAACAGCTCAGGTAAAGACAAATACAGTACATCCCAAATAGAGAAATGCAGATTAAACAAAGAAAGACAACCAGAAGGCCTCTAAGAAATGGGAACACCAAATAGTTTGGTATTTGTGAGAAAAGTTACTAAACATCCTTAAATTTGCATTGCAACTTAAATAGGGTAATGCTTTTGCATTTATAGACTCAGTAATTGATCTAGATCTCTCTTCTTGTCTTCTCTTTTCTAATGTTCTGGTGCTGAGAAAAACAGCAACTCTAATTTACATGTCCAAATTGGTTTCAACTTACTTATATTGAATGATAATAGATTTCTTTTTCCTTATAATTAATGTTGTCTGAAAACATAATACAGATTTAACTTATCATTGTAAAGATCTTAAGCTTTTAATATTTTGCAGAGGCGTAAATACAGTGTAGCTATAATTATTTCATTATGTATGTATAAAAATAGGATACGGCAAAAAGTGCATGCTTTCCCTCACTGATTACTCTTAATGTCTCCCAAATTTCCTGATTTACAGTATTCTCTAAGGATGTAGATTTTTCTAATTGAAGTACAGTAATTTGCATATTTTTAGACCTTGTTGACACAGTTAATTGATATGTCATTACTTATATCATGCTGAATATAATTTATACTCTTTATTCACGGCAGACTTACAATGCTGTCCTTTTGGGGGAGAATTCACAAAGTGGTGTTCTTTGTCTTGATTTTTCTTTCTGCTAAGCTAGTCTTAGCCTGAGCAAAACCAGAAAGGAGTACTAGTCCTTTGGCAGGATTTCCTGGTCGGTTAAATATTAACCATTAACATAATAATTGGATAACTCTCAAGAAAAATGTATATATATATTTTTAGCAGTTTATTATTTTTAAGAGCTTTTCCCATGTTATTATCTTATCTAACCCTTCTGTAACCCTTGAGACGGGACCGTTACACTTTCGTACAGAAGACTGGCGACACAGGAGCCTGACAGCTCGTCCGAAGTCACAGGGCTAGAGGTTTGCAGACTTGGAATGGGACCATTCTCCTGTGTCCACGGCAGTGGTCATTCATCTCCCAAACCACTGGAGGGGTAAGGAAATAGGACCAGGGGCAGGTGTAGGAAAGAGTGAGGAGATAAAGAGGAAACGCTGGTACAGCCTTGTCCAGGCGAATGAGCTTAGAGACAGGAAGCAAACAGGTTCACACTTGCAGTGTCCATCTAGATGCGTCTGAATGAGGTCACGAGTCCTGGTGTGAGTAGCACCCCTCCCTGTCTTGAAGAGTTCTGAATGGGAGGCTGTGTGCTTCTAAGGGTGGGTCTTAAGTGCTTTTGCTTCTTTGTCACCCATACAATGCTTTGCTGTGTTCAAATAAGCGCTCAAAAATAATTGTTGAGTGAATGAATGAATGAATGTGGCACCTTCAGAAGCCGGGGTTATGGCCATAGGGTTCCCTGATGGATGATGATTATGCCTCTGCCAGCCTCAGCCACCCACACCCGTCTTCACAGCACAGCCCGTCCCTATGAGGGAAGATTACTTTTTGCCTTTCTCCCTTTTCTTTTCTTCTTTTTTTTTTTTAAAAGCCCCGCTACTCAGGCAAGAGAATTCTCTTGTTAAAAAGATGGCTGGAATTTGGCCTAGCAACTACATGGATTGCTAAAGATGTAGGATCTACTTTTGGTGGATTTCCAAGTGTGCAATCCTTCCCAGCAGCTGAACATCGCAACAAATGGAGTCCAGAAAGCATGCAAAAGCAAGACATTAGCGCATAATGGAAAAAGCATTGGCCTGGGAGTGAGACAGACCCGGGCAAGCCTCCAAAACCTGCCATTTGTTGGCCATAGAACCCCTGGCAAATCACCCCTCTGAGCCTCAGTTTACTTCTCGGCACCACAGGGCTCTACTTAAATGCGTGTCTCTGAAGGAAGTTTGGAGATCAGGTATGTAAAATGCCTAGCTGGGTGCCTGGCACTTGCTGAAAACTATTTCTGTTCCTTCATTCAGATCCAGGGTGACATTGAGTCCATTTGGACGAGTTGTAACTTTGGCCCAGAGAACACACACAGCTCAATTCTTCATTCACAGACACGGGGTCCTATAACTTTCCTTGTCAGGTTACCTTGCTGAAGCACAGGTAAAGGGGCAGCTACTTTCTTCCCCCGCTGCCGTGTGGCCTTTCGCTCTATGGGCTCTGGGGAGCCACGGAGTTACCCAAGGGAACAGACTGGGCAGTGTTTGGGCTGTGCCGGGCCCCTGCTCTGTGTCCAGAGCTCTTCCTCTGATAAAGGACAGTCTGATCTTCCTCTGGGGGGTGGGGAGAGCTGTTGGTCACTTCCCCCAGCACTGGGAAATGTGCCGAGCTAGGGAAGAGATGAGGACAGAATGGTGGCTGGAATCTTTCTTTATTTGTCAAGCAACAAGAGCCCAGGGTGCTGAATTCTGCCTGTGGCACTAACCCGCTCTGGGGTGGGGAAAGTCATTTCATCTTTTTGTGTCCCAGTTTCTTGCTTTGGAAAGTGGGGTTCGTCAAACCTAGTGAATGGGACTTGGAGAGCCTTAGAACCTCAGAGTCGGTGGGGAGTCAGGAATAATACAGATAATTATTTTCCTTAGTGTTTTTCCAGGCCAGTTGTACCCATTAATAAAGACAGGGCCATAACAAAGGAGCCACTGCTGGCCAAAGTTTCACAATCCTTGCATGCAGACCTTTTGAAACCCTGAGCAATTTCTTTTTTATACTCCTTGGTATTGACTCCAGGCTTTCATACTGAGCTACATCCTTATCCTTTCTATGTTTATTTTTTAATTTTGAGGCAAGATCTCACTTAATAACTGAGTTATCCAGGTTGCACTCAAACTTGGGATCTTCCCGCCTCAGCCTCTTAGCTTACTGGAATTAAAGGTGTGCACTGCCCTTCTGGCTAATGCTGAGCATTGAGGAGCACCCTAAGCAACGGATTTGATTATTGGACCCACCAGTTCTCATCCTTATAACGAAAGGTCTTCAGAAATAGGACGCAGAGGAGTGGTGCCTGGGAGGAAGCGATGGGAGAGAGGTAGCAGGAAGTGCAGGGCTGTCTTGTCTTTCAGGATACTTATCAAAAGTTGGTGCTTATCCATTTTCTGGTATGCTCCCTGAACATTCTCTTCTGCTAGACTTTGAGATCCATCAAGGAAGAACATAGCCAGTTTGTTTTCTTTTTAATCCTCATGGCAGAAGGTCTAATATAATAGAATGCCTACGCTAGAGTAGATACGTAATCTTCAATTAGTATTTGCAGATGAATGAGTAAATAAATACATCATTTAATCATTGATCTGGAACACACCTTAGTAGATATCCAGCACACAAGCTGTGCTTTCCTTGAGGAGGATACTGAAAACAAAGGTATGAAGAGATCTAAGTTAAACACACAAAAAGGGAGTTGGTGGAAGAGCTGGATCAGGATCTTGGTGTCTTACACTCTGCATCAGTGACTTTTCTTTTGGAGAATTTGACAGCTACACCAGTGTACTGGTTAAGAATGGTGATGCTGGAGTCAGTACTTACTGGCTGTGTGACTGGGCAAACTGCCTAGCTCGTCAGCACCTCATTTTCCTCATTTGTGTAATGGGTATGAAACAGGCTCTTGACCCCATCGGATAGTCAGGAGAAGTAAATGAGACTTTCCAGGTGAAGTACCAAGAGCTCTGGCAGGTAAGGAGAATGCACCATAGGTATCAGTCATCATCCTGACACAGCCAACGCTAACAGCATCATCATCTTGAGCCAAGGAGGGTGTGTGCAGATGTTAGTCAACAGTAACTCAAGGTACATCACCAGGGGACCAGTATTCTGTTATTCACCTTGCCACTCTGAAACCCAAAGGTCCCCAGAGAGGCACTGTGAGCTGTGGTTGCACAGTCCTCCCTGGAGGAAGTGCAATGTTTCATAATTTAAAACTAAGTGTAATCAAAGAAAAGATATGCTAAGTTTGTCTACAAATAGATGCTCATCTGAAAATTACCTCTGGCTGCACCTATGGGAGCACCCTCAGTGGTCACAGAAGGCCCCAAACTTTTGCTGGCAGTTAGTTGCTCTCTTTTAGTGCCAGGATAGCAAGTGGTTCTGTACAACAGTGGCTCTGCCTTCATGGGTCAGATGAATTGTATCCCCAACAAAGGAGTGCATACCCCAAGGTGGCTCCAGGGCCTCCCACCTTCATGACCTGTGATGCCTGAATAAAGTGTGAGAGCAGAAGTGGGTATGTATTGAGTCCTCCCTCCCCATTCACCAGGCACCCTTCTGAGTCCTTTTCCTCCATTCACACTCGAATAATCTTCCCAACAACCCTGTTAGATGGGCTTTGTCTACACAGAAAGACACTGCCACTCAGTAAGGATGAATAAACTGCCCAACATCACCCAGGGAGATGTGGCACATTATGAATTTGAACACAAGAGGTCTAATTCAGAAGAACCTGTGTCCTTAATACCTGGGTGATCCTGAATATGGAAGGCAGGGAGATATAGGGTTACAGGTGGAGTTATGTGAAGTCCAAATATCTGTTGGATTGCTTGGGTCTAACTTAATGGATTTGCAGAAGGGTCCTCTTTGCATTCTTAGACATGTGGCACCCTGCTTCTATCTGTATTTGTGTCTCTCTCTTTCTCTCTTTGGAGGTCACTCCTCCCTCACACAAGGCTAAAGTCACCAATCTGCACGCAGTCTGTACAGCTCATAATTGACATGTAGGGCAGAGGTATCGACAAGCCACAGATTCATGAACATTCCAATTGCACTTGCTCTACATGAGTAAACAAAGAGTGGTTTAAGAATTGTTTTCCCTTTCCCTCCTCCTCCCTTCCCAATATCTGTAAATAGAATCTGACCTAGGGATGATTCGTCATACATATAATGCTTTTGCAACTTTAAAGGAGAGGAAAAAGGTAAAAAATTTGAAGCCCCGAAAGAAAGCAATATTCTCAACTCAAAAAATCTATTCTCTCCAGCTATAAACATGTAATAAATCACCCATACAAAGAGTCTAATCTTTGAGCTGAAAGTTGGCAAGTACTCTCCCTTGCTTCTTGGACTGGCAAGGAAAGAAATACAATGCCAACATCTCTACCCTTGAGAGGGAAGTGTGGTTACATATCGATTGTGTACATTTGAAATCTGTGATTCATAGATGAGCATTTCTAGGGCTGTTGGAGGTGTGCTCAGTTTAGTGCTTCTGGAAAATTCCTAGGTTTGCTTTGTAAATAGGAGGCTGAGTTAGCTTTCAGTTTTAAGATAAGAAAATCATCCATCTCTCTGTTTCTCCAGTATGCGATTTAAGAATTTTAATGATTTTGGAATCACATGGTGACAGGTTGAAGTTTTTTATTTTTAATTTTAATTTTTTTTGTGAGGTGTGGTGAAGGACATAATTAGCCAAGTTTCAGGAAATATCTAGTAGTTCATGAGGGTAAATGTCAACATTTGGTACAGCTGATGATTTCATTTTGTATGTGTGAAAACAGAGGCAAATGTCTGTATTTGAGGAGAGTAATTGTACAGATCCATGTCTGCACTTTTCGTGAACACACAGTTAAAATCATAATTAAGGCCTACACCTGTTAGATGGTGAACAAAACTCTCTTCTTGTAGCAGTGTGTTTGAAGAAGCTCTCAGCATCTCTGGGAGGGGCACAGGAGTGGTGTGTGCTTCCTCTCCCAGCCCTGACACCTTCTGCACTATTCTTCCTCTCTTCTCCTTCTGACTCGTCTCTCTACTCTCTCCTTCTTTCTCATTTCTCTTCTGGAGAAAACTATTACCTGACCCTCCAAGTGGTTTTAGCCAGGATGTCTTGGAGATGGATTGGGGCTTAGCTCCCCTTTCTGTTTCTTGAGCCAGATGAAATTTCACGCTGGCTCCAGAGGACAGAAAAGGTGGCTAGTGAGAAGGAGAAATTGTTGCCAGCACCCAAAACAGCACCGCTGCTCTCATCTGCTCAAGGCCGAGGCCGGCATAGAAGACACAGACCCCAGTCAGTGCGCTGGCCTATTGGGCACTCAGCTGGGTCCCCTGGAGATCGCCATTTTTGCACTTAAGGCCCTGATAGGATTGATTGTTGATAATCTAAGGTATCTTCTACAATACCAGGTATGGACTAAGTAAAGACTGTTTACCTAATTTCTTACAAACCCCTGTAATTCTAGTTTTAGAAGTCTTAAAAAACCCACAGGGAGGTAGAGGAGAAAAATGAAGTTTTAACACTCATCAAGGGACCATCTGCCTTACCAGAAAATAGAATATTTTTTTTCCTCAGTAAATGTACATACACATTCTTAAGAAGTCTGTTTCCTAATTACCTATTCAGGGATAGTAAAAGTACCAAACTCTGGGTGAGAAACTTAAAACAGTGCTAGACATGTTAGTTTGTTCAATAATTGTTAAAAATTGCTGTTATTGTTATTGTTGTTTTAATTGGCTGAAAGTTCTTTGGTTTCTTGGAGTTTTTATTGTCAATTCCAGCTAATTCAGTAGTGCTTTTATCCCACTACATTCACCGACCGGCATCAGAGAGCAGACGTACAACTAAGAAACATACATGAGGTGCCAAGGAAGGGCATGTTTTAGGAAAGCAGGTAAGGAGTCAGTAAGGTATTTTCCTTCCACAAGAAAATATTTTCACAATCAAATGTGTGTATATTGAGTTTTATATCTTTTCTTCAACTTGCAAACCCACAGGGTCCTAAAAGCTGGACCATGGTAATATTTCATTAAAAAACAAACCTTTCCACCAGGTGAGGCAGTAGGTTGAATCTTGCATCTATCCTCTTATCACAAGCAGATCCTTTTCAAGATCAGATGTTCCCAATATAGCCAACAAGGTCATTGAAGAGAGAATGAAAGAGAAGAGTGAGGAAGAAAAACCAGTGCACATGAGATTATTTTGTATCAACAGAAATGTGGCTCTGTTTGCTACAAGCCTTCTTTGAGGATAAGTATGGCTATCATCACCAGCCATGCCCAGCAAGGTTCTGGAAACACGTCAGGTGTCCAGTCACCACTGACCAGACCCTAAAGCGACTTCCTGACTTCGGTCCCACTTGTGCTTTCTGCCCTCTTACTGAGCCCAGACATTTTCTGCAGATGAGAAGGTGGATCAGCGGTTGGAAGACACAGTGGCCGGAGGTCAGGCTTTGGATCTAGGTGCCTGGTTCATAACCTAGGTTTCCCTAGCTTGCAACTACTATGATCTTCAGAATCTTCCAAAGAATCCCATGCCTCAGTGTCTTCATCTGTCAAATGGAGCAAGAAGGGTTCTTACCTGCCTGGGAGGAATTCATATGTGCCGTGCTTAGCTTAATGCCAGAGAAGTATTGGCTCATGAGGTTGTTGTTTCTACCCCCAGCTATGTGCCAGGCACTTTGAAAAATGCTTTACATGCTGCCCGTTTGTCCTTATTTCCATCTGTTCATCTTTACATTATTCCCACTGAAGTCATTTCCTTAAAAACCACGTCGCATATACTATTTTATCTTCTTGTCCTTCTCAGAGCCGGGAGTCACTTATGTTGGCCCTTTGATTGAGCATTTATTGTGTCCCACTCTGAAAGGTCAGCTAATGGATGGCAGAGGCGCTTGCATCTTGTTCTTGGTTCACGTTATTCCTAGCGGGCAGAGAAATGCATGTTGAGGCGCTCGTAAGGATCGACTGACCCGGCTCTCTAGCCGGGCAGGGTCAGCCGCGAGAACCGGAACCACATCTCGCGTGACTTGGTTCGGGGACTTTCTCCGCTTACTATTCATCTGATTCCTCTTCCGTTGTGGCACCAAGTACTGAGTGCCCCCGACCAGACATGATCTGGTCACCCCAGAGGACCTTGGTTACACTGGTTCTCTGGAAAATAGGCCACCTGTTATTTCCCTAGGGTGAGATTTTGGTGACTTTTCCTCACTGATTTCAGTCAGCTGGCACACACGTCAGCTGCTGGCCAAACAGACTCTCTGTAGTCAGATTCTCCTTGCACACTTGTGGTCGACCGTGCAGGACTTTACTCTCGTCTTTTTTAGACTGAGTTTTGTTGGTTCTGTGCCCTAGTTTCTGTTTGTTATCTTGAAACTTTCATTCTTGCATCTATTGCATTGGCTCACTTTTATCTTCATCTCACCTGTACCTAGTTAACTTGTCGTTAACTTCCTCTAAGGATCTGGCAAGGCTTAGATAGCAGAGACAGTCTGTGGCCCCCAGTATAAACCTCCTTATCAAAAATATGACCAGAACTACCTACGATAGCAATGGGTGGTGTCATTTAGCACATATGAGTTTTGAATGAATTAGCTCATTTAATTCTTACAATTAAAAACTTGCAAGCTGGGGATTTGCCTTAGTGGTTTCACTGCCTGCCTTGCAAACGCAGGGACCCGAGTTCGATCTCTGGTACCAAAAACAAACAGCAAAACAAAAACAAACAAACAACCTGCAAGCTAACTACCATTATTACCTATGTAAATGGAGACACTCAATAACTAATAAGAGAAAAACAAACCAATTTACCCAGGACTTTTAGACATAGCTGGGATCCAACAGGGAGAGGATCTGAACCTGAATTTTTCATTCTAACACAGCTATCCTATGATCACTGAAAGCTGGCTTTTTGTGGTGTTTCAGCTACCCACTAGGATGAGTCACAGGTAAATGTCTTTGATCCAGAGGAGTCAGGTCTTGAGTTTTGATTTTGGAAATGACACAGGGATGATGGCTTTGGGTGCTCTTGCATAAAAAGCTTGTATTTGAGAATTGAAGGTATTAAAATGCTGTGGGGTACTGGGAATAGTCTAACTGCTTTGTATGTTCATCTTCTGGTCCACATGGATGGAAATCACGAATTTCACAGCCTCAGAGCTGTAAGAGGGGCTGGTGATATTGACCATACCTAATTTCAAGTTGCTTACCCAGATCATGAGTGCTGAAAAGAGTAAAAAACTCAACCAGGGTAACAAAATAGTATCCTCTCATTGGCTCCTGCATTAGAACAGTTGTACAGAATTCTTCTAATGCCAAGGCATTGCTAAAGTAAGTGACCAATCAGTTTTCCTCCCCATCAGAGTTCCCCTTGGTTGTAAGTTGCTCTTTCTAATACCTAATATTCAAACGCGAGGAATTGGTTAGTTAAGCATGAATAAAGCAGTATTTCTTAGAGTATAGTAATGGCACACAAATATATCTTGGTTTGAATATTGTAAAAGATATAACTAGCTTATAAAACAAATGATCTCATGGCTATTGTTACTTAGTATTAAACAAAGTAAAAAATGAGAGTCAACTTGAATTTCATTTAAAGAAATATATCCCATAAATAACAACACAGGTAGTGTGCAGATTAGCAAAGATTGTGAAAGCGATACATAATTAATTGTATAGGGTTTGGAGAATATTGGGCTAATGCAATGTTAATTAAAAATGTAATGCATATGTAAATGACAGCAAAAGTTTTTCATGTTCATTATATATTGAAAGATCAAATTGGGCATGTAGATAGAGTGGATGCAGTTTTTGAACACACAGAGAAGAGATGATTAATAGGAATAAGATAATAATGATGGTAAATTCCAGAGACACATCATTCCTTGATAGAATGGGGAACAGGATATGGTAATAAAATACAGCACAGAGGAATACTTGATCTCTACATTAAATTAAATAATGCCATGTTTTATCTTCTTGTGCTGCTTTAACTCTCCCATCCTCAAAGTTTACTTTTTAATTGCAACATAATTCTAGTTTTTCTGTAACAGATAAAATTATGACGACTTTGACTATCCAAATGTTGTTTTTATCAGGGGCACTTATTAGCTAGCTATTGCTGTGTAACAATTCACCTAAGACTTAGTTGTTAAAATAACAGCCACTTATTTAGCTCATGATTATGTGGTTCTGAAACTTGGCCCTGTCTCAGCTGGGTTCATGCACACATTTGCAGTGAGATGACGTTTACCAGGAAGCCTTGCATTTGTAGCTGGGCAGCTTGTCCCCTAGGGTGATGGAGGAGGTCATCATCCAAAGGGCTAGCATGGACTCATTTTCATGGCAGAAGTCAGGTCCTAAGAAAGATACAGAAGAGTACAAGACATGTTGAGTCAGAACTGGCACAATACTGCTTCTGGCACATACACTGGTAACAGCGAATCTTAGGGAAGCCCAGAGGATGAGGGAAATGGAATTTACCATTCAATGAGAGCAGTTAGTTACATTGCAAAGGAAGCTGCTTCAAGGGATGGAAACACTAAGGCTACTTTTCAGTCTGTTGCAGCCGCTGGGAACTATGTCACCTTGGACTAGTCACTGCACTTCCACACCCTAGGCCTTACTATTCTTGAATGTAAGAAAGAGATAATATATTGGCTCCTTTGTTGTCCCCCTTGTGATACAAGTAGACCAATCACAGATTACTCTAGGATGAGTGCGCATTGCTTACCCCAGTCCTGGCACAAAGAAAGAGCCCATAAATAGCACTGGCTCTTTCATTATTATTAATAATAAAAATAAGGTAAGCTATAGGTAGAGAATAGTGAATAGGTTGTGATTAAAAATAACAACAACAACAGGAGACAAGGCAAGCCCATTGTAGTGAAATGTGAGCTTACCCCAAAACTACAACTGCTTTGCTATAAAATGTAGTTGTTCATCATCAGTTGATGGCTTTTGAAATCATTTAATTTTATTGTCCAACAAAGGGAACTTTGTTGAGTGCTTCATTATCTGTAGAAATGTTTTAGCATTTGCACCAAAACTCTGTGCTCAAATGCTGGCCCTGGCAATACCTCTTAGTGATAATTTTCGAGTTAAGTATTATGCATCAGGTAAATGATTGTGCATATAAATGATCACTTTAGTTTGTGCATTAGCAAGTAGAAATGGACAGTCTTTTCCAAGAAATATCCAATTTTATTTCCTCCTACAGCTAACTGCTTTAAGGAAGATTGTAGAGCATGCTGTGTTGTTGTACAAAGTCAGATTAAAAAGAATAATAAACACCTTTAAACTGTTAGTTCTTCCAAGAAAGGGCTCAGTACTTTTGCTATTTCCTTTTTTTCTTACTGTGTAGACTCACATATGTTTATAGTATTATTTGAGTAGTGCTGATAAAAAATACTAATAGAAATATGCTGTTTGGAATATGTGGCTTTTACTTATTATAGGCACTGTTTTAAATACAGACACTTGGAGATGGAAATAACAAGTATCCTCTAGGTGAAGCACTTCTGGCTTTTTGTTTCTTGCACTAGGCTCTAGAAGGCCTGGGTTGGATTCATGCTTAGATATCAGTGAGTTGCAAACAGTAAATTCATGATAAGTGCATATTAAAATGTAGGTTGAGCCTGGCTTAGTGGTGCACACTTGTAACCCCAGCATTCTGAGAGGCTGAACCAAGAGGATCAAAAGTTTGAGCCTAACTTGGGCAACTTAAGGACATAGCTCAGCATGAAGGTCTTGGGTCTACTTTCCAGTACTGCAAAACAAAAACAAAAACACAAAAAGAAAGAAAGAAAGAATAAATAATGGTTAGGGATGAGTTGTACCACATTTATGTGATTATCCTCAAAGGCCATCCTTTAACCCAAATCCTCCCACCAAGTAGGCTTTGTTTTCAGACGTGCTGTTTTTCTCAGAGGCAATTATTGCATACTCTTTGCCAGAGTACAGTACCAGAAGATAACCCATTTATGCCTTAGAGTGGGACCAATTTCCATATAAGGTAATTTTCAGAATTGCAGATCATTTCCTGGAAATGGAATCTACATCAGTCCAGATATAAAGTGGTTTTCATTCATTCCACACATACAAGACATCCCAGATGTAATGACAATGACCACTTACTTCTCTGGTGGCTCGTCTCTTGGAGAAGATAAACTCCGGAAGATGCAGCAACTATGTTTTGTCACTTTTATGCCTGTCATCTCTCAGAATGCCTGGTATCGACTAGGCACTAAGGTGCCCAAGAACTCTTGGATGGACTGAAGACTGCTGAAGCTCTGTCCTCTAGGACACTACTGACTGGTGTGGAGCCAGGAGAGTATCAAAAGGGATGAGCTTTGCAGGCATTTCCAAAAATCAGGAGAACCTTTGGCTGACTTCTTTGCAGAATGCGCAAAATAGGACACGTTGGCCTCATGCTGGTGGTGGAAGGTGTGCTGCGTTCACTCCCCACCTCTGGGCCTTTCTTGCTTGGCCTTGCCTTCTGTCCCCGGTTCTGTCTTCTCGATGTGGAGCTCTGGGTTGACATTGCTGGTATTGTTAGTTTTCTTAGTCGGGTTGTGCTTCTCTGAGGAAGGTAGCTGTCAGGAGTGCTGTGTATCCTTGCCTAAGCAGTGCTGACATTTCCCACCTTGCAGGGTGAGTCCCGTACAAGGCTGTGCATACTCCCGATGGCCCGGAAATACATTCTAAGTGAATCGAGTCAAGCTTTCGTTTTTGTCTATTTTCTAAGGTCTAACTATCCCTCCCTATTATGATTTTTATGCTCTTCTGCCTTTGAGCAACACCTCACAGAGCCTCTTTATCCTAGTCTTAAGGCTCTGGGAAGCAGCATTCTAGGGAAAGAAGCCAAGTGCCAAGCCCAGGATCCTCAGGACTTGAGCTGAGAAGAGAAAAGTTTAAAGTCTGAATAGCTGAGTTTCTAGCTGGAATACCCAGAGTGGCTGCCCTGGAAGGTGAGTCAGTTCAGTCTGTGCTCATGAGTTCTAAGCTTCAAAGGCACTGCGGGATGAGAGGAAGTCACAGCTGCCTGTGTAAGCGGTCGTGCTAGTCTAGTCGTGGAACAGATGAGTGTGTCTTCTAATAAGTGGAGCTATGAATTGTATCAAAAGAAACTTTAACGATATTGTATTATTTATGTATAACTTGAAGCCATTAGTTACATATAAAATAAGGGAAAAGCAACAAAAGGATAAAAAAATTCACTAGATATCAGAGTAAGCACAATAGTTGTTATCACCAAATGGGATCATCTCTTTATCACAAGGCATAGGGAAGAACCTCCACACCTCCCGGGGTGCATTCCATTTTCTCCAGTAAATAATACAGGATTTCCCCCATAATTACCTGATAGACTAGAATAGCTCCTTGGGATCCATTTCAGTCTATTGGGTAAATGATATGTTTTCTAATGGCATTTTTACCCAACAGTGAAGCTTGTGAACTAATGATATATATAGCGCAGCCACTGTAGGAAACTGGAGGCAGTGGTTACTTTTATAAAGTTACACACTGAACCCTGCACTACAAGATTCCAGAGAGACAACGTTTGTATTTAGTATTACCAGTGAAAATAATAAACACTTTGCAAGAGCATTCTTAGGGCATTTTCACAGGATGTCTGAAGAGGCCCTGTGTCGGGCAGAGTACCATTGCCAGCCAGTGACATCCATTTGAAATGCAGCTGCTTTTTGCTGCTATGAAAGACATGTCTGAGTTAGTCTGGGAAGGTCCTGTGACGAGTCCTCCCTGGTGGCCTGGATCATCGGGCTCAGAGCTGTTGATAGAGGAGTGATTTAGATTACTGAGGCAACCATGAGGTCATGGAAAAAGGTTGTAAGCGGCAATCATAAGACTTGGGCTGGAATCCAGATCTGGCTCTTAGGAGCAGTTCACTGAGCTTGCTGAGTTTCCCATCTTTGAAAGCGCATAACCATGCCCATGTCGCATAGAGGTTGGAAGGATGGAGGGGGAAGCCTTACGTGGGTTATCGCAGGAAGCTTCCTAGCATTTACCAGGCCTTTAGTGAGATCGCACTGGGAGACCAAACCCACAACAGTTTGTCCACCCAGATGAGTGTTCTCCAAGCTTTTCTGCTTCTGGAAATCAGTTGGGATGCTGGTTAAAATACAGATTTCCTGGTCTTCAATGTAACTTATTAGGCACTCCAGAAGCAAAGCCTGAGACCCTGTCTTCAATTTCTGGGTATTTGGTAACTGTTCAGATGATTCTTACAGTCAGAAAAGGTGGAGAAATAGTGAAGATATGCTTCAGAAGAGTCACTGGGATTTTTGTGTGCGTGTCATCGGTAGGACCGATTCAAGTGTTTGGTTGGATGGTCCTGTTACCATCCCTTTCATATGGCCCTTGTTCCTGCTGTTAGAAGTAGAGCAAAGCCATGCCGAGGAGCTAATGTTGGCTCAGGTTGTGTGTAGGTGTGTGCCCTCTGACTCTGACATGACCTTATCAAGGTGGCTTGGCTGCATTTTTTTGACAGATTGAAATTTGTTCCTGCTGTTGGTCTAACTCCAAATTGCAGGGGACTCATGTGTATTCTAAGCTTAAAATGAACATCAGTCCAAGACTCATGGTTCCCAGAGAGATGGGAATTGAAGTGACAAGTCTGCACAGCCCTCTTGGAGCTGACCTGGCTTTCTCCCTGCAGTATCAAGGCTGAATGTTGAATGGCACAGAGCTGTCATTAAAACACTTTTCCTGTGGCAGTGATGCGCCTTTCTAGAAGTCTCTTCAGCCAGGTATCAACAAGATGCCCCATGAGTTAGCCCTGTGCTCAGGCTAGCCCGGGGTTCTGCCTGCAGTTGTACCTCTTTGGGACTGTTTTGGGGACATCTAATAGTTCCTTTTATGTTGATGGTCTATAAAATTACACATCAGTGGGATGTGAAGTAATGATGAGCCACAATACTGAAAATTTCTCATGGAACAGAGACTGCCCTGCTTTGCTTGCTCCTACCCTTCATAACAAGTCTCTGAGCTTCTCCTTTTACCATTTCCACAACCCTGATGTTCGCCAAGAGGGCTTCCTTGTGCGAGATGGCTAACTATTCTAGTGGACGGCAGGAATGTCACTGCAGCCCAATGCTAACTCCCAAGTCCTAATTCTGTAACCCTCTCCTCACAATGTGTCCTATGGTTCAGACTTCTCCAGATGCTGGGTTCAAATGTTGTCTTAATAACATGAATGCTTGCAAACTCCATCTCCTTGACTCCAGTTTGTATGATTCTTGGCAACCTGCCTTCTCCAGATGTTGCTGATAACTGCTGTAGGGAGGGGCTTATTTACCCAGTCTAATTTTGGCCACCACTATTTTGCTTTTGTAAAATCTATGGCTCTATCACATCTGAATAACAGAATCTCAGAAAAGGGCTTTAGTGTCTGGTTAGACCAATTCTTAATTGAGGTCAGCGTTGCAATAGCACTGTGACATTCCAATCAACCTTCTGTCTGGATGCCTCCAGGGACTGAGGACTTGCCCCTTCCTAGGCTATCTGTGACAGCAGTGAAAGGCGTCACAACGTGTTCATGCTTACTTCCATATACAGTCTTCTGTTGGCATCTTGGGAACACTCAAAGGGACTATCCAAAGCTCAGAAAGTAATGGTTGGTTGAATCCAGGACACAGCATCCCTGAGTGTTGGAAAATTTGTCTTCCTTGGATAAACGCCAAAACAGCTTTACATTAAAGCCAAGGAGAATGGTAAGATGGCAAAAAACTGAAGAGGCTTTTAAGTTCCAAAGGGGGTCAATGTAAAGGAAACACTGTGGTGTTTTCAGGATTGAAGGGAGAGACTCTAAACCAGCAAGGGGAAAGTGCCCTGTTTGCATTTTATTGATTTCCTACCTATTGATTTCAACGGATGAACTGTCTGCTTGAGAGAAAAGAGACTGACAGCAAAGCCAAAGCCCAGATGTGGGTCCTTCGAGGGAGGACGAGGAGAGCTACGTATAAAATTCACCAGGCGCTCATTTCTACAGCCCACTGGGAATGCATTCCATGGCTGTACTCCTGTTCCTGGAACCTCGGCGGGAGGCACACTGTTGGGTTTGCCTTTCCTTGGAGGAAACCTTGCCTGGAGGGAGAGAGGAGAGGCTCTCATTTGGACTTTACTGAGCCACTGGGCGAGAAGGCTAGAACTATTCTGAGCTTCACTGTGTTGGATTTATCTGTGTGTCCTGAACTCCTAGCACATGGATGCACAGAGTAGCTGCTTGCTCAACAAATGTTTTTAAACATAAATAACTGGACACCCAATGAACTGTGCTCTTTCTTTGGGGGGCTCAGTCACTAAAGCATTCATGAGTGGGGAGTTTATCTGAATATCTTTTTTCTTTCCTATTGAGAAATTCCTAGAGGGACAGAGATTGCTCTTAAACTTCTCCTTTTTGTGCCATGCATGTAGTGATATATCTTGGGAGGCCTTCGGGCACAATATTCAGTTTTTCTCCCTGGTAATACTAGAGGATAGTTTGCCTCTGGTAAGGTATGCTGTTGGAGGCTCCTTCCTCCATCCTCTGCATTGGCTCAGAATACAATGGTAAGACATTGCCTGGCTGGTTCCCTGCTGCACCCAACAGGGAAGCTGCCTTCTGAGTGCAGTGTGAAAGAGAAAAAGAGATGGACGAGGAACAGATTGCTTATGTGTTAGTGAATTTCCCACACAGTACCTAGATAAGAAATCAAAGAAATCTATGACACCATCGCTTGCACTATGTAAGGCGATTGTGTTTCTCCATACTAAAAGTCAGTCTTAAAACGATATGTTGGTTTTAAAAAAAGGTTCATAACACCATAAAAGTAGAACACTGGGAGGGACATCTCAATATCCTGAATGTCAGATCCTAGGGGGGTGGTTTGTGTGGTTGCTGTGTGCATGACTCATACATCAGAAGGAAAGTTGGCTTAAGAGTTAGGAATTGATTCACAGGTGCTTTTGTGTTTGGTGACAGGTGCCCACCACAGTCCTGAGTGCTGGAGTAGAGCGGTGAACAAAGATCCCTGGCCTCAAGGAACCCATTCTCCAGAGAGAAGACTAAGATAATACAAGCACATAGTAAAATATATAGTGTGGTGGCTCATGGTGCAGAGAATAACCAAGCAGTTAAGGAAAATCTTTCAGCTTTTTGGAGAGAGGGGGAAAAGGAGAATTTAAAACGCAGTACTTAGGGACCAGCTTCACTGGCAATGTGATATTTGGGCAAGGAAATGAAGAAGTTTAGGGCTCGAGTTATGTGAGTATATGGTGGAAAGGTGTTCCAGGTGGAAGTGCAAAGGTCCGGTGGCAGAGAGTACATGGTGTGCAGAGGCAGCACACCATGCAGAGGAGGTCAGAAGGCTTAAGTGGAGGGAGAGAAGAAGGGGTGATGTCACTGAAATAGACTTGAGCAAGGACAAGTGTGCCCTGAAAGTAGTGAAGTCCTTGCTCCAGGGAGGGCATGAAAGAACCCCCAGTGGGGCAGGTGTCTAGGAGTGGATTGGATACAACTGCTTTTCAGGTCCCTAGCAAAACTGAGGTGGCGCCCTGGTCCCATGAGCCAGAAGGTGGCTGCTCCATACTAAGTGGGTGGAGGATCTGAGTGGATGGGGTTTGATCCAGGGAGCTGCTGCTTGTCTGGGAGCTGTCACGCTGGGCTTTAGACAGTGGTGATGGAAACAGAGGGGGCTGTGAGGAGCTCGGTACAATGTTTCACTTCACCAGCTGCAGTCTTACTGGCTCATTCCCACCCATGGCACTGCAATTTAGCTCAATTTAAAAAATCAAGAATTCTTTTAATTTTCCCCCTCAGTAGATTATGCTCTCTCAGTGTATAGGTGGGAGGGAAAATAATTTAGTTTGTGCAGCTCCAACAGGTACTTTATAGTACATTAACGTCCACTTAGCTGCTACACGGATCGCTCTGTCAATACCCAAGGCATTTAGAGTTGCAATTTTAGGATCTCTTTCACCATGGATGCAGACACGCTCAGCCTGGAGTTGCTGCCTTTCACACCCCCAGCTGTGAGGGACTAAACTGATTTCACCCATGGCCACCACTCAGCCGAGGATGTCGGAGCCAGGCTCTGATAGCGCAGGGAAGACCACCTGTCGCACTGGCTTTGTAAAGCTTGCTTTTCTTTCTTTAGCGGCTGTCGTGTCTGCTCTTTTTACTGATTTGCTCAGTGGCGAGGAAAGATTTCACACGCATTCTGGATGGCCCTGTGCTTGTTTTAATAATCCCTGTGAGATGTTTAGACAGTTCAGATTTCAGTTGTCATGATGACCAGGGTATGGGAACCATAGTTAAGTCTCTCCCTCTACTCTGCAGTAAGGCTCATTCCTTGATGATGTAAAATGGATAATGTGTGCTTGGCTTTGGTGCAGGATACTTTTGTTTAAACTTTAAATTTTAGAACAGTTAGATTTTCAGAAACATTGCAAAGATAGTGCAGAGTTCCCATTTGCCTTTGCTCCTGGTTTCCCCTATTATTAATATCTCACATAAATATTGTGCATTGCTTACTTCATTAATATTGTGCATATGATTACTTTACTATTGATGAAGTAGTTAATACTTATTTAGAGTTTCTTACTTTTGACCTGATATCCTTGTGTGATCCAGGATCCCATACTGGACAAGACATTGCATTTAGTGTCACCTTCCTTTACACTCCTCTTGACTCTAGCAATTTCTTAGATTTTGCTTTTATTGGATGACCTTGGCAGTTTTTTCCCCATTGAGTTTATTGGTGCATTTAAAGCAGACAATAGAGTTACAGTCATCACTGGGATCTTGTACCTTTACATGACACATCTTGTTTTTTCCCCACATCCCTGCCCTCCCTTCACCCCCTTCACCCTTCCCTATGTATAAAGACTTTTTTCCATTTCTTCCTTTTTTTTTACATTTTTTCTTTCCTTTATTTCCTTTTCCCTCCCCTTTCCACTTCCTTTTTAGCCATCTTCTTCCTATTTCTCACTATCAGTTATACCATTTGAACCTTATTTATACTTTCAGTTTTTCACACCAGAGAAAGTATTGGGTATTTATACATGTGCGTTCTATTTATTTTACTTGAGAGTATGGCCTCAATGTGCATCCATTTAGCTATAAATGTCTCTAGTTTCTCATTCCTTATGGCTGAGTAGTACTCCGTTTTATAGAAAAACCACATCTTCTTTATCCTGTCTCCAGTTGATGGGATCTTGGCAGTTTTGAGGATTAGTCAGGCATTTTGTAGAATAATCCCTGAGTTGAGGTTTGTCTAATGTTCTTGTTATTGGTTGAGCTTTTGGGTTTTGGGGAGGAAAACCACTGAGTGGAAGTGCTTTTTGTCACGTACTATCAAGGTCACACATGCACTATCAGTGTGGCTCATCACGTTGACACTGAACTTGACCATCTGTTCGAAGCCATGCTGTCAGATCTCTCCATTGTGAAGTTATTTTCTCATTTCTCTGTCCCACTCTATCGTTTGGACGGAAGTCACTGCACAGCTCTCACCTAAAACATTGTGCTTAGACTTTACCTCCTTGAGGACATATAGAAATATATTAGGTTATATATTATATTAGAAATTATTTGGAAAATGATTTTTATTTTTTGGGTACCGAGGGTCAAACTCAGGTCCTTGCGCTTGCGAGGCAGGCAGTGGAACCACTGAGCTAAATCCCTGGCCATATTTGGAATTTTGCATCTGGAAGATATGTCTCTTCCTCTTCATTTACTTACTTATGCAATCATGCATTTATATCAGTATGAACTCATAAATATTTATTTTATACCTTGTGTTTTAATTTGATACAATGTATGCTATTTGTTTTGTTCTAGCTTTGGCTATTGGGGAAACTCAGTTTGTTCTGAGTCTCTATGACAAGTTCCTATCTGTGTGTGTGTGTGTGTGTGTGTGTGTGTGTGTGTGTATGTACAACCTTACTTACTTACTTTCTGGAATTACAATAAATAGCAATGCCAGAATAAATAGTAATACTAATGCCAATATAATAGTAATGGCAGAATAGTAATAAATAGTAATGCCAATAAACAGCAGAGATGTAGGATAATTTCTGATCCAGTTCAAGAATCAGCCAATTCTGAAAGGAGCTTAGGGGTTCTCACTTTGAAGCTGATATTTGAACACAGGCCTTCATTTGTCCACTTAGGTGTGTGAGTGTGTGTGTGTGTGTGTGTGTGTGTGTGTGTGTGTGTGTGTGTATGAATGGGGCAAGCCACTCCACCTCTGTGTCTTGGTGTCCACAGTGAGAATATTGGCATTTTGCTTACCTCTTTAACAACAAATATCCAGAGAATTCATATCATTGGATGAAGTTTTGCCAATTGAAAGTTTCTGTACAAAATCTTCTATAAAAAGGTTCATCATCTAATACTAATAATGGTGCCTTGCATTTTATTTTGATCAAATTTCTTGTACTTTCAAGCACAGGGTCTCAAATAGTATCATTCTATTATTTTTTAAAATAAAAAATTACTTTAACTCAAATTCATTTGTTAATGTATCTGCATTTAGAAATGTATCTGCATTTCTGGCATTTAGAAAGGTTTTAGTGTTTTACTGGGTCTTAATATTTTACCAAATATATGTGTAATATATAGTGTTGCCTCAGTTCTCAAGCTTAATTTGGTCCACAATTTTGGAAAAGATGGCCACATTTGTGTTCGTGTGGGGAAGATGGCCACAGTCGTGTTTGTCACTCACTGAGTTGAGTTTGCAAACAAAAACAAAATTTTGCCAAATGTTTCTGTTTGTGAACCAAACGGCTTGCAAACAAAAATGTGAGCCAAGTTACCACTGCATTCAGTAATGGGGATCAAGTTCAGGGCCTTTGCATTGAGCTACATCCCTAGCACTTTTTTATTTTTTATTATGAGACAGGGTCTTACTAAGTTTCCAGGCTGGGCTTGAACTTGTAATCTTGCTGCCTCAGCCTTCCAGAGTAATGGAATTACAAGCATATGCCACCACACCTGGGTTCATGTTTTATTCATGCTATTTCACTTTTTGCAAACACTTTTCTATTCTCAGAGATTTAAGAAGAGGTCAAATAAGTCAAATACTGACCAAAAGATCATTGTAGTTACTATTGCTAGTTATGTCAGAGAAGTTGGAGGGACTTTAAACCTTTTTTTAGCAGGTATTCCCTCCACTCCCAAACACAGTAGACTCTTGAGTTTTGACCAGCCTGACATACGAACGAATTGGGTTACAACTGGAATTATAGTTTTAACTTTCAAACAGTCTTGAGTTTATAAGCCAAATGCCTGCCATTGGTGCTTCCAGGTGGTCTCAGATACAGATTTAACCCTGACAGAGTCCTAGAAGGAGCATTGCAATTTCTTTACCTGTGTGGGTTTATCTGAGAAGTCCTGGGTCACTGTCTCTCTAAGGACACTGAGATCCGCTTGGGTACAGGAGAGAGACTTTGAAGGCTGTGTAGAGGAGGCTGAGCCTTCCAGTGACCAACTTGAGTTACAACCAGCCCTCGAGAACGAATGAAGTTCATGGGTGAAAGGCCCACTGTAATTGTGCTAAGTCAAAATAGTACACTTACCAGTGACATGTCACTTTGAGAATCTCCTTGCTTACACCTGCTGCAATCTGCCTTCCCATGCCCCTCAATCTTATCCAGATTCTGGATCTCCAGTGTGTGGGGCCGGAAGCTTTATTTACCCACCAGTCTGTGCACAGGAACAAAAGCAGAGACTAAATAATACTTTCCTCACCCGCTGCCAGGTCCGAAGGATGGAAGCTGAATATAATGTGTCAGAGCGCTCAGCAAATTTAAATCAGAGGCTCCAATGCGAATAATTTGGAAGGGCAAACTAGAAACTGGTCAACCCCTTTCTGTTCGAGTGCCAAGGAGATCAAGTCAGAGATGGAGGACGAACTGCTCAGCTCCAAGCTGTCAGTCCCTGGGTGCTGCTGTTCTGGCCTGGGTGACCCTGTGCAATCACCTCCAGCTGTGGCTATCAGTGATGTAGGAGAGGCGGTGAACCGTCCCGGCATGAAGGGAGACACGTTTTGCCAGTGCTGCTGCATTTGTATGGCTTCCTGGAATTTTAAAATGTGGTCTCTTCCATGAAAGGATCCCTTGCTCCATCCCAGTACCAGGGGCGTAGAGGTTTCCTTTCCCCAGAGCTCACCTTGCATACTGCACCTGTTTAAATCAGTTTATTTATTTCCCTTTTGTTTGAGAGGTCGTGTCAGAGAAAGGGAGGAAATAAACGTGTGAGGAAGGTAGTTGTCTATTTGTCGGTGGGGCACAATACAGAGGTGCTCATGCTAAGAGTGTGGATTATTTGGTCCCAGCAGGATTTGTAGTTTGCTGAGGGGAAATGAACAAGGATAGAGAAGGTAGGACGGTGAAGTCCAGCCTGCTGTAGAATGTGTTTGTTTAAATGAACAGTTGTGGTATTTCAAGTCTAATATGGGAAGGAGGCCTTCTCATTGGTTTAGAAAAAGCTCCCCGTGGACTGTTTGTCTTAAACACAGCCTAATAGAGTGGTACTTAATGAGAGCCGTGTGGATCTCAAATTCAATTTTCTTTCTAGCTGGCTAAAGCACGTATTTAACTTTGATCTGTAAGTAGGAATCAGGAGCATGATTGGCTAATGTTTGACTTGCAGTTGGCCTAATGAGATTTTATGAATATCAATATTGCTACAGCATCATAATGTATTTGCTGGCTTTTTTGTGGCAGTGAAAAAATATTGCTGTCCATTAGTCAAGTAACTTGGTTTTGTAACGCTACAGTAATTACTCCGATTTCCCTTTGGTGAATGTGGGGCAATTGCTTCTTAATTTTTAGAGAGGTCAGCATATTTTTTTAATTGATGCTTAGCCCAACTACATCTCATGTCAGTCACCTGTTGTTAATAGTCTGCATTATAACACAAAAGTGCTGATATGAAACGGAATCGGTGAACCCCAGCCGGACTGTGTATTCAGAAGTGTTCTGCGTTAGGCATTCGGCAGCAGCACTGAGTTTATGTGGTTAAACTCATTTCAGCCATTGCAACTTGACAACTAATTTTGGATAAGAATGATGTACATTGATAAACTCTCTTATTTTTGGAAGTGGCTGTTTTTCAAAACAAATCTTTTATCTAGCATGGCACATCATTTAATGGAAACATACACAGATCAGCACTGCTGTTGATCATGGGGGCTGGGAAGCATTCGAATCATGAGAGCCTTTATTTTTCAAGAAGAAATAAAGAAGATTTTATGAGGGCCCTGGATGCACACCCAAACCAATGCTCATGAAGCAACACTGTAAAATACTGCTTTTTAGAAAGGAGATGGAAAAAATGCTCTTGGTGTGTGTTTTCCATATGTTGTATATTATTACGTTTAGAAGAAAACATAACAAAACACTCAGACATTTCTGGTATGGCAGAAAATGTCATTAGAAGGAAGTGAGGAATGTCTGTGTTCTGAGGACTTCTGCAAGAAAGCCTGTTTACATACGAGATGTGATCAAATAGTATGGTGGATGTTTAAGTACAATTTTTATTTGAAATTATAGTAAAAAGACATATCGTCATTAATTTCCCTTAAAAATACTCCCTCTGGTATAGACAGTGTTTTGCATGGGAATAGATTTAACACAGCCACATAAAAATTTATAGGATTATTTTATCATTCCAATTTTAGTATATGTGCTGCTGGAACAAGCACATATAGGATTATTTTATAAAAATTACCCAAAAAGTCAAATGTAGAGGAATGCAAGAGATTAGCCCCACAGTTGAGACCCAAAGAATCCAGCCAAGGGCCTGGATCCCATGGTGATGTCCCACACAAGTCCAGCTGAAGGCTGAGAATCCAAGGCAATGTCCTCCTTGAGTCCAGCCAGGGACCTAGAGCCCACGGAAATGTCATGCTTGTCTGTAATGAGGATCTGCACCTAGAAGGCCCAAAGACCAGTGGTGGAAGCCAGATAACCTGCACTGGTGGGGTGAAGGATTTGTGCCACCAGGCTGAGGGATCTACTTTGGACCCAAAAAGTGACTCTCATGGTGAAGACCAGATCTCCCCTGATGAGACCAGCAGCCATTCCCAGTGACAGTGAGGCTCCTAACTCCTCCTCCAACAAGAACAGCCAAGATCGCATCAGGAAAACCAACCGCAGCAAGCTTCTCGGAAAATCAACAGCTCATGCTCCTCCCTCCTGTTCTCTTTTTATGCTGTTGGCAACAGTCCTCAGGTGGGTCTTCTGTGCTGTACCACACTGATGCAGTTCAGCTGGGCATTGCGAGGTGACCATTAGTTAATCCACCATACCCTCTTTCTTTAAACACATTTATCTCATAATTCTTGCCATTTTCTTTTCTTTCTTTTCTTTGTTTTGAGACAGGGTCTCCCTGTGTAGTTGAGACTGATCTGGAACTCACTATGTAGCCCAGGCAGGTCTCGAACTCACAGCGATCCTCCTGCCTCAGCCTCCCAAGGGCTGGGATTACAGGCGTGCGCCACCATACCTGGCTATTCTTGTCGCTTTCTGAAGCAGTTCTGGAAGTTATCTTTTGTGAGTATCTTTTCATAGCTGCATCAGTGTTGTGAATCCATTCAAAATGTTTATAGCAATTTCTGTCAAATAAAAAACATAACAGTCTGTCCTCATTCAAATTATTCACTGGAAAAAAAACCCAAATTATTCACTGGATCTGGCACTGTTTTCCTTTTGGCTCTTCCTCAAAGTAAAAATGCCCACAAAAGGTAAACATTTTGAATGGATTCCGGACATTGAGGCAGACACGATTATGCAACTGAAGATGTTAAGAGAACTTCCGGCACTGCTTCAAAAATTGGCAAGATTGATGTGATGAATGAACTTGAAGCAAAAGAGAATATTCTGAGAGCAATTAATAACAGTATCTTTTTTACTATGAAAAAAGGGGCACGTGTGTTCATAGTAATTTTTGATCACTTGCAGTTATGTAGCCAATTTACTCTTTAGAAGAACCTTGCCAGATAGCTAACACGAACCCCACTTTAAGGCCTTGAGAACAGCTTTGGAGAAGCTGAATCATGGGCCCATGGCCAACTGCTGGAAGTTGGATGAGCTGGGATTCCCCTTCAGCCCGGCCCAGCTCCTAATCCCACTACATCTCTTTACAATGCGAGCTTCTGATTTTTGCTTAGTGCACTCAGGGAAGTGGAGCTGCTTGCCAGTGCCTTCCCTGACCTTCCGTGAGCTTGCTCTCTGAACCTCTGTGAGTCCCTTCTTCCCCTTCACTTTCCACTCACAGCTTAGCCCCTGGTAGAAAAGGGGGCACAGTCCTGCCCCATTTCCGGGCTAACATTCCTCTCAGGCAACTGTCAGAATGAGGTAGGTCCTGTCAGCTCCATGACATAAGTGAGGAAACTGGAGCTCAGGGAATTAAGAGGCTGAATTATATCCCCCGCACCCAATATTTTTAAAACTGTTGAGAGAAGGTCTCTTGCTAAGCTGTTAAATTGTCCAGGCTGTGCTCAAATTTGGGATCCTCCTGCCTCAGTCTACCAGAGTGCTAGGATTATAGGCCTGCAGTACCACAGTTGGCTCAGAGCCAGACCTTGAAGGCAGGGAAAGAAATGTGGTGAGCTGGATGTTTAGGTGGAGGCAGGTTAGAATCAGCAAGTATGAGCCAGAGCTCAGTGGTGAGAGTGCCCATAGCCAGTCTCTAGGACAGAGACTGTTGAGCAAAGTCAATGGGATGGTGACATTTCAGATTCCTTTGCTAAGAGGGCCAAATGCTATGCTCTTCTTTGTTGAGCATTCCAATACAGAATTGTGCTTTTTCCAACTTAGGGCCAGTCAGTAGGACTTGAGAGCCATTTAGGTGGAGAGTAGCTGTGGTCCTTTGACAGTCTCTCCTGTGGTCAGTCACCCTCCAGTGGGGTAGCTGGGTCACTTATGTGTTCAGATATCCACATCCCACATCCTGCCACTTCCCGCTTCTAGGCAGAGAACAGAGAGTGAGCTTTTGCTCGGCCCCAGTTTGGAGTGTTCTCTCAGCAGGTGCAAGTGGGGCCAGGATCAAACATCTTCACCCGAGTTCTCCCTCAGGAACATCTGGATTTGGGCATAAGGAGGGAAGGCTTTTATCAGAGCCAGGGCTTCTCAAAAGCAAGTTCCCATGGAAGTTTTTACTCTTTCTCCTGTGCTGTTTGAGTCCCAGGCTTCTGTCTAGGGAGCCTCTCACAGGGAGGAAATATGACCACAGACAGTGTGGTGCTGTGCTCCTGTGGTACAGGGTCAGTGGTATAGTGTCACAGTGCAGCCACATCCAGCTCATCAAAAGTTTATTTTAAATCAAGCAACAAAGGAAAATCCTCAGCTGTTTGGGTTTTGCTTTGCTGGGCTAAAGAGAGCAAGTGCGTCTTACTTTTCCCCAATGGCCAAGGTTTTCTTAGATAGCCATTTTGTCCATACTGGAAATGACATGACTTCTATGGATCCATTTCTCCACCATCATCATGGGAAGCAGTGGCCTTGACTGTGGTTCCTGGCGAACAGTTCACACCCTCTTGAGTCTCAGGAATGTAGCAGCAAGGCTGCTCACAAGCTTATCCAAAGTCTGTGTCCCCCACTGGACCTTTGAGCACACAGAACAAGGCACATCTGAGCCACCCAGGGCCTTTCTCTTCCATTTTGCCAAACTAGCACTAGCTGTCTGCTAGGCTCCAGCCTGGGGAGTTCATGGCAAATGAGATCCATAAGTTGCCTGCTTCTCTTGGCCTTTCAGTGTACTCTCTTGCCAGTTCAATGATCATTTTCTGTACTCATGGAGCTACTCCTCTGCTGTTTTTCTGAGCTTCAGGTATTTATTATGACCTCTTCCTGCCCTTTTATTCAATCAGCTCAGCATTTTGTAAAACTGAAGAGTTTGTTTTGCTCAGCAGAGCTGGAGAATTTGGTGCATACTTTTATCTAGATCGTTTATAAAAATATTAAGCAAGGCCAGTATCACTGTAGCCTCTGGGCTCCTTCTCATTGTGCTTTGTCTTATCTTTAAGCTGATTTACCAGATGCAGGTTAAGTATATAGTAAGTATTCAATAAATAATGTATTGATTTATTGATTCCCCTTTCCTTGTAAGGCTACTTCCCACAATCCTAGAACGACTCAGTGTTTTAATGGTCCTGGATTTGAAATATTGTCAGAAGTCTTTTTGAGACTAGATAAATTACGTGAATTCACTTCCTCGCCTTCCCACACTTGTCTTCTCAGAGGAGTGACGTGATCAAGCAAACCAGGATCTATTGACTTCTACCTCAAGTCGACTCCTGCTTTCCTGGTGGTTTTGTTGTCTTCAATGTTCAGTGATTTGCAAACATTGATTCTAAGAGTTTGTAGGTCTCAGAATCACCGGGAGTAATTTATCTTTGCAGGATCTGGGAGCCCTTTTGGTAGCCCCGCAGCACACTGGCCTCTGCTGGCAACAATGTAAGTGTTTTGTTCAAGACCCTTATTCTCACCTCTGAGCTCAAAGCAGATACACACATTGCAGCATTTTTGTTCTAGCAATGGAAGGTGTGTCAGTGATGCTCATTCACGCAAATGTTAGACACCAGGACCCATTCTAGGTATGAGGACAAACATCCCTGTGCTTGGGGAACTTATATTCTGGTAGAGGATAGGGCAATAAATAAGCATTCACCTCTGAAAAAGAGAATTTCAGATTGTGGCATAAGCTGTGTAACCAATAGCCAAATTGTGGTGATTGAGACCTGGAGCCAGGCAGTTTCTCTTCTTTGAGGAGGTGACATTTGACTGGACGTGACTTGATGGGGAGGCAGCAATGTGCGGCAATCTTGACAAAGGAAATTATTGAGAAAGGAGACCTGGGCATGAGGGAGCACCTTGATGCTATATTCAGAATTATTGGATAACTTCTGACTAGACACCAGTTCTAGTTTTAATATTTCATTTAACTACTTCTGCTCAATTTTGGGAAGATATATCCTTCACAAATGGGAAAGGAAGACAGAGGAGGAGGGAGAAAGGAAGGAGGAGAGGAAGGGAGGTAAGAGAATTAAGGTGTGCATACACCAAGTCTCCACGGTAAATGTAATCATTGTGTATAGCTAATGTACTAATAAAAGTGAATTAAAAAAAATAAAGACGAGTCATAATCCAACAGTGAGCAAGCAAAACTAGACACTGTACATATGTTAGCAACAGATACTGAGATGCAAGCCAAATGAGGACAGGCTTATTTATAGGCTTGTTCGGGGGGTAGCTCACAGGGACATTGAAAATACTCGATGAAGATTTGTGATATAATTTCTATGGCAATCCTACAGAAGAAGCCGTGCTTTCTTTAATTTAGAGATCAAGAGAACTAAGATCTAGAGAGCTTAAGTAGGAAGGGTGGTTAACAAGAGCTGGGAACTACCAGTCTTAAAAAGCCAGTACGTCACCCACAGCATTCATCTCCCATGTTTGGTTGGCTGCCTCTGACTTTCCAGAGTCTAATCTCAGTATTCCTCCACTCAAGACTGAAGCTTTGGGTTAATTTGGCTGTTTTGCTCTGTCCTGCTCCTCAGAGAGTGGCCCTTCAGTGGTGTGATCATTACAGGGTCCCACTGACTTTCAAGCTAACTTACTGCTGTGATATGGGCTCAGATCTTTTCATAGGCCAGTCCATGGACTCTGACAGCCAGCATCACTCTCTAAGAGGCTTTCCATAAACCATGGACTCAGAGCCAGATTTCTGCTCTTTTGTTCAGCCAAGCAGGAAGAAGCAGAAAGGAGGTGAGCTGAAAACCTACTATGGGACTCATTTGTGAGGAGTATTTTGTATTTTATATATAGAATACATCTAATTTAACAATAATTGTTATGGGGAACTGATGATGAGAATTGTTTTGGGGGCCACATAGATCTGCATTAAATTATGTATTTTAGCATTTGTAAACTGTGTGATTTTAGAAAAGTTAGTTAATTCCCCTGACCTTTACTTTCTTACTTATAAAACAAGTCTAATATAACTTATCCTACAGGTTGATTATGAGGATTGATAAAAAAATCTGCGAATGCTTACCCAAAGCCACCTTTCAATGAATGTGACTTATTATACATAATTATATTTTATTGAGTCCAAATACAATATATTAGTAACGTTATTTTTCATGTCACTGAGAAAACATGTTATCGATTCAACTATCATGTAATATCAAGTGTGAGGTCCATTCTAATGTCAATAGTGAGAAAGTACATTTTAGGGTGACTGAAATAGCGTATAGGTTATAGATTGTGTAACCCATTAATAATGACAATAAATTGTCAAAGCATCTAAAAAGAATAATTGGCTAGTGTTTGTCAAGAACCTTGGTAACTGAGGAGAGGAATCTTTCTCTGTAGCTTCTCTCAGTTACTCATGACCTTCAAAATAGAACAGATTTCCTTATATTAAGTCAAGTTGTCCCCCAACAATTTAAGCCATCCTCTGCTTAGTTATTCCACTCTGGAGATAACAAGCGAGTGGTCAGTGTCCTCAGAATAGTCATTCATCTGCTTGTTAACTTATAACTTAAGCGCCTTTCTCTCAGACTAATTACCATATAATTATCTAGGCCTGCAAAACATCTCACCAATGTAATGTGGATGAATTCAGGGAATTAAGGGACTTTAAGAGCCAGCCATTCATCCAGGCAACAGATATTAATGGTGAACATAATACGTGCTTGGTCCTTTTTCAATGTTGGGATTGGGACGAGAGTGGGCTGGATGAAGTCTGTGCTCTCATGGAATTTGGGGGAGATACATAATAAATGAGTGACAATATTTTGGACCATCACAAAGTGTGTGACAAAACTCAAGGAGGATAATGAGATGGAAAGCAACTGACACTGAGGGTACTGTGGTGGATCAGCAGATAAATTGCTCTGTGGAGATTAACCCTTTCCAGAGACCTAAGCGATAGAGGAGAGGGGATGGTCTGGTCAGGGGTAAAGGGTACCGTGAAGACCTCTCAGGCAGAAATGGGATGGATGATGTTTTAAAATCACAAAGAAGTGGAGAATATAGTAAGCATAGATGAGAGAGGAAAAAGGAGGCAGGTAGGACTGAGCCACGGTGGGCACTGAGAAGGGTGGGTAAGAGAAGAGTTTATTCCAAATGTGAAAGATAAAAAGAAACCAGAGAGAGTTGTTAAACAGAGAACTGATGGGATCTAATTTCGGTTTTGGTTTTTTTTTTTTTTTTTTTTTTTTTTTTTTTTCCTTTTTGGTTTTTGTTTTTTTTTTTTTTTTTTTTTTTTGCTTCTTACCTTTTCTGATTTCTCTGATGAAAAGTAGAGCGGACTGACTGTAGGGTAAGGAGAAGTAATCAGAATAGGGAGGACAGCATAGGGACCCAGACCACATCAAGGCTAAAACTGGAGGACTAGACAGGGAGAGCTGTGGGTAGAAAAGGGCAGATTTTGCAGATGGAGCTCTTGGGATATGGATTTGGGAAGTGAAAGGAAGCGGAAAAAAAACCCAAAAAACCCTGAGACTGGTTCCCAGACATTAGGCCTGAGCTACAGAAAGGAATGTCATAACAGTTATTTAGATAGGAAAAAGGTAGGATGAAACACATTCAGGGAGACATCTGTGGCCCGGTGACCACTGAGATGGTCTATTAGTCATCCCAGTAGGGGGGAGAGGGGGCAGATATGTGAGTCAGGAGTTCACAGGAAAAGACACAGATGTAGATATAAATTTGGGATATTATTCATTGCTCAGATGAGATTTCCTAAAGAAAGATTCCAAATGGAGTTGAGAAGACGGAGGAAGAGGAAAGAAAGCTCACAGTGGAGCATCTGAAAAGCCCCCACAGGGAGAGACACTAGTAGTCGATGAAGAGCTTTGCAAAATAATTCAGAGGAATCATTCAGAGGAAGCAAACATAGGATTAAATATGCTGTGTGCTGGATCGTAACTGCACAGTGCTGACCCATTGTAGGTTGAGCATTCTATGGAAGGAGACTTGCCCTAGGAACAGTACTGATGATGACTAAAGGAGCAGCCATCTTTCATTTCATAGAAACTAAAACCAAGGTTGGGTGAGATTGTAGGGGCAAGCAGTCATAGAGCTGGGATTTGAACCTGCGTACTCTTCACCATCATTCCACATTGCCTGTGTATGGAATCCTCTAAGAAATTAGATGGGAGAGAGATGGGAGAGAGCATTCTGTGTCAAAGGAGAAGATGCCTTTTGGTGAAAAGGTGTTCTGGTCAGTTTCACCCTTGTGGAACAGCAGCATTTTGAGAAAGGACAGGAACAGTCCTGATGAAAGTAATTAACTGTTTAGAATAGCCAGAGAAAGGAGGGTTCACTTTCTCTCTTTCTCTCCAGGTAGTCCTCAACGATAAAAGCTACCACCCACTATCATATCTGATTAAACAAAAAAATTTTTTTAAATAAAAGAAAAGACTGCAAGTGCCAAGTGGCAAGCTTAATCTTTGGTATTTAGAATGATGAAGAGAAGTAATATCCGAAATCCACTTAAAATATGATTTCATGTTCTAATATACATTTTGAATTTATGGGGAACTGACTTCTGCCATTTATTCAGAGAGCAAAAAAATGCATATGCTATGCAGCTGAACTTATCATACCATAATGGGACACCTAGCATTTTTCACGAGTGATTGATGTTCCCTACCTTGTAACAGTCCTATCCTGTTATAAAAAATGGAATACATTTCAAGCTTCTCTTGAGTGGAATTGAGCAAAAGCCCAAAGAAGGCATGAACACTTGGCAGCTTTAGAAAGAGGGGAAAATAAGTGGAGGGTTGGGGAGTGTTTCTTTTACTTTACAAAAAAGGAAGCAAATTTCAACTGGGAGAACCCCCCGGGGATGGATATGTTAATTGGACTATTCCCCACTAAAGTTAATGGAATTTGAAGCTTCTGTTAAATATCCCCAAATCCGTACTGAACCAGGAGGTAAAGAACCTGGGTTTTGTTCCCAGCTGTGTGGTTGATTTGAACAAGTTGCTTAACCTGTCTGTGGATCTCAGCTTATCCATCTTCAAAATGAGAAAAGCAGCATTAGGCTCTACCCAACAGAAAGCCAGGTTTCATAGTCAGGCCAAGGGTCTCACTTCAGTATGAGTTTTAATGGGAGTGGATCCTCTTCCACAAAATGTTCATAATCTCAGGAATAGGAAGGAAGAGAAACATTATCGGTTTACCAGGATTCCTTTTGTTTTTGCACAGAAGTTCTCACATCCTGAAATCGTGCTCAGTCTGAGTCAAACCTAGCTGACTGATGACCCTAGTTTCCACTAAGTGTTGGATCACACTTGCCTTGGTATTTGTGTGTTTGCAACTAGGCCTCAAGATTCGTGGGGGCCTAGGGGGTGCAATATCTTGATTATATTACCCATCCTCTTTATTTTATGGTACTAGAGATTGAACTCCGAGCTTTGGGCAAGGTAGACACATGCTGTACTTTTGAGCTATACCATTTGCCCCTTCCCATTTTATTTTTGATAATGAGTGTTGGGGTCCCTCCTCTTGAAAGTATTTTATTGATTTGTTTCCTAGATGCACCCTAAAATTTAAGTGTCTACCTTCTGCAAGATACTTTGCTAAGCAATTAAAAAATATATTACCATATTTAATACTAGAGCTCATTGAAGTTAGAAGTGAATTTCTATATTTAGTTAAAGAAACTGAGACTCAGAGAGGAGAGGGATGTCCACAAGTCTAGCTGTCTTCTTTGGCTGACCTGACACTAGAACCTGGCTCCTTGAAGAGTGAAGCCCAGACTCTTGCTTATAGCACCTGGTTCTTCCTGGAACACCCTTGCATGGTACTTGTTTGGAGGATATGCAATGATTTCTCAAGTTCTAACAGCTATCTCAAGGGGCTTCCCCAATCCACTTACCAGTTAAAATCTTTAATCAGGTCAACATCATTCTTTGAAATTTAATCTTTGGTGCCATTATACAATAATGGTTTTATTACAATTTTGGTTTTCATATCTGTGTCTTTATGTTTCCTGGGTGATTGTGTCCATTTTGGGGATGGGGAAGAGGCTTCATTCATCTTTCAGTTTCCGGGTCTCATATGTTTGCTTATTCACTCAATATACTCATTCAGCCAAGGTTTGGTAAATGGGAAAAGGACATGTACTCCTCCTGACTTGAAGTTGGTGGAAAATATGATCCTAGGAAGCAGGGAGCATCTATAATTTCCTTGGCTTGCCATATATTTTGAATTTTATTAAAATACCTAACCACCAAGACTTGCAATAGACCTTCAGATAGCATTCCGTTTGTTTGCTCAAAATCTTTAAAGCTCTTTTAGACCCACAAACATGTTCAGATTCTATGACTACTAGAAGAAAGTCATTCACTGGATTAATTAACTTGCTTTTTTTTTTTTTTGTAGCGGAGAATCAAGTTTGCAGGTGTTTTTTGAGCATTGTCTGTGGGCAAGATGTCATGTCTGTGTCAGGGTAGGGGAAAGCTAATAAGGGAAAAGAAAAAATATGAGAAAATGAAAAATGGAAATGAAGTGTTTGTAAAGGGGCAGGGAGAAGGGGGTGAAGGGAGAGCAGGGACAAGGAGAAAAAATGAGAACCAAGACGTGTCATGTAAAGGTACAAGATCTCAATAATGAATGTAACTGAACCTAGAATGTACCAATAAACTCATGAGGAAATAAAAAAAAGAATCTGAAGAATGCAAAGCTCAGCCTCTGTCCTCTGGAAGCTCTTGATCCACCTGGAGAGCCAAGACAGATGTTTTCATTGTTGCCATAGGACACAGCTCATGAGAACCTCAGGGGCAAGAGGTCAGAGCGTGAAGGACATAGCATTCAGGTGACCCTGGACAACTATCGGAGGAAATGGGATTTAAATTGGGCCTTCATTTTTGAAGAAAATAGAAAAGAACAGCATTGTCAATTTCAATTATATTAATGGAAAAGGTAGATCCTAAGTATGGGTTTGTGGGTTCCTTTTCTTGTGGTCTTCTTTCTTTGTGAGAAATCTTGTTTTCTGAGATAATTTGTCTTGTACTGTCTTTTTCCCTCAACCATTTCTCATTGTTTAGAGAAATCTGTTTTAGATTGGCAAGTCCAGAATTCCACTGGTTGCTTTCAGTTTGGTCTTGTTTCCAGACTAGTAGTGACAGAAAGCCTACATGAAAATCAGCCCATTCATCTATGCAGCCCAGGTCCACATCAGCTGCCGTTACCATAGCACAGGAAATAATATTATCATATGTTCATGTGAATGAAGAACATGGGAAAAATCCTTATAGCGTTTTATGAAATTTTTATGGACTGTGGAGTGATTGACTTGTTAATAAACAGCAGAAAATATTTGGTTTGCTTTTTAGTTATCCTCACTTTTCTTATTGGAAACCTGTTGTCAACAGGCATATGCCTTCCATGCCTCGTGTACACATGTCTACTGATAATTGCTATTTATACTTCACTTATTAAGAAATGCTAGAAGTACATCAGAACACCAATCTGCACCATGTAGCTCCATCTTTATTCCAATTATATCTTCCCATTGGTGAGAGTAAAGGAGGTGCTAACGCTTGACAGTTTTTTTCGAAGCACGCTATTTCTTTGAGATGTATTTAAAAGTATTTTACTTCTAAATTCTGGAAGCCTAGCAAAAATAATTGAATTGTCAGTGTTTGGTACAAATTCAAATATCCAACAACTAGGTTATTTTCAGTTCAACAGTATTTTTGGTTCTTGTTCATGTGACTTATAAACAGAGCAGTCCTAGGATTGGCACTTTCAGCAAACATTCTGTGCTTCTCTACAGCTACCTTCTCCTGTATCTGAAACATCTCTCTGAAATCGAATCAGTGCTATTATTACTGTAGCTAACAATAGCTCCTGTCCACAGCAGGGAAGAACAATTAACAAATTCATCAATTGTGTTTGTTTACTTGTCTGAGCTCAAGGCTAATTATTTAATTAATGTCTTCTGTCTTGAGCAGAAGTGTGAGCACATGGAAGTGCTGCCAATGGGCAAAAAAGGTGAGATTTGAGAATTTCCAACATACCTGTGCCACATAAATAGATATTTATTTAATTTTTTAATCTTTATTAAGTTTACTGGTACATTTCAGGTATACCATACAGATGCATTCATCATTGGTATCTTGTACCTTTACATGACTTACCTTGGTTATTTTCCCCCATTCCCCAATCCTCCCTTCAGCCCCTCTACCCTTCCCAGTTTACAAAGACCTTGTTTCCATATTTTTCCTTTTCACATATTTTTTTTCCTTTCCCTTTTTCCCTTTCCCCTACCCCCTCTCACTTCCTTTACTCTTTTAGGCCTTTTCTTCCTATTACACAATATCAATTATACATTTTGATCCTTATTTAAACTAGAGAAACTATTTGGTATTTACACATGTGTGACTTATTAATTTCACTTAAGAGTATGGTCTCAATGTGCATCCACTTAGCTATAAATATCTCTAGTTTCTCATTCTTTATGGCTGAGTAACACTCCATTTTATTAAAAAAAAACAACAACAACAAATCCTTATCCAATCTCCAGTTGATGGGTAATTGGACTGTTTCCAAGCTTCAGCTATTACAAACTGTGCTACTACAAACATGGGTGAGTATGTATTGCTGTGGTATGATTCTTTCAATTCTTTTGGGAAGATACCCAGCAGGGGAATAGCTGGGTCAAATGGGACTTCTAATCCTAGTTGTTTAAGGTAAAACCCAGAGTTAGGGATGGTGCTTTTATTTCAACAGCTAACTTTGAGAATCCTAGATATAGAATTAATTAATTGAATTAGCTAATGTTTTTTGCAGTCATTGGAACGTACTTCTTAACTTTGGCTAATAAAAATTATTAGAATGTCAGACAGCTCTAAGATTTCACAGAGCTTGTGTCACATTTCCTTTTGTAGGACTAGACAAATAGAGCTACTGATTCTGCTCAACCTCCAAGGCCCAACATCATCTCTGCCTCTTCTGTGTCTCTCCATTGCTCTTTATTCATAGTCCATGTGATAGGAGACTTTACCTTAGGTAAGAAGCTTCCCTTCCTCTCTGTGGCTGTTGCTGGCTCACGTTTTGGTGTCTTAGGATCAGTCATGGTGTTTAACACATTTCACATGCTCCATCAGTAGTTGCATGAAAGGAAGACTGATTTTCAGAGCATCAATGATTTTAATACCAACCAAGGAAAGAGTTTGCGTTTAAAGCTACTTCTTTTTAAGCATATAACTGCAGAGAGACAAGTGAGATAGTTACTGTAACTTGGTGTTTAATAAAAAGCTTCTTTCTTGAACTATCTTTTTGCTTTGGGTGAACATGGTTTAAAAGAAGAAAGAGTAACCTTGAAGTATCCAGCAGCTCCCTCTGTTGAGAAGCAAAAATTTTTGGTTTGCTCAACAGAAGACTGCTCTGGCAACAGGCAAGGCCTCTCCCCTTCCTCTTCATTACTATTTGAACAAATGAACCAGATTCTTTCTATGACCCCAAACTCTGAGTTTTTTTGCATTTGAGCACTCCAACCACCCCATGTTATCTATTTGTCCCTGTCTATGTCTGAGGTACTTTACCGAGTGCTGTTGTGAAGCATACACTTATATGAAGTCGCATGCTGCCAGAGTTGAGGGTGTGATCCCTGGAACCCACGGTCTGTGTTCACTCATTAGTGAACAGGCTGCATGAACAATCTGTCTGTGCCTGTGTCCCCATCTTTAGGAGAGGGACAGCAGTAGTAACCTACTCCTTGTTGTGAATAAGTGACTGTATGTAGGTTGCTGTGGTGAATAAATGGTTAATATATCTAATCAATAGAAAGATTGTAGAACAATGCTTGGCATAAAATATGTGCACTCCATAGATATAAGGTTTAGTGCTGCAGATTGAATGTTTGTGTTTCTTCAATTTTCACACACTACAGCCCTAACCTCCAATGTGATTGTCTTTGTTGGTGGGATCTTTGGGAGATGACTAAGTTTAGATGAGGTTGTGAAGGGAGGGTCCCTATGAGGAAATTTATATAGTTATTCAAAGAAGAAGAATCCAGACTCCTTTTTCCTTGAATGGTGTGAGGCTATAGCAAGAAGGAAGTTTTCCGCAAGCTAGAAAGTGACCTCACTCCAGAAACCTAACCTGCCAGCACCTTACTCTTGGGCTTTCAGTGACTAACACTGTGGGAAACACATTTCTGATGTTTAAATTACCCTGTCTGTCATATTTTGTTATAGCAGCCAACTCTATGCATGCAATTTCTGTTCTCAGGCACAATAGTTTAGAGAAGGGAATGTGGTAGCAAAATACAAAAGGGTGAGGGGTTTTGATGGTCTTAGAAGTGCCTTCTTGGCAATAGGATGAGGCAGTAGGAACCTAGAATGGGAAATGCTTTCCTGGCAGGGGATCACAGAGAGCCTTGATGGATAGTAAACCAAGAGAAGATAGAGGAGATTCCATCCCCGGGGATGCCTGTGTGGAAAACCGTAAGGCATGTTGGAAGATGAAAGAAATGTGTGATGATACAGAAGAGTAGATGTGAAGAAGCAGTGGAAAATTAGGATGGATAAGTTATGGAAGGCCCTGGTAGCAGCAGGCAGCCACTGCATAATGCACAGACAATGAGTTTTGGAATCAGACTGAGGTAGAGGAAACCTCAGCTTTGCTTCTTTCAGTGTATGACCCTAAGTGTCAAGTCATCATCAGTAGAAGGGGTACAATTTACATGTGCCCTAATGCTTCAGGTAATCAAGAAATATCTCTGTGTACAGGGGGCGAAGAGTTTCGTTTCCTAAGATCCATCCAAGAAGTTACACTCCAGAAATAATCTTAGAATTTACTGGTGCAAGAAGAAAAAAGGACCCGTTGTTTGTAAAATTTCAAAGAAGCTGTGCTAATTGGAGTGGGTCAAGCCCGCTGGTTTTAATATGTCTCTGTTGATAGTTTTTTCTTCCGAACATCATTTAATCAAACTCTACAGCAAAAGATCTCGTTCTTGCTTCCATGAGAAGCACAGAGGCTTCAAAGCCACCAAAATTCTTGCTAACGGAGGTTGGGAAGAAGAATAATACATTAATTGACATTTGTGTGTCATGTCCTTTCATGTTCCACCCACCGGTCCTTTCTGCATTGCAAATCCCCCAGCCGCTTGGTCTCCCCTGACCTTCTTCATTGCTACTTCACAAGTACCCCATCTAGGGAGCGATTTTTAACTGCCAAACACAGGCTGGTGTATCTTTGCAGCTCATGACTGAGGACGAAATAAGATTCTCTCATCTTGTTTGCAGTGCTGATTTGTTAGCTTTCTATTGATTAAAGATCTCAACGCACAATTTGTTTTTCATCTTAAGTAAGAATATTCTGTGTCTGTCCTCCTGTCTGTGAGTTATTGATGTACTGTGATCTGTAAAAACTATTCTGTCCCAAACGTTGGGGGCACTCCACCTTCCTGAAGGGTTTTGGAAAGATAGTCATTCATCCTATTCCAAATCAATGCATTTCAGCTTCTCCCAGGAGGTTTGCTGTAAGTAAAGAAAAATTAGATTTAGATGAAAACAGTTAAGGATAGGAAGGCCCCTCTTAATTTCTATTATTTCATAACTGGCTTATTGCAGGAAGATCTATAAATATATATAACACTGGACAAAGCTTTCACACTGCTTGGTATTCCTCCCCCCACACTCTTATTTGGAACAGGAGGCATCATGGCAGTTTTGTTCTGTTGGCAAACACAGTTTAAGAACCACTGCATCTATTGGGCCATTAGAGGAGAGTTTGAGCTCTTAGAAATTGCACTGCTCATTCATATCAGAAAATGAGTGTAAATTATAAAATACATGAAACTGACACCCTTAAGGGCAGCAAATTGATTCCTTAAAGGAATAAAGTAAATCAGTCATAAAAATGGTAACCCAACAGGCTTTTTTGCTTTAATCTCAACTTACTTGTGTTCATATAAGCTCTGTTATTTCACTTCCAAATATTATTTTTATTATAAGATTGTCATAAAAGATGCTAAATATTAACATCTTTAAAACTGCAAAATCCAACGACCCATTAATACTGCTTACCTTGGGTTTTATCTTTTAGAAATATTGGCTTTAGGAGCATATAATGAATTATGGAAATACATACAGGTGGTATGTCTTCATTATTCTTGATTTACCACTCAAGATAGATAGAGCTAATAATAACTGAACTCATATAGAAAATGTTTGATCAGAGCCATTTTATCCTTTATTCCCATGCAGTTGCAAGCATTTCCTCATAATTTGCCAACTTTATTTTTGTCATTCATTTAAGCATGTTTTTTTCCCCATTTAAGGATAAGTGCAGTAATAATTTTAATGGGTGCAGTGAAAGGGAAGACCACCCAGAGATTAATATTTGGACACAGCATGATTTGAATGCAGCCTTTGATGCTGGTGAGCCTGGGAGAGTTTTGACAGATAAATCAAGCACATGTGTTTACACTGCATTTAGCGAGGCATTTAGTCTTGTGTCAGTAATGGGTGTCTGAGCTACTGTTTGTGAATGTCCTTACTTATGACGAGGAGAGGTTTTTCATCTGCTTTGACAAACACGTATCATGTCCATGTCGACATGACAGAAGCCTTTCTAAGTCTATTTTTTCTGTGTGGCACAGTTCCTTTAGCTCTGATCTATATGGCGAGTCAATAATCTGGTCATTTGACTCAGCCTTTTTAAACTTGGGATTCATCACAGGCCCACGGGCACCATTTCCAACCCTGAACTTGCTCAAGAGATCTCAGGGCTCCCAGCCCTGTTGCAGCTCAGTTTAGTTCTTAACACTCTGTGCTGCTATGCATATTAATATGCTGGCTTTTCTGCATGCTTCTAAGAGTGCCTTGAGGTTGGAGACTATCTCTTTTATCTTTCTGTACCCAGAACCTGGCAGAACATATAGCAAGTGCTCAACGCATAGGGACAGAAGGCAAGGATTTCAGGAGGTGCCACCACTGGAGATCATAGAAGAATTCATATGGCAGAAAAGAGTGTGATTATTCTATTGAGGCTCAAAGAAGACTTCAAAGAGGAAGTAGAATTAGGGCCTGGACAGAAAGGGTAGAAAACAGAATTCATGTGAGTAGCTCTTAGAATGCAGATAAAGGTACATGATTTCAAACATGCAAATGCAGTTCATTTTGGACCCAAAGTCCATGTTTCAGCCAACAGTGCATTTCACTGAGTTTAGGAAAAGCCACCTAGGTTAGTTCAATTCAAAGATGTTTGGGTGGGAGAAGGAAAGCTGATCAGAACCTAGGTGAATTGGAGTGAGGGATCTGAAAGGAGGGAAAAGCATTTCTCTCTGTTGCTAAACATAGGGCTTGGCTCTGAAACTTCTCTGACTGCGCAAGCTACTATTTTCCCCAGCTCCTCTGAATTTTAAATCTTTTCCTTCTGCTCCATCATGGGCCACTATGGCTGCCTGCTCTGAACTGATCAGACCTCACAATTCTACTGCCCATGGCCAAGGTGATGGACCCTTAGATAATTTTCAGGAGAATGTGAGCTTGCTGACCACTGGTCAGTCAGTGAGTTGGCTGATTGTGACCTGGAGGCCATTTCTGGCTCTGTTGGCTAAGACTGGTGAAGGAGGTAGGCAGGAAGACCTGCCCAGGTGATTGAAGGACTCAGATTCTTTAAAATGAGCTGTAAGCTGGGCAGACAATAAAATATGCCCTATTTTGTTGAGTACAAAAGCAAACCAAGCCACAGGAAGGGGTCCACTTGAGTGTTTAAAGCCTTCAGTATGTACCTCGTAGCTGGGAGGCTGCTGCATGGGGTTGACCATTGTCCACGCTGATTTGAGGAGCTGAGAAAGAGCCTCTTTCCCTTGGTGCACGTAAGCATGGAGATGTCTCCAAGAACCTGGCTTTCAGTTTAGACAATCTGCCTCTTCAACAGAGCTCTGTCACCTTCTCTGAGAGCCTCCTGAATTCTTTATAGTGCTCTTCTCGCCCTGGATTATGATGGGCCCCATGTAAGTGTGAGGAGTGTTGATAGCTGTTTCAATTAAAATGAAAGGCTGTCACCCCAAGGCAAGGTGTCTGTTGCTCTGAATCTGTTTCCTAAAAGCAAAACAGCTTTTCAATATGGAGCAGATATTTATAGGGTGGCTACTCTGCTGTAGGGATGAGGTCTTTGGTGATGAAAGTGATGCTTCCATCCCTGATCTCATGAAAATGATGTTCTAGAGATAGGAGGTAGGCAATAAACAAAGAGTAAGATAGTATTAGACAGTAAGTGCTACAGAAAGCAACATCAGCGACATTGGCTGGAGAGCCATGAGAGTATTTCGCCAGATAAAGTGGGTACTGTCCGAGAGGCTGCTGTTTGTTACATGAGAATGACCTTCATGTCCTGTTCCAACCAGTTCCCTTCTGAGTTGCTGCAAAGGTCCAGTGTTGGCCATCGTATTGATATTCTCTTTCAGGCCTCATTTAGGCTGTGTGTCACTTCTCTGTTAATGATGTTTCATCTTAGGGAAAATGCTGATGCAGATGGGGATCTTTAATATGTACTTCCTATTAGGATGACATCGTATTTCCCTAGTCAATGTCCAAAGCCCAAGTGTAGGAATACTTGAAGTCACACAAACCTTCTGGCTCAAATTGGCAGAGGGAAACTCCTCTGTTAGAGTTTTAAGGTCCTTTGTTTAAGCTTTGGTGTTTACTTTCTGCAATCCTTTTCAGTTAGGATTTCACATTCGAAGAAATGTGCATTCCAACATTTTGTCAGGCTAAATGAATGCTATCCATGCTAAATAATAAACCAATATGTGCTTTGATGTTGCACAAACTCTTGTTTGCTATAGTTGTTTAATTCAGCACCCACTGAACTGGGGCTAAGTGGGCTCATTATCAGAGAGGTAATTATCAGGTGCCTCGTGAAAAGTTTCTTGGACTCATACTTGCAGAAAATGTGACATGATGGGACCCATCTGGGAGATTCAGAAGCTATGGTAGTACTCATGCCTTGTGGAAGCTTTTGAGGTGAAATAAATCCTTTTAAGTTGCATTTCCAAACTGAGTTGTCCACCAGGCCACTTTCTGGGGCATAGTATTTAATAGTTGTTCTAGGAATATGCATGAAAACATTCACTGGACCTGCATCTGCCAATGTGGAAATGTAAGGCTCTGAGCAAGCCATGCGTACTCTGGGAAGTTTCGAGCACATTATCACTTACTTACAGGCACTAATGACTCCAATAATGTAGTGAAGTTTAGCATAAATAGGCTCATCATTAAAGCTGATGGCAGAAATATAAACAAGGCCCACACTGTTAAATTTGTTATTTGTTTGTTATGCATCTGGAATTATCCCACTGTCTCTAGCTGTCTCATACTAAGCGTTCATAAACCTAAAGAGAATGTGGTATTATTTTGTTTCTCTGTCCAACCAAGAAGAATGAAGTAATTTTAAAAAACATGAGCTTTCCTACTAAGGGGATTACCAAAGCTGGGTAAGACAGTTCTTGGAATTTCCTCGGTGACATCTACCTTTCTGGTTACAAGGCCCTTCACAGCACCAGGATTTTGCAGAGAAATCCAGCAATGGATGCTGAGAAAAAATTTAAAGGGTCTCATGCTGTGACCTTCGCAAGGTTCTTGCTGAACTATTGTGCCATTATCTGTTGGCAAAGATGGTAGCAAAGTAACTTTCCCACAAAGGGTGTACAAGGCACCATGCTGTGAGAGTTACAAGTGTGAGCTAGGTTGGAAGCCATACTGGTTGGTCATAGTTGCTGGTATTGGATAGTAGCATGCATTACTCCTTCATTGCTGTAAAAAGGTGGAGCTGATAATAGGGAAATGTGGGGATTAATTATACTAATACACAGAAAAATACTTAGACTTATAACTGGCATACAAATATACACATATGCAATGTACTGCAACTTTTACATGAAATGGATGTGCTTGAAACTATGAAAAATTATAGTCATGCAAAATAATAGCTATTCCACACTCTTAGGGATACAGACTAAAAATAAAAAGACCCCCCCCCATGTTTACTGCCTGCATGCAGCTTGCAGGTGAAAACACACAAGTCCCTGAATGAGTTACAAAAGACCACTTGGGTATTTTCTCCAATGTCAGTATCAGAGAAGGTTTAACACTTCCTTGAACAGAGTTATCTGTTTCATAGGGAGGCTTACTCTACTTTAATGGCTGGATGAGGGGACCGTGAAGGTTTCTAGGGCAGATGGAAAGAGAGAGTGGGGGGAAAGGAAACAAGCTGGTGGTCATTGGAGGAAAGGTGGATCTTTCTCAGGACTTCTTGGTCTGCATTCGTCTTTGACCAATTGCATCTGATCTCAGTCTAGGTTGCTCCTTCACGTAGCTCTTTAAAGCAAAGAGTGGGCTTTGTGCCACTCTCTCTGCACAGGAGGCCAGAAACCGTCAGGAGTAGGGCCCCAGCGACGCATCTCAAATTGCAAATCTGTGAGTGGATGTTGCAAGCCCCTAGCTAAATCCCACTTTCTTTGCAACGGTTCTAGGAGCCCTTCCTATGGTAACCATCCTCACCGGCTTCTCAGCCTTCCTGCTTCTTGATAACAGGCCTACAGGTATTTCCATCAGAGTGTCCCTTAGGTTAGCTCCCAAATGCCCTCATAATAATATACACCTTTGTAAAGTTAACATCATGAATCATACACAGTGGCCCCGAGAGAAGGTGTTTTGAACTTTTGTGACTTTAAAAGTAAACGAAACAGTTAACATCTGTCCAATTTATTTGCTAAAACCCATGTTAATCATCCCAGGATTAAATGTGCAGACACTTCCTTGGGACACACAGTACACTGCACTGTTTACTTTTCTATCTTATGGGACAGGCTGTGAACTCTTTCAGGGGAGCACTGTCCTATCTCTGTCCCTTTACCTCCTGGCACAGCGGCAGGGCAGACCACATGGTCAGCAGAGGCTAGTTGAATGAACGGTTGAATGAGTGAATAGTGCACGGACTTGTGGTTCAGTGAAAAGCAGGCTACAGAAAACCAGTTTAGCTGCTATTTTTGCTTCAAGCTCGCCGCAAACTTGGAAGAAGGCTGCCAGGTTCCTATTCGTTCCTGGCTCTCCCCCAATTTGCTATTATGCAAAGTGGCAGTTCTGAGATTCAAGTTTTGCCTCTGATTTGACTTGAGCCTCATTGAGAACAGGAGCCCTGTCTGTATTATTTATAACCCTATCCCAGCACAGTTGCTTGTGTCTGATATATGTTCAATAAATGCTTATTGATGAACAAGTGATCAGAATAGTTGGCAGAGTCATGTAAGCAAGACTGAGATTGATCTATCTACCTACCTGCCTACCTCCCTGGCTCTGTAGGCTATTTTTTTATTATTACAAAAGCTTTCACATTCATACTGTCTCCTGCTTTTCCAAGTGAGAAGCTCCTCTCACGACACTTGCCCAGTGAGCGTTGCTCTTTCTGATCTCTGGTTTCAATCCAAATTACCTTTCTCTCCGAGACCTTCCCTCTCCATTTCCTCCCAGACCCCTAATTCTCTCCCCTGGCTGTTGTTAGATGCACCCCAGCACAGGTCCCAGCTGGCAGTGTTGCTGGCCTGACATTAGGCAGCCCCCTCTCCTGTTGCAATGTCAGCCCTGCAGTCAAGGCCTCCGAGCGCCTGAGCACCGTCGTTGTGTCCCGTGCAGGGTGCACGGTGGACTCTGCATGAACATTTTCAGAACGAACAATTCAAGGAGTGAAAAGAATAATGAATACGAGACCGTTCCTAATTTTTGTAGCCCTTTCTCCCCAAATGAACACTGTTCACATTTTGGGTGTATATTCTTTTATTTTTAAAAGAATATGTATGCATATTTTAAAATAAAGGTAGTTTTATTTAAACTGCTGATAGTTTTTTTACTTACCATTTCCCCACATAATAACTGAATTTTGCTTCTCTCTGTGTTGCTCCCCCTCACCCCCTGTACCAGAGATGTCATGTTACTTTTACTAAGCACACTAATTTTAGTCACAGTGGCCTCCTTATGCTCCTTGGGCTTCCCACTCATGCCCCAGCCTCAGGGCCTTTGCATATCCTACTCCCTCTCTCTCTGGAATTCTTTCCCTTTGCATAACCACATGACCAATACCCTCATCTTCTTTAGGTCTTGTTCTACTATGGTCTCTGTGGGTCCTTCTCTGATCACCCTTCTCTTCTCCTTCTCTTTTTTTTCTGCTTTGTGCTTCTCCATAGTAATTGGCACCCTCTGATACAACAGATCTTTTCTTATTTATTAGAGCTCCATTTCCACTGACCTAAAATGCAAATGCAAAGAGAACAAGCAAGTTTTCTTATAACCTAGAGCTGCGAACAGTGGTTGGGATATTTTATTGAGATGCTTGGTTACCGCAGTACATGGTCTTGTTAGGTGTTCTACCTGTGTGGGCCCTGCTGATTTAATTGATCGAGTGTATGAGTGACAATGGTCTTAGGGAAGAATAATATTACGAAAGCTAAATGGTTCCTTGAGGGCCCCAGGAAATTAGTTTTGTAGGTGATAATTTTAGCCCAATGCCACGGTTTCTGAGTCATTATCTGGTAGCAGACTTTGTGTCCTGATTAGAAGCGTGGACTCTTTTCTCGGTAGCTGCTTTTAGAACCTATGGATTTGCCGTGGTTTTTATTCTCAATGAAGAAGGAAGGGGAGTGTTTATTTTTTTGCTTTAGATGGGATGTCTTTAGAGCCCGACGGGAGAAAAGCGGCCTCTTCTCTCAGGAGTCAAAATGAAGCCACAAATTTTGTCGTCAAGTGGGTCAGATAAGCCGTAGAAGCAAAGCCACTTTCCTTGACCAGCCTTTGTCCTACCTGCATCTTCCAGGCCACCTTAGAGACTATGTCCTGAGATGGGTGTGGGTAGAGACAGTGACAGTGTGGGAAGAGGACAGTGTGCACCATTTTCCCTTGGGCCCCCTGCTTTCGCTTGACAAAGTGACTCCTTGAATTGCATGTCCCTCGCCTCTACTCTGCCTGGAGTCCCTGCTTGGCAGTCTGAGAAGTCCCTCATGAGACCTAGCTTGTTAAGGAAACGCAGGTCTGGGGTTCGGTTCTATCAGCCTAGCGATTCTTGAGTGTGAGGTCAGTGTAGGAGACTGGTGGCGACTTAACGGCCTGTGTCAGCTGGGGAGATGGTGCCTGCAGTGGACACTCTGAGGGGTGGGTAAATTCCAGGTAGGCAGTGGACTGACTGTCTGGAGTCTGAGACCTCTTTCCCAGGAGCCCTCCCTCTTCAGTGCACCCCCATCTTGTGAACCCCAGGCCACACTCTGTCCAAGTGTGTTAAGGCTCCTCTGGAAGGAGGGTTTTATTGTGCCCGCTCCTTATTTCCCTGGTTTTCTTCCTCAATCACTGTCCTAAGGCTCCTGGCTCAGCATCTTCTGGTGTCTCCGATGGCTGTTTGAAAACCACTTTTAGTGATTAGCTTTCCCTCCATTCTCCTACCTCTTATTAGTCCTTTTGTTATCTGGAGAATCATTCAATATGGCTCACAGGAAAAGAAACAGATTAAATTTGGGTCGCCAAAAACAGCCTCTTCGTCATCGTTGGACGAGGTCGTTGTCTTCTGGGACTGAGCTTGGCGAGTAAAGGAAATGTCACCCACCACTCTGAAAAGGCTGGAGTTGCTGAGGATGGGCACATTCATCTGGAGTTGGGGGTTTGAAAGACTCTTCCTAAGACCTGCTTTCCTTAGGCATGGGAGCACTAAGAAAGAGCTTCACCTTTCTTTGTCTCCCTTTTCATCAGCAGAATCCTATATTTAGGCCATTGGCATATAATTGGGCATCTCTTGCAGGCAGGTCCCGGCATTCCTTTCAGGAATTTCTGGAGCCATGAATGGGGTCGGCTGAGGGCCGAGTGTATTATCCTAGTCCTCTTCTGGCAACACACACATTTGAGGAGAGTGTTATTTTCAGAAAGCCATCAAGGTGGCCCTGTCCAAAGATCAGCCACAAAATCACAGATTCTCAGCATTGTTGTGAACAAAAGAAATTCCTTGTTCTTGTCTCAAGGCAATGTGATTACAGGGCCCCTGATCAGATAGGTGACCCAAGACGGATGCCTTCTTGAGTATAACTCATGGTTATCTGTATCTGTCCCCACCTTTATCTCTGTGTGTGCCCTTTGCGTTTGAAGATGGATTTATTTCCAGCCCTAGCCTCCGCCACCCCTTGTGTTTACCCTTGCTTTCAGCACTGAGGGTGAATGGATTCTCTCACCCATGTCTCTGTGGGCTTAGTGTCTCACACAGCCAGATGGCAAGTGGACATCCAGGGCAGGTTTTAGCTCCTGAGCCAGTGATGCTCTCCAGGCAATCCCTGGAGCAGGAGGGCAGGGGACAGGCCTGCCTCTGCTGGGCACCTTGAGTGCCCCGGCACTTTTCCTTTCTCCCCAGGGAAGGAGCCAGCCAGCTTGTTTGGGTGGGTTGATTTGCCATCCTGTTAAGTTATCAGATAAATGTGTTGCAGAGATGCTGCCTTTTAGGCTTAATCCTGATAACTGAGATGTAATGGACCAGAGTTTTATAAACCTCTTTTTTTGGTGCACTCAGGTTTGGCGTGTAAGCTCACAACAATCACTTTTCTGTGCGTTGAGTACATTACGCCCTGATGCGTGTGCTCCACTGCTCATTAACACAGGCAAATGAAGGAAGGGAAGCCTCCTGTCCTCATGCAGGGAGACACTCATGATGCCAACATGTGTGTCAAGAGCCCTCAGAACCATGCGGTTGGGAGAGATGACAATTAGTAGGGAAAGTCTGTTTTTTCTCTCCGCTTACATTTTGTAAAAAAGACAAAAAGTTATCACTGACAAATAATGTGTGCATTTCACACTTAGAGTCATTATCAGTTGATTTTTAACATTCAGCAAAAATTAACTATCAAATGTGTCAGAAATTTCTGATGTAGAGAAAAACAACTGAGGAAAATTGAAATGGTTTAACCCATTTTGCATCTACCATCGATTAAAAAAAAAAAAACTGCACTGGAGAAGTCCTCGGAGTTTGGAAGGAGTCATTGCTAATGGAAACAAGCTTCCCTTGGTAGATCACAATATACGACCCCAAGCACAAGAAGTTAAAAGAGGTGCTGGATTGAGGCCACAGCGTGTGTTGTAGGTTAAAGGACCAAGTTTCAAATCAATACTCTTGCTTAATAGTCCCTGCTATGTTTTCAGTCAGGGTCAGATGTATTCCTGGGCACACACTAGGATCTTTGCATTCCCATGGATCTTTCCTGTGTTTCCAGCTGGATACGGTCTGTAGGTCAAAGGACAGCTGACCATTTTAGTGGTCAGAGGGCTTTGCCCCTGTGTGGGGAGAAAGCGGTTCTTTTGTTCTTCCACTGCTTAACAAGAAGCAGCAGCACCTGAAACCTGTCAGGCCTGGTTAAGACTTTGGTGACTGGCAAAAGAGAATGCTTTTCATATGACTGAGCTGGTTATTCCCAGGCACATACTCTGGTATTTCACCAGGAACAACCAGAGGTCCTCAAACAAACAGCCCTATAGGATTTGCGAACAGGAAGCGTTCCTTCTCTTGTTGACCTTAACTTATATGTTGAGGACTTAAGAGGTGGTGCTGTACACCATGGTGTATCTATGGCAGCTTCTGATTTCACTGTGATTGGACTGCGTCCAATTGTCCCTTTGGTTCTGCTTCTTAAAACTGCCAAGAATTGGAGGTTGAGAGAGACCTGACTTAACTAGAGAAACTGAAATGGAACAGGCTGTGGGTGGATCTTCATGTTTCTCAGGTTGTGGGTGAGTTACCTGACCTTCACAGGGGATTAGGAGGGGTACACATGACATGGTAGCCCCATCTGATTGCAGACCTGGCAGTGTATTTGTTATTATAGCTTTTAGATGTCTGCTAGCTGGTTTAATCTGGTGAGCACACTGATCTGGGGTGTGGCCAGTTACACTCAGGCCCTTGGGTTCCATACTGACCTGGGACATCTGGGTCCCTGATTTTCATTTTGACAAGAAGCTGATCAGATGTTTGCATGAAAATTTAGAAACAGGTGTCTTCTTATCATAGAACTATCAGTATATAGGAGCTGTATTGCATGAAGATATACGTGTTTGAGCTATAAAAAAATGGGTCAGACATTGCTTGATTGTTCCACCAGCACTTCAGGGAAAACATTTTGAAAAAGCTGCTGTGTGCACTGATCTGCTAACCCCTTGTATGTGGCTGAGAAACACTGAAGTTACACTGAGATCTGAATCTGTTCATGGCCAAAAGCCAGAAATGTCATCCAGGCCTTCTGTCCGATATGACTCCCTATATACACTGGCTCCCATTTCTTGCAAGAGGCGGCATGGGCCAGTAGACTGGACATGGATCTCAAATTTTGGAAGGTAAATCCCTCCCTCTTCACTTACTGTATCACCTTTAGGCAGCTCATCATAACAGCTTTTCCTGTTCCATAGCTTTCTTCCTACATCTGTGACATGGGTTTGGGCAGAGTATGATGGGACATTCATTCTCTAGGGGACCATGCTATGCTGAGTAGCCATTGTACCTGATTTTGTTGGGGCTTCCTAGGCCGCCTCCTGCAGTGTACTGGGTATTGAACCCAAGGCCTTTGTTCTGAGCTATATCCAAGCCTTTTTAAATATTTATTTTTTGAGATAGGGTTTCCCAGGTTTCTAAGTTGCCCAGGCTGGATTGAAACTTGTGATTGTTCTGCCTCAGCCTTCCAGAGTGCTGTGATTACAGACAGGCACTGCTATGCTGGGCACTTATATCTGTCTTAGTTCACGTGGGCTGCTGCTGTAACACAATACCACTGAATGTGTGGCTTATGCAACAGAAATTTATTTCCTCATATTTCTGGAGACTAAAGGCTAAAATCAAGGAGTTTCCAGGGTTGATTTCATTGTAAGCATTCTCTCTTTGACTTGGCATCTTCTCCCTTGTCTTCACATGGTTTTCCCTTTGTGTGTGTCTGTACCCTAATCTCTTTTAGTCATGTTCGATTCAGGACTAAGCACATGTCCTCATTTTACTTAATTACCTCCTTAAATGCTCTGTCTCCAAACACTCCAACATAGCCAAATTCAGACATACTTGGAGTTCGGAATCTGACAGAAGAATTTCAGGGGCCCATAATTTAGCCCATAGCACAGACTTGCAGAAGGTGGGGGACTGATATTATAATTCCCAGGTGGATAAACAGGCTGGAAAGTTCTGTTTAGTATTGTGTAGAGAGTGGCAGTGCCCAGGCATTAGTTAGGCCTTGTCTGACTTCATGGTTTATGCTCTACTTTGTTTCTCTGGCTCTGCTAAAGCAGACCTCCCCGCTGCAGATGTTTGACACGATGACTGCCCAAGTGCAGTGTTTCCATGTCCCATCCCTGAGGTGCACCTCCTCTGATTCTTATTACACTGTGTTCATATGTGTAGAACGCAGTGTGACTTTGTAGCCTTCCTGTGCTTCAGGAGACATCTCTCTACAGGAACAGAGATTCTAGAGTTTAAAAGATCATTCTTTGTGGAAATGGCGGATGGACTTCTTATTACCTTTGAATGACCTGGTTCTAGCCAAGGTTCAAAAATAAGTGCTCATTGACCCAGTTGACTATACCTTTATAATATTCCAACAGTTCAATTAAGTGCCTCCACAATATCTCCATATGTTGGCTGGATGCAAGGTGCCAATATTTTAACACTGCTTTCTCATTAAAATGATCAGGGCACTGGAAGATTCCAGTGTGTGCCTCACCTGGGACATCCCCAAGGGAAACGTGCCTGCCAAGCAAACCAGAAATAGTGTCAGGGAAGAAGTGCACCCCTTTGCTGGCTGCCCTCCTGGATCAAGTCATTAATGAGCACTTTTTACTCTTGGCAGGGCCAGGTAAGTTTGAGGAGTGTACCTCCTGTGGTGTTTAAACACATTCCAGTTACTCCCATGATAGTGATGCATGAAGAATCAACATATTGACCCCCCCAGAGTACATATTAAATTCTGAAGGATTAATCAAAACTGCACCATGTTGTGTGCAATTAAACCCTTGAAAGGCAAAATAAATTTGCTAGAGCAGTAGCAGCTCTTGTACCACTTCTGGCTGGAACGAGGCATTTTTCAGTTCTATTACTAACAGATGAGTTTTTGCTCAGGAGCATTTTTCAGGAGGTGGGATGGGCTAGAAGGAGCCATCTGCAAAGCCCTTTCATGGGTGGGAGGAGAGTGGTGAGCCAAACTCTTTTAGTGTTATGCTTTGGAACAGGGTAAATACCAAGCAAAATCCTTCTAGCAGAAGGAGCAGTGGGTCATGTCATTTTCTTATAAGAGAAGAATATGCCAAGGGGCATGTGCTACAAGAAGCATGGAGAGGGACAGAACTCAGCTCTCTGCCAGGGCCCTGTGGTGAAGAGCATGCCCGGGAAGAAAGGCTGTGAGAAGGATTGTGTTGTTCACTGAACCATGTTCCCTCTTTGATAATCGTGATGCCTTGATGTCCACTCCCAATTCAGTTAAATAGGAACTTGGAGAAGGTTCTTTTCTCTTCTCAGCTATGTCTAGAGTCACTAAGGATGGGCCCTCAGAGAGATACTGTTGCATTCCACTGAAGTATCTCAGGGCTGCCAAATTGCCCATTGTGCAGCCATTTTGGTTTATTGTGTTTTTTAAAGAGTTCATTAGAGCCCATTGCAAAGAGCTGGGGAGCTGTGTGTTTAGTTTGCCAAGGGGCGAGAGAGGAAAGGGTCAGTATCGGATTGCTCTGGAATGACAAAGGACAGGCAACAGTCCACAGAAACAGTAGTTCCCAGCTGGGCCCAAGTGGAGGAGGAGAATAGTAGCAATGTGAGATCTGCAGATAGGGAGTTGAGTAGTTCAAAAAGTCTTAATAAAGACATAGATAAGACCAGAATCACATTTTTCTTTGTCCACTTTGGACAATAAATTTACTGTGCTAGTCAGAGTGCCAGGGTTTATGAGAGACTCGTGAGGATGGAGAATGGAGTAGGCTGCTAAGAGCAAAACTCTATTTCTCTGTCTCCTGTTTTACCAAAAAGAGAATGTTAGTGAATCAAAATGAGAAGTAGTTCCTATAAATAATTCAAAATTGTATTCATTACAAGAAAAATGTTATGTAGAACGATGGGAAATCCTTGAATTAACAACCTCAGAAGCCCTCACTATGTGCAATGTCGCAATTAGAAAAATAAGGATAATGTGCTTAATTTATACAAAGTACATTTGGTTTTTTTCCCCTTAAAGTTCAGAAATAAATTTTACGGGAGATGCATTGAAAACTCTCATGACATCTGGAATATGGAGATCTAATTGCTGATTCAATGGCATTGCGAACATGCAAACATATTTCCTTGGTGAAATGTCAAAAAGGCAGCAATCAAAATGAAGCGTTTAAGCATTAAAAGGAAGAAATGATGACTGGGTTGATTTGTAAACATTTATCTCTAAGCTCACTTTACGAAAAAGAAGGAATAAGTTCGGGAACATGATGGCAGACTTGCACATCCCAAGCCCACCTAACACGAGGGCACGGGTGTCTCAAGACACGCGATGCGTTTGATCCAAAGTTGTATTTCCCTTTAATAGTCCTATTTATATTTTCACATGGGGTTTATTGTTTTTAATGGGCAGCAAGAGGTTCAAAGGTATTAAGGAAGGAATAGACTAAGATGGAACATTTCTATATTTGAAATAATCACAGTAAATGTGTTTGGGAGTCATATACTTATCCTAGGATGTTGTTTATTGTAACAGCATTGACTTTCACTTGTGTTAGAAGGTGGTCTTGGCATCCCCAGACCATGGCCTGACTGGGCAACTCTGACCATTTATTGCTAAAGGTTCTGAGGGTCATTGTCGGTGAGACTTGATTGCCTTTTTTTGTTTTGTTTTGTTTTGTTTTGAGACAGTGTCTCACTATGTAGTTGAGACTGACCTGGAACTCACTATGTAGCCCAGGCTGATCTCGAATTCATGGCGATCCTCCTGCCTCAGCCTCCCAAATACCTGGCTACCTGATTGTCTTTTGAAGAGGCCGATTATGATTTCAGGGTACATCTTTGGCTTGCTCCTCATTCTAGTGAAAGGAGCACCTTGCAACTGTCAACTGGAAGGTTAACCATAAAACCAAAATGTGTTAAGCCACCCAACAGAGAAAGCAAATAAACTTGTCGCTAGCATAACGTTCTCTCCTGCTTGCTTGTATAAATCTGGAAGTAGTCTGGAAAGAATTTTCCAAAGAAAGTAGAAATATTGTTAAACAACACCAACCCTCACCTGGGGAGGTAAGGATGCTTGTCTTGACCACTAAATGAATAATTTCCCCGAGTGAATATGTTTCCTGGGTCCCACATTACACCAGTCACCTACAATGAAACCCCTCTTCAGGGAAGTCCTGATAGAGAAATAAAATGTGCTGGTGGAACACAGTTGCTTTCCCATGAGGAATTGCATCTGTAAGGTCTCCACTGTATTGTGCTTGCAAATAACATTTATTTCTGTAGTGTAAATATGCAAGAGTTCATTTTAATAAAAAGTAAGTCCTAAAATAAGGTAAAACCCATGACTAGACTTGCATTTGAAGATTTAGAGCGTATTCATCTGCTGGTTTTCGGTATAAATATTCATTGGTTTTGAGCTCTCAGGTGTTGGAACTTTTAATCTGCATTCAGATGGAGGTACTTTAATCAGACAGTTCATAAAAGTCTGCAACCCCCCCCCCCCCGAAAAACACCACAACAGAGTAGCAGAGAGAATAGGAGTTAGCAGGGCTCCATAGTAGACCACCAAGCTGAACTGCCTTGCTAGAGGGCAAAGAAAATAAACACCAAATGCCATTTTGTGCCATAATATCAATATTCTATTAAAAATAAATCTCTGGCTGATAGACCGAAAAGTCTCAAAAACCTGTCACTTGACTGCAGTCTTCAGAGATGACTGATAATGGGTAAAAAATCCCATAGCATCTGTTTACCATGTACTCACACAAACTGTGAGGAATGTTGTTAAATGTCAGCAGTAACGAATGCATGTGTATTAGCTATCACAGGGCAATGTTGCCACCGAGCCGAGCCGGCACTGGGGACTGCTCCAAATTAGGTAGGTCAAGTGAGAAAGGTACTGGAGGAGCCCTTTGAAAAGGATGTTGTTGGTCTGACAAAAAAAAAAAAAAAAAAAAAAAAAAAAAAAAAAAAAAAAAATCTGAACTGCAAATGTTAACGCGTGAATAGCTGTGAACATCCGGGAAACCCCTTACATCAGATTTTGAATGAAGTTTTAGATCACAGGAAGGTTTCTCCTCAAGACCCCAGTAGGAAGGTCAGTTTTGGGAGAGCAGGCAGTGGAGGGAAAAATCGCTTTGCAAGAGATGAGTTTTACATTTGCAGCCTCTCTGGTTTCTCTTGGTAACCAAAGCACAAACTGAGAAAAGAAAGTCACTGAGGTCCAATCACTGACTAAACAATGTGATGGAGACAGTGTTGTTAGCGGCTACTGTCTGCCTCCAGAGTTATGCACCGCTTCATTACTTAGGGGGAAACCCTATGCTTGGTCCCAGCAAGCTCATCGGAACTAGCGGTGGTCTTCCACATGGACTTTACAGCAGGGAGTGTCTTTTCATTAAACAGGAAGAGGCTTGATAATAGACTTTGATGATGGAGATTTTCTTATTCCAATGAAAAAGCCCCGCCAAGGGAATATGGCACACTGAGGAGTGTAGGGTGTGTTTGTAGAAAGAACTGAGAAAAATTTGACTCTACCACTTGCAGTACCCTAGCAGTGGGTGTACTTTTTAATAGTCAATATTGCTGCTTCAGTTTCCCCCTTTTCCAAATGGGGCTACCTACAACACTACATTGATGGGGTTGTTGGAAGGAGGCAATATGATAATTCAGCGGGTCAGCGCTCAGACCTGTGAGAGACAAATTCAGAGCAAGGCCAGTACGAATCAGTGAAGGGCTTGCACCCACATCTACGTGGGTTCATTATTTTCTGTGAGCATGAGTTCTCACTATGGCATCTGAAGAGCTGGGACTTACCAGTTCAGTGTGATGATTTGTAATCCACACAGCTTTACTTCCTGAGCGGTGTGTTTGTGTACAAAATAGTTTCATCCAAAACGCTGAAAAGAAACAGTTTCCTTTCTGATCTTGTCTTCAACATTAATTGGTTTATTAAACTTCTTTAAAAAAAAAAAACAGAACCAAAGTCACCTTTGGAATAAATCACGTTCTGGTTGTATTTTCAGTTGTGGCGTTTTAACCAATTTTGCTTGGCTAGTTATATAAATCGCAGAAGGGAAAACATACAAAATCAGAGTGAGTGGTTTCCTCCCATTTGTCTAATCTCATTAGTTGGAAACATATTGAGAAGGGTGATTAACCTTGCCTTTTTTGTTGTGCAGTTTGAAGTTTCTCTTTTTTTGTGTGTGTGTCATGCTGCCTACTGACCTGCTCCACACACCTGTCACCTGGCTGGCTAGCATACTTGATCCATGGGGCATAGACCCCATCTTACTCGTTGGCACAATGCACATTCTGAGAACAGTTCCTGACACTTCCCAGACATTCGTTTACCTTTTGTTGAGTAAGTGTAGTTGTAATAGCAGATGCTGATTAGCGAAGTCTGTGTCTGATGCTTTTAGCTCAACCAATGGATTTTGGTGCTTTTGGTGCTAGTTATAACCTTGTTGCTCAGATTGAAGTTGTTTTTAACACTTTGTCAGAGTATATTTTTTTTCTTTCAATCATTCAAGAAGCATTTATCACAGAAATGCTGTGTGCCTGGCACAGTGTTAGGCACTGATGATCCCTTGATCTGGGGAGGTGCATCATCAATAAAGATATGATGAAGAGGGGCATGGATTCTGTGATAGAAGAACAGTGAGGGGGTGGTGACTACAAAGGGCAGCTCTATCTAGAGGGTATCGCAGACATTTCCTGCAGGAAGTAGGTGGAAAAAAATCTTTGCAGGTTTTTCTGGGTGTAGAGTGGTGGAGGGCACAAAGTGTAGACCGCAAGGCTCAGCATATTGGGCTGGGTGCCAGAAGCAGGTGGGTGCTTGAGAAATGAGTCAAAAATCGAGGGTAGGAACAGTGCCTTGTCCTAAGGAAGTTGGACCTCATTTTGTAGGTAATGAGTGGCTTTTGGTGAGTCACAGGTAGCTTGCAGCACGAGCTAATTTTCATTTATAGAAGCAAAATACTAGTGCTAGAGGTGGATTTAGGCTAAGCCCCCTCCCCCCCCATCTTACAGATGAGGAAATTCAGGCCTGGAGATATGCAGCCATTGGAGGTGATGACACATCATAGGAAGCTCAGAAGGGTGACTTCTAGTAAGATGGCTTGTGGCCAAGTTGAGTCTGCTTGTCTTATTGTTGGTACCCAAAAAGTCACTTCATCTTTTTAAATCTCAGTTTCTCAATCTTTAAGATAGAGACAGCAATCAAAGCGATGCGTATGAAAGCCTCTGACAGTGTGATGTCCTAGAGAAATGTGCACATTATTTGGTAGAAACCTGGGCTTTGGTCTCAGGAATAGCAGCCCAGCCTCTCTTTATCACTTATTCTTCCCTCCTATAGATTTATTCAGGGAGGATGCTAAGGTGGAAGGAAAATTGCTCCAAATAAGTTGTAGAGACAACATAACTTGGATGAGCGGAGCTCAACAGAAGTATCTGGAATTTGTTTTTGCTGTAAACTTTAACACATACACATATATCATACCATTCTTACGAATTGTACAGGAATTCTTATAAACAAAAGATAACCCACTCACATCCCCTCACCACGCCCACCAGATCATAACATTTCTAAACAAATTCGTGTGGTTGTACAGAATCGTCAGATTTTGAAGAAAGCTTTGGTTTTTGATGTGAAGAAGCTACTGATCCCTGTGCTCCCTTTCCTAGTTTTTCTTACTTGAGTTCTCTAAGTACACAGTGATTTAAAACTTTCTAAGTACTCTGGCCTTGACAGCTAATGGTGGATGGTGCCATGGTTAGGAAGTTTCTCAAGGCCAATCATTTTTCAAAGGGAGAAAAATAAAAACAAAAACCAAGTAGATTGATAAAAAGGGCACCGTGTTCTTGATGAGGCAGACAAAATCTCCAGACATGGCTCATGCTCTCTTTTAATTATCCAGTTCATTTAGTCAGCTGTGATCCAGGACTTCTGGAGGTCACCTGCATTATGAGAGGAAGGCTGGGAAGCCGCTGACCCATGGCTTGGTGCAGGGATGGAAAATGGCCACCCAGGCTGTCTCATCCTTTAACAAATGGAAGCTGGGGAGAAGGGCTGTGCATGTGATGTGTGAATCGGAACAATCCTGTTGCCCTGAGCTTCCTTGAACCTTATTATAAAAAAGTAATTGTATCTGAGAAGTTGGCTCGTCGGCCATCGCTGTGATAGCTCTTTCACTGGAGCAGAGAGAGCTGAGGCTCCGGAATTGAAAGTCACAGGCACTGGCTGCTGGCTTGCAGCTCTCAGGAAGTCACAGTGCACATCAGTGAAGTGGCACCCCACCCTTTCTGCCTCTGCTGACCCTTTGATGTATGTGGGGCCACCCTTTGGGACCTCCTGCCAGCATCAGACAGCCTTGGGGACATCATCCTCGGGAAGAGGAAAAAGGCCAGGAAAACTCTCTCCTCAGACTCGCTTGTCCTCAAGTGACTCAGGAAAGTTCTCACCTCGGTCTGCCACTAGACTTCTACTCAGTGCTCTTGAGGTTACACGTCCTGCTCATCTGCTCACTCTCAGGTTGCTTGTTTATGGTCAGAGAACTAGAGAAACAAGTTTGTCCCTTTGTATGATTTTAGGCTGCAAAGGACATTACTGATTAGTTAATGTAGAAGAACTTTCAGTGAGTTTACCCATATAATAATAATTACGTGTAGGGGGTTGCAGATGAGAACCCGGCACCAGCTAAGACTTCAATTACTATTTCCATATTTACCAACGGAGGATACGTTAATCATTGTCACATGATGCACCGTTGCCAATGAGATCTAGATTCCCAATGGGTTGCACCACTGAGCAATCTTCAGTCATTACCGTGGACATGCATGTAAGTCTCTAATCCTTAGTTTTTCCTCTCATCTGTAAAATGGGAATAATGATGCTTACCTCACTAGGACACCGTGAAGCCAGCCACAGGTTTATAAAAAATATATTTTTGAGCTCATCGCCCTTTTGATTTAGTTTCAGAATCACAGAGGCGCGGAAGGGCACTGACTGATGTATTCGAAGAGTGCCGAGAATCCCCTGCGGTGGGGGTGTGGGCCAGTGAGGATACATGGACCACAGTCCCCTAGCTTGGCTGGACAAACCAGAGAGCTAGCCACCCTACTATGGAAGCAAGACACATTTCATACTTCTGGGGAAGCAGGACTCCATCTCTCTCCCCTCTTGTAATAGTCCATAAAACTTTTTAGCAGCTGTGCAGATTTGATGCCATTTTTTATAAATTGCTGCTCTGTCCTGCATGGATAGTCACAGATACAGGGGATAGAATGTAGGGCAGGAGGAAGGGGAAGGCAGGAGTAGAATTTTCTGTGGAAGCCTGGTAGCATCATGAAAGTAGATGGGTTGCTTAACTTGCACAACTGCTTTTGCCAGTAGAGGTCCCCAGCTAGATATTTGGGGGATCATTAGCAGATGTTTTAGGCTATATGGAATACCTCTGTAGGACTGAGAGGCCGAAGGTGGATGGCTAGAGATTGCATAGTCGGGAAGGTGGTGAGCATTTGCTTGGAGGCCACCCTAGAGATGTGGCTGAAAGGAAACCTTTTGGTGTTTGCCCTCCTTGACAAAAATGAATTTATAGGCATTTTGTTGGAGCTCTCGCAGAGGGAGGATTTGGCAAGCTTCTCCAGAACCCAGAATGATAATGATAAGTGGGCATTAATTATGTGATCCCCATCATGATTGATTTAAGATGTGTAAAATACCCTTGTTGGGCACTATATAGCAGAAGATCACTATTCTGCAGGCTGTTTGTGCTGGTCACAAAACGTAGTTTTCTGCACTCCTATTCTCTGTGTGAGGCTCTCTAACCCAGTACTTTCTATGAAGCCATACATCTCTAACTGTGATGTCGAGAGCTTTCTGGACTAATTCTCATCCCATGTTTTCTTCCATTCAAGGAGGAAGTGTGAAGTATTTACTCCAAGGACCTGAAAGATCCAGGGAAGATTTCTGAAATTCTTGTACTCCCGTGTGTGTACCATAAATCTGAGACAGTGATATAATCAGCAAGCTTATTTATTACTGAATACAAAACATGAATAAAATTTGAACTGAGCGGTCTCCCTTCCCAGCTTCTCCCCTCATGGGCTGAGAACGACAGTGACGCTGGACAGTGTGCCTCACTATCAGATATTGATTAGTAATTTGGTTTGCAGCAGATTGTTCTCTGTGCTCACATTTGCATCTGTTTCCTTGAAAATGTGCTCCTACCTTCAGCTCCCTCTCCAATGTCACCGTCAGCTGAAGACTGTACCTGGCCAGCAACCAGGGCTCTCCCTTCCCTGATGTTAGAGAACAAGTCACTTCCGGTGCAGATGTGGTGCTCAGGGTTCCCAGACTGCTCCAAAGTGACACCCAGATGGCAGGTCATGCCACAGACTGTTAACATGAAGTGTCTGTTGGCATCGATAGGATGACTCTTCAGCAAGTGATAACTTTAAAAACGTATGATGAGTAGCACTGAATTAAGACAGATGGGCTGATTTGTGTTATTCCTGAAATAACTGGCAAGTAGGTGTTTATCTCATTTTGCAACAGGACAAAATTGCTTTTGGAGTGATTCCTTTGTGATCCCAGTTAAGCCATACTATTAATTTACTTTATTTCTGACTGGTGCATTCGCCTCAGTGTTACTGCGTTTCGCATCAGTATCGCCAAACTGTGGTGCTGCCGTGACACCTCGACATTTGCATTTAGATTATGGGGTTATGGGTTAGCACTGTGAGACAGCGTATCCAGCTATAGTTTGGTTCTTCAAGGTGGTATTTGTAGCTATTTCTGACATCTTTCCTCAGGTTCCCCATGTAGAATTTTAATGGTTATTACAGTCTTCCAACAGGTCCTTCTGCCTCTAATCTTTCGCTGTCCTATCCCCCATTCTCAACATTCTTCCTCCGGTGAACTTTTTAATATGCAAATTTGATTCTGTGGCAGCTTTCTTTAAAAGCAAACTTCATTTCCTTCAGGGATCAGGTTTAACAAAGGCATGAAGCTGCGAGGGGTGGCTGTGGCTATGGACGCCAGGAGAAAACATTCATCCCATTGGGCAAGGCTATTTTTACCAAGGGAAAGTCAGCCCTGTTTCTTCAGGGAAGCCGGAGAAACAAGTTTAAGCAAAACGACTTGAAAAATCTTTCACAGGCCAAATCGCATCTGTGCACAGTCTTAACTTTGATCTCCTGAATTATAAGTCACTCATTGGCCCCCCATTGCACCCCAAGATAATGTCTGGATGCTTTAGCATGAAATATGCATCTCTGATTAATGAGGGCTTCAGTTGTGTGCTTATCTCTACCTTGCAGTCCATCCACACTGCTCCCTATACTATTCACACTGGACCAATGAACAAAACCTTGCACGATGTGAGGAATTGTTCCAAAAAGTCAACTGGAAAACAAGGTGGAAGCAAGTGTGTATGAGGTACACGATGTGACTGGGGAGACCCTGTGCAGCCAGGCACTCCAGACTCAGAGATTTTGCTGCAAGAGCCAAATCCATCTGTAGTTTGGTACGACTCAGTGGTAGAGGTCTGCTCTGACTTATTTGGTGGAGGAACTCTTTGGGTTGGTGGGGCTTGCAGGATACTCTAGTGGTTCCAGGAATCTCTATTTTTCATCTGTTTTACTGCTTATTCTGGAGGAATTAGATAGGGGAATATTTGGGGTCCTACCTGTCAGCCTCTCTAGCATGCACATGAATAACACACACACACACACACACACCCCAAAGAACTTTATCCTTCCTTATTTGACAACTGGGGATGGACAGAGGAGGGCAAGAGTTAATTCTTGACTATACCCAAAGTCACATTATTGCATGATACGTTATCCTGAGAGTCTTCTTGTACTTACAGTTCCTAAAATGCCAGTCGAACTACCTTTAGCCCTCTAGGTCTTCATAAGGACTTCCTTTTCTGGTGGCCTCACTCTGGTTAACTCCTCTTAATCTTTTAGTGTTCATCTCCTATTTAATCACATTCTTGAAGGCTTTTCTAAGCCCCTAGTGGGACACAGATACTTCCTCTTTAGAATTCTTGGTATATCTATTTTTTTTTGGTACCAGGGATCGAACTCATGACATTGTGCTTGCGAGATAGGCAGCGGAACCCCTGAGCTAAATCCCCAGCCCCTATTTCTTGGCACATCTGAACAACTTAGCCCACCTCTGTAATTGGCTCATTTCACTTTTATGTTGCAGGTTTGTTTTGAGACGCTCAGAGAGACTGTACCCAATAACCTTTTTTTTCCCAGTACATTGTGGTTTCTAGCAGGTACTCATTATCTATTTATTTAATGATTGGAAGATTAGTAAAATAAATACAGTGTCCATAAAATGCATTGTAGCCCAATGGCTACAGGAGAGTTTTCAAGTAACAGTGAAGCAAAATAATAATATAGATAGATATGAACTTGGCTCTGTAACTCTATTTCTCTCTCTTTCTCCACATACAATCAAAGGTTAAGGAGTCAGTGTACCTTAAAGCACCTTTCTCTCTGCCCCCATCCACCAGTGACATTCTTCCATGTTTTAGTTTTTCTCTGAACTTCCTGGCTCACAACAAAGCACTCCACGAGGGAGCCCTTTCTTGCTGCTTCCTGGCTTGGCGTGAAGTCAGGCGCAGCAGAAAGGAACCTCACAAATAGGTCTGCTGTCCCTGGATCACCGGCCAAGTTGAGAAGGCTTGCTATGCACACTGAAGTTTTAAGCACACTGTCACACTGAGGCCTGCCCTTCTGCCGTTTCTTGCCCTACCTGCCCCCTCGCCAATTATGAATATTAGTGCTTCTTCTGCTCCTTTCCTTCTCTCTCTCGACTTTGCCACCTCTTTGAGTCAGCATCAGTGACGTGCTCTTCCCTGGCACTTTAGTCTTGAGTCTTGCTAAAACAAGGTTCTCGGGAACAAAGGGAACTCGAGTTCAGGGTTAAGATGCTAAAATCGGATTTTTCTCCTCTGGCAGTAAATTGGTATGCCACTCTCACCACTGCCGCAGATAAAATTAACCATGCGTTGAAATCATTGCAATAGGCAGTGTCATCAAAGCTTATTTGTAATGAAAATATGATGTTTCAAACCTAAACTCAGGAGTATAATGAATGTAGGACCATATGTTCCCCTCCCACGTAGGGCTGCAGAGAGGAGATGCTATTTAAAATATATAGCTGTGGTTGGGGCTCCTGGTTTTCTCTGCAGTTCTCTCCCTTGTCCCATGGGCTGTTCAGAAAGAGTGCAGGCAGGGCAGAGGTGACCCATCCTGTCAGGGACAGCAGCTGGGACTGAAGGGGCCCTCGGGGGTGTTAAGCTTAAATAGTCTTCCATTCAGTAGCCCTTGAGGGATCCTTAGTGATCTTCCTGTGATCTCACTCTCACCCTAGCAACTGTGCTCAGGCAACTCCTGCACTGAGGAGGAGGAAGAGGAGGAGGAGGAGGAGGAGGAGAAGGGAGGAGGAGAAGGAGGAGAGGTAGGATCTGGTGAGGGGGTCCTCAAGACCCATGACTGTGCTCAGAGACTCTTGAGGGCAGGGTTGTTTGGTGTTCTGGCACAATGGAAAAAAGGGGGTGGAAAGAGGAAATCTCTCCGATCACCGGAAGCCCCTCTTCCTCTGGATAGCTTTTTCCTGGCCAATGCTGCATGTCTGGAGGGGCTGATCACTGTCAAGTGCCCCAGGGTGTTCACCATGCGGGGGCTTTTGGTCCAGTCACACCAAGCATCCCAGAGCAGAGGTCAGGAGGTGTGGGATAGTGGCTAGCTTGCTGGTTTACCTCATGCTGTTGCTACTGGAGAGAGAAGAGCAGGTGAGGCCAGTTACTGGTTTCAATCCAAGCTTTGCTGTAACAAATCCCACAGAGTTGGTGGCTCGTAAACAGCAGAAATTTATTTGTCACAGTTCTGGAGCCTGGGAAGTCAAAGAGCAAGGTGGATTAGCATCTGGGGAGGGTTCCTTTCTTTGCATAGAGGATACCTTCTTGCCCTGTCCTTACCTTGGGAAAGTAGCGTCGTATCTTTCTGGGACCTTGTTATTAGGGCACGGATCCCATTCATGAGGCCTCTGCTCCAATGCACTAATCTCCTCCCAAAGACCCCACCTAGTGTTACCACCACCTTGGGAGTTAGGACTTTAACATATGCATCTTTTGGGGGAACCTCGACATTCTAATCATAGCAGACATCTAATAGTTGAGAGATCTGTTGCAAATAACTTATTCTCTCTGACTCTTGATTTTTTCACTTGGAAAATGGGGGCAATGCTTACATCCAAAGTCTTTAGTGGATTAAATGAGATAGCAAGTGTAGAAGGGGAATCAAAACATAGTAAATTATCAATAAATACCAATTATGAATATAGTGTGGTCGCCTCGGATGGGGTCTGTAGAGCCATCTCCTTGCTAATTCTGAGCCATTCCTGTTCCCCGTTGTCTGCCAGCCTCATATCCCTGGGACACGGAATGCAGCAACCAGACAGACTGTGGCACACATCTCACCAACGGATGGAACCCCGAAGGAGCCTCCATTCCTTCCCTACAAATCGGTAACACTAGTGTCTAGTCCACAAGAGCTTTTTGCAAAGATTACATGAGACCATCTTTCCTGGTACATCACAGGCATTTTACATCTGTGAGGCGTTTTGTTTCCTCTTCCACCCTTAGCTGTGGTGCTCCGGTTCTTCTATTGTTTTTGGGCCCTTTCGGAAGTCTTCTGACCCAGAGATACATGCAACCTAAGAAAGCTACTTGTGAGAACTAAAAGACAGGGTTGAAGATTCAAGGAATATGTTTCAGATGGTGGGATTCCAGGCACCTTTTGTAAGTCTGAGAAGAGGGTTTAGACATGTCTAAGAGTATACAGAAAGGAGGCGGAATTTGGTGGGGTGTGGGGAGTAAGAAGGTGACTCACACAGCCACTTACATCTCGAGTCAGATAAATGACTGCATTCATTCCTTGCTTCCTTTCTTTCTCTATTAAATCGTGCCTCACATTGTCCAAATTAAAATCCTCCAACCAGCTGCTATATGTATAATTCTCTTTTTGCCAAGTGTGTATTAGATTATTGTAGAGTTGGGCAGGCCTGCAGCGTTTCCTCAGGCTGGTGAAACTAATGAGGTGCAAATGAGAGAGTAGCCCTCCAGGATTCCTCCCCAGATGCTGATTCCATCTCCTGACACTTAGATGCTTAGTGACCACGGAGGCACCTCTTATCTCTTCTCCCTCCGGTTTTTAACTGAGAAATGCGAAGTACGATTCCTGCTTTCTGTGAGCAGGACTTTGAGGTCTAGCGAAACAGTTAATTTTCGAGAAGCATTGCTGTGGCTGTGCTGCTGGTGAAATGGGGCCACAAGAGACAAAGGGGGGTTGGTCCTCCTTCAGGCTTCATGCCTGGCTCCTCCACGGAGAGGTTTTGTTTTCCAAAGGTGGGGGCTGCATTTGGGAGAGAGACAAGGGAAGTGTCCGTGTCTCATCTCCTTCATTCTGATCAAATGTCTTTTAGAAAGGTTTCCTGACAAGAGAGCCTCCCAGGCCACATCAGGAAAGCAGGCTTGGCATTGCGTTTTATGTTGAGACGATGCAAAACAAAATCCCTCTCCCATGACTACCTGATAAAGGAATAAATTGACTGTACAAGGTGATGCGTTTGATAGGTCATTCTTGCCAATGCACTAGAAACACCTCCTATTAAGAACAAAATGAGGACAAATTTGTTATGCACCTTTTGTTATTTTTAGATTGCATTGACATTTTTTTTTCAGGTTGGAACCTATTATTCTGAACTTCCTAATAAACAGCAGTGACTTAGAAAATGTTTCATTACATTGACCTCTACTTGATTTTCTATGCAAGTGGAAAAAACTATTATGAATGACCAATCAACATTTTAAATATCCCAAGTGTATATATTATGCTTATAAATAGATGTGGATATAGTAGCTTTTGAGCATATTTTTATCAGCCTGCCTAGAGGGAAGGGGTCTAATATATCTATATATCTATATCTATATCCATATCTATGTATCTATATCTATATCTATATATCTATGTTTATCTGTTTCTGAGAATAGGAGAAATGGTTCATTTAAGGACCATTGTGGCTCTAGGGATCACGTGGCTGACAAAATGTTAAAACTGGGTAGTGTTCTAAAAATACTAATATTCCACCATGGTTTGCCTTTGGTGAGAGCTGTGTAAGTCAATTAGACAAGGATGATGTTCTACTGCCATGTTCCTGTTCAGAAGAGGGAGGTGGTGGAGAATTGAGCTGAAAGTGTGGGGGTCAGGGAATCACCACAAGGAGATGTACGTGGAGGAGCAGCACCTTTCCACGGCTGGGGATTTTTCCTTGACTTTTCTTCAAATGTTCCTATGGTCGGAGGGTGGGTAACACAGCTGTTCTTTGCAGCTTCTCTCTGGCAGGCCGACAAGAAAATCAGAGAGCTGCTGGAGTCCCTGACTTGGCTCATAAATAGCAGCTGGCCGAGTCCTCAGCTCTGAAATACCCGTGTAGCTCATTGACTGCACGTTATGGCTGGGATGCTAATGGTTTATGTGGCCTGCAGGTGACAGGAAGATTTCTGCAGGCAGGGCTTTGTTGTAAATCCAGTCTGCCACTGCCTCCGATGGATCAGAGGTGGTTTCCAAGTGATCACGGGCTTTTTGAGTTACTGCGGGGAAAGCCGAGATGAATGATGGGCCGGCCGAACACAGCTGTTGCTCCCTGTCGTGTGGAATTCCAGAGGCTGCATCAAAAGAGATTGTGCTGCGGCAATCTGGAAATCAGAAATGAGGCCCAACTGGTGTGACAAAATGGAGACTTTAGTGAGGACACTGAAAGAAATGCTTAGAACTTTCAGCTGACTATTCCAGAACCAGGAGGATAATTCACCCACACTTATCGATCTTCCTCATGATTACTGTTGATTATGAGTAGTTATTGTGCCTTGTTCCTGCCAAGGACATTTTAGTTCCTCAGCGTCCTCAAATCTGTCATCTGGTCTTATTCTCATACCAAGTGGTGGATATTTCTGCATGGGGCAGTGCATTTTCTTAAGACCGCTGCACTCCTGTAGTGTGTGCCATGATGTATAGGTGCTGTTGAAAGTTAATTTGCAAGAAACATTCCCTGGCCCCTGAGCACATGGACAAGAGAGACAGGAAAATGGCAAATAGGAAACATGTCGAAGTTGTGCTCCACAAGATCCTTCAAAATTAAGGCAGGCAAGAGAGGATTTTTATTTTTGCCTTTTCTTCTCTTAGTGGACCTTACAACAACATCCATGAGCTCAGGGAACCCTTGGTCCTGTCTTCCCTGGCACCTCACATGATTTCTCGCATTTAATGGTTATGGAAAATGTGCACCTGCCGTTAGCTCTGCTTTGTCAAAGAGGAAACTGAGGTGTGGCATGAGCTCAAAGTCATGTAGCTAGTAAAGGTATTGGTGGGACTTGAATCTAGGCCACTTGATCTCCTTGGAAAAATAGAAAGCTCTCTGTTTATGAGGCTCTTATTGCTGTAAGATTCCACAAGCCTTCTGGGATCGTCTTCGCTCAGCACAAATATTATCCTTTCAGAGCAGTCCAAAACTTTCTTCTCCGATGATTATCTATGAACTTCACCATGTGAGATTATAGTCATTGATTTTTTTTTTAACTTTGTGAAGGCCCCAGAGAACCTAATTGGCAAACAGTGCCCTTCTGTTTGAAGGTGGATTCCTCAAGGGTTGCTAAAAGCGCTGTAATAAAGGACGCAGAGGGATTTTTTAGCCTGAGAGCAGAGATGTGGTGTAGGGGAGAAGTAGGGTAAAGAATCTGAGGGCCTGAGTTTGAGACACACAGAATCTTGTCAGGGCTTTGGTTTCCTCTCTTGTCAAATAAGAACCATGAAACCCATGTTGTCATTTCTCAGTGTTCCTCGGATCCTTGCTGAATTTGCTCTCTGCTCTGAGCCTTTGCATGGGCCATTTCTTCCACCAGGATTGCCCTTCCCGGCTCTTTGCATCAGCTGCTCACTCCTTATTGTGTTCACAAGTGAGCTTTGGGAGAAGTCTTCCTGGACCACGTTGTTCTTGAGTTTCTATCCTATGATAGTCATTCTTATACTTTGTAGCATTTGTTTTTCTTAGAAATGAGCCTTGCAGTTTTTTGTTTTTTGTTTTAACTTGATGGTTATCTGTGCTGTCAAATGTGCAGTGTCAGCTCTAGAAAGTGGAATTATGATGATCTTGTTAATGATACCCAGTCCTTAGAACCAAGCCTGGAGTAGACATAAGTGTTTCTTAAAACAGTGAAAAAGAAAACGAATAAGAGAGCTATCTAGTTGGAGGGTTAAACAAGATAAAGTAAATGAAAATCATCCACTCAAATTGCTGTAAATATCAGGCACAAATACAATAAAAATGAAGGTGCAGATCTGCTTAGGTTATTTCCATGCACCAATGTACTCTATCAGAAAACTCGCTTAGGTGGCTGCGTGAGGTCTTTTCTCTCATCTGCCTGTGTCAGTTCCAATAACTGGAAGGCAAGATAATAGCTAACTCAGAATTAAAAAGCCTCTTCCTCCCATTACCCTCACCATAATGCTGGAATCGAGTAAGTAAATTCTTGGATATGTGCTTGATTGGAATTGAATAAAAATCAATGTCCAGTGAAGCCCAAGGCTACCTTTAGACCTCTGAAAGTTTCATGTCTCTGATGTTATCAGGGATGACAATCAAAGGGAGGATGTGCTGGGTCAGTCTGTGGATCAGAGGGAACCAAAGAATAGCCACTAATGACTTTCTAATACTTTGTCAGTAGGAAAGTGCTAAGTCATTGGTATATGAAAATAACTGCATCCCTGGCAGCATATAGAGCTCTCCTTTTACTGGGAGCTGGTTGAAGAGCCTCTTAGGTACACTGCTGATTCATATTCATTCAGTTTTAACTGGAATAATATAAAACTTGGTTGATAATGCTCAGAATCAGAAAGTCCTCCAAACATGGTATAAACTTTCAAGATAAGACTGAAATTGAGATGTTTGTTTTCACGTAGTATCATGTGGGTAGAGTGATGTACATTCCTGAGTGTTTTGCAAGCCACAGGATTTCCCCAAGCATGTGTGATTGTCGCTGCTGCCTACCCTTTACCAGAAAAATGTTTATTTAAATGTTGTACCATCCCTGCAAGCACTTTTATTATTTACCGATTTAAAAAAATGACATCATTACTTTTCTTCTGAATTTTTTAAAGCGACAATTGTGCAATTAAATTACTGAATTCATTTATATTTAATTGTGCTTTTCGTTTTAATGTGCTATTGGAGGACATTTCTTTTGGAGGCTGTTAGTTTTCCATGCAACACAGAGAATCTAAGGCTATATCAAGGAAATATATTACACGGGCAAGACAAAGTCTCATTAGTGTTATTTATAGCATGCTGAAACCTCATTAGGGGAAGGTATGGTGGATTCAAAAATGCATTACCAGTAACGCTTTATTTTTTGTACGGGAGAAATTGCTTTTATTGTGTTTCTTTGTCACAAGCATACTGGCTACTGGACATTTTGGTTTCTTAAAGTATGAAATAAATTAACTTAGAAGAAAAGAGTAATTAATCCACTAGCAAGTATAGCCTCATCATATTAGCAGAATGGCCTACGCAGAGTTCTGAAGAATTTCTATTTACCCACGCACATTACCCTCAACCAACCATTCATTTATAACTTGTTTCACCTCAGGTAAAAAGCAATATTTTTCAGGGCAGTAGTTTGCATCTTAAACAGTAATAATGTGCTTTAGTGCATTTCAGATTAAGGGTGAGTGAAACTTGAGGTACAAAGTCACCAATGGCACAATTTAGGAAGTTTTATTGATTTTAATATAGGCCATCCCTCCAGCCCTGCGTAGACATTGTCCAAAAGGTCCGGTGCAAGATTGTGATTGGAAGCAGAGGGCGACAAAAGAAAGAGACCCTGAGTTGTCAGTCTCGGAAGGAGACTCATTTGGAGCTGTGGCCGCCACTCCTTTCCACTCTGGTTGCAGACTTCAGGCTATTATAGCTAAAGCTTTGCTTTTATTTCTGGGTCTTTGCCTTGCTGCAGAGGGACAGTGGGAATAATTCAGACTTGATCACTGGGTTCTCTACTCCATCACTATCCAGTCTATCGTCATTCGTTTTCATCTGTCTTTGGGTGAAAGGCTGTGTCACTTAGGAATAATTTTCACTGTAAGATTCACAGAACCCAACTATGGTTGTTTACTACATAAATACATTCGTTACTTACCTAACGGGAGCTGGGTGTGTGCAGAGTTTGTGAGCTCAGTAATGCCATGAAGGATACAGACTTTTCCTGTACCCACTTTTCTATTATTCTCAGGAGTTTCTGGTCATGCTTACTTCCTCATGGGCCCAAGACAGTTGCCACAACCCCAAGTATCATATCCTCAGAACTTAAGTGTTGTGAGCAGAAAGCAAAAGGAAGGGGCAAAAGACTAGTTGATTTTTATTATTTTCTTCCCACTGAGAACCTCCAAACTTTCAGGTTCTTCTCAAGTTTCATGGACCAGAACTGGGTCATTGGACTTCCTCTTCTTCCTCCAAATTACTGATGAAGATCAGTTGATTAGCAAAATTAGAGTAGGGCATGGAGAGGGGATCCTTGTTCCAGGTTTCTCTCTGCAGGGAGAAAGTAAAGTTACTAAGTAATGAACACCCAAAATGTGTTATTTGCCCCGTTGGTCATAAAGCAATGTATAAGATGGTTTTGGGACAGTAAATATTCCTACTAGTCAAACTTGTTATCAGGCTTCCTGGGCTAAGGTACACAATGTTTTTGATAGCTGTCCTTCCTGTTTCCTTAGGTCCATCCATCGGACCATCTACCTGCCCATCTACCGAACACCTGAAAAATAGTTCTCACTTGCTAGGTACATATGGATTGTTTTGTAGGAGAGACAATAAGTCGGGAGTGGTTTATACACTGAAAGTAACCATGATATGTTTTGGAAATGATAATTGATAATTCAAGGTAGAGAGCATGACTCGAACTAGGAGTTTGGGGTGGTGGTCAGGGGAGCTTTCTGGAGTAAGGTGGGATTTGAACAGTTTATATCTAACAGCCATGTTAAACACAATAGCCCCTTCCATAGCTTTGCCATTGGAAAAAAATCTCCATGTTTCAGTAAGGAGTTATTTTTGACAGCTTTTCTTGCCTGACTTCTTATGGCTGCCAGTGTCACATCTCATGGTGAAGTGGTGTGTGGTTGAGAAGGGAGAGAAGATAGGGCAAGAGATGGCCCTTGACATTGTTTCGCCTCACTTGATAATGAGTGCATTTGAATCTGTGGATGAATTGGGTGACTGGTTTTGATGAGATTGCTATTGGAATTATGTCACCAGTGACTCCAAGTGATGCATCCAGGGCGAGATCACTTGAGCAAAAACCAAGAGAAGAAATAGAAACCATCAGCCACATTAACAGTGATGAATGACCATGACATTGATGTTGTCTAATATTTTTCCCCTCTTGGAAGCAGATGGCCCTGTACCTGACTACATTTCCAAGATGAGCGCACACAATTAGCTCTAGGTGTACATCTACAAATGGCTCTCCTGCCTACTTATCCTCGATGTCAGGAGCCATTGAGGGGCCAAAGGGGCAAACTAAGGTTTGTGGGTCAAATCTAGCCTGTGATCATATTTTGTTGTGTATACATGGAATTTTAATAATCATGAAATTAAAAAATATATCAGATTCTGGCTTCTCTTTAAAAAACAGAAAAACATGTAGAGATTCTAATCCACAATCCTATAATTGTCTAGAACTAAGAAATTGCAGCCTCCCGAGGTCACAGCCTCTTCGGTTTGCCACAGTTGTTACCATTCCTTTTGTATAACCCCAACTCTTTTTGACTCCTTTATTTTACTGACTGACAATGGAAACTTTGGAGTTTAGTATCTCAAACTTAGAGTTTTGTTTTTTCCTTTCTGATTTAGGCAAAGCAGAACACATAAACTTACTCACTTAGAAATTATTCTTCATTTTTCTAAAAGTCATCATAGAACAGATCACTGTGTTTTAAAAGTTTTGTTTTGTGTATTTTATTTAAAGCAAAGTATAACTTTGTATTTAAATTGCTAATAGCCTTAGTAAAGTGTTGATATTTAAGTTAGTTTTAAATGAAGTAAAATTACTTGAACACAGTCAATCCAGCTAAATTTCTTAT
>NW_022900947.1:17291056-17379934 GCF_012274545.1 Fukomys damarensis | reverse complement strand
AGTCAATCCAGCTAAATTTCTTATATATATATATATATATATATGTGTATATGTATATGTATATATATATTAAATTTCATATATATATTTGTTCTTTGTTTCAAATGTATGCCATATTTAGGCAACACACACAAATATATATTATGTAAACATACAGATACATATGCAGTACACATATATACATAACACACAGAACACACACGTACTTATTATGAACTCTTTTAGGAAGCATTTTGGAGCAAACTGACTCTTTTTAGACCTCTCAGTAAAGGATCGCAGGTGGCTTGAAAGAGTTAACCCACCTCCGAAGAAAGCAATTAACTTCTTTGGGGTACTACAAATTACAATCTTGGAAAATTTGGTTGAGTTATTGCAGTTGTTACCATTGCTGTTAAATAGTAGTAATAATGGATTTATGTAGTACCTTGACACCACAGAGCTAAAAACAATTACATTTAAATATCAATTTAATTTAATGTGGAACCATGTTTTGTCTAATCATTGTAGCTAATTGCCATCTTTTAGAAGCAGTTTTTACAAGATTTTTATTAACAGTCTGGCAGCAAGTTAGCTGTTTGGAAGTTTTTTGCATGAAGTATCTTGCAATATGAATTTATGCGTGTCAAAATATTTTTAAAAATATATTTATTAGCTGATGTGCATATAATGTATGGACTACTGAAGAATCGAAATGTCAGTAGAGAGAACAAGTCTTGGAATCAAATATTTCTGGGAAATGTTCATAAGGCCAAGAGGAAGGCCTCAAATAACGAAGTCAATATACACAACAATGGAAAGAGAAATGGGCTTTTCTACTCCTTTCATCAACTGGAGCTCTCTATTAACAATCAATAGATGTTCAATAAATACTGAGAGATCAAACAGTCTTATAATCAGTAGTGTTTGCAATAACCTCCCTAGGGCAAGATGTGTGATCTTGGAAAAACAACAAAGGAAATTAAGTATCTTAAATGTTTTCTCCTTTCAGCCTCTAAAATAAGAAATGATCAAAAAGTTAAAGTTAGTGGGAAATAAAACAATAATCAAGCTGCTTATGTATAATGACCAGCTCAAATGATGTAGTACTGAACTTAAAAGTCAGAGGACCTGGTTTGCAGACATAATTCTTGTACTTTTTAAATTGAAGGAATTTAAACAAGTTGCTAAACATTTGTGAGCCTTTGTCACCTTCCCCTTTTGGAATGAAGATAGTTATTACATAACTCACAGCTTTCTTAAAAAATTTAAGTCAGATGATGTAAGTGTGCAGCCTGCGTAGTTCTGGGTACATTGGAAGAGCTTCACGTGCTTGCCACATGCTTTCTTCCTTTTACATGAGAACATACAACATACCTTGTATGTTAGGAATTTTCTAGAAATGGTCAATAGTGTTGCATCGAGTTAGTGAAAATGATCTCTTTGTTACGACCTGAGTATCTTGCTTTATCTAAAATGCCTATATGACTACTGATATCTGGACCTTTCTTTGTGTTCATTATTTTCCTAATTGGGTGATTCCTATTTAAGTCATTTTCTTGTCACTGGGACAAAATACCTAATTCCTGACACCTAAAATTTAAAGGAGGAGAGGTTTACTTTGGCTCATGGTTCCAGCTCATGGCCAGCTGGGTCCAAGGAAGAAACAACATGGCGGGGCAGGGGACGGGGCTAGTGGGCAAAAAGCCGCTTATGTTATGGAGGCCAAGACACAAAACAAAGAAAGAGGAGCCTGGGACAAGAATACACATTCTAGGTTGTGCTCGCTCTAAGTGGGCCTCACCTCCTAACAGCACATTTAGCGATTGAACTCATCCGTGGACTTATCCGTGCTTTCCTGATTTGATCACTTTCCACACACATGAAAATTTTGTGAGACAGTCTAAACTATAACACCAAGGAAGTATTGGGAGGGCTGGAGCAGTGATTTTCGTGTCCCACAGCACTATATTAAGTGATTCAGACAGGCACTGACTTTTTAAATTTAAATTTCGATCAGTACATGTTTGTAACACCTAATGATTGCTCATTGTTGGGAATTGGTTTGAGTACATACTACATTTGTTTAGTATGTGGAAGTCAGACAAAATTACAGTGTCTAGCTGATGCCGTCATACTCAAGGGAACCTCTTCTTACAAACTACAGGTTGAGATATTTGGAAGTGTAGCAGAACATACTGAACTTAGGTTAAAATCTAGATTTGTTTTTACCTGGTTGGGTCTCCTCTATACACAGTGTATTCATTGGTCTTTCCATCTAAGGCCAAGCCATGTAGTTGAAATGGCTAGGGTACACCAGGTGGCTAGGTGAGTGCACTGGAATCCAGGCCAAGAGCAAGGGCTCACTGTGTTTGACAGCTGAGCACTGGGGCAGGGCAAAGAACAGTCATCTGGTTACCACTTGTAAAGTTTGAGTATTCAGAGTGCAAAGTGAGAGACTCTTGCTGTGAGACAGTTGCTTGGAAGCCCTCTTCCCTCACACCTCACCTCTTCTCTGTGCTCTTGGGGCTTCTTACTTTTCTTCCTCCTCTGTGGGGATGCTGAGCTCTTCTGCAGCATCTGGAGAAGAGGATCTTTGGCTCTGTGCCATCAGTTGGCACAAGTAGACCAGGGAATGCACTCTCAGGACAGGCCTTTGAGTGTCTTGCTTTCCTGCCCTGCTCCCCTTCTCTCACAGTTTTGCACTTGCTCTCCCTTCCACCACCTTGCTCACACCTGCATAGGGGGCTAGGCAGGGAAGTGTGAGCCGTGCCACTCCTCTCCTCAACATCTACCTTCAAGGTCGACTGTGGGGATCAATAACTGAACATGAGTTTTAAATGCGACATGCCATATAAATGCTAAATAGACTTATAATTGATGGAAACTCTAATGTTTCAGATACCAGTACGGTGGGGTGGGAATGAATAGATATAAAGGCTTATTCCATAAATATCTTGACAAAGTAATGCTTCATTTGTTCAACGAATATTTATCCAGTGCATCCTAGGAGCCAGATATTGTGGAAGGTGCTGGAGCAACAGAGTGCTCCACGACAAACCCTCTCTCCACCTTGAAAAGGCACTTCTGCTCTAATAGGGCGAGACAGGGAGTAAGCAACTGAATGACTGAGACACACAGTAGGACAAATGTTGTTAAGTGTCATATAGAAAAATAAATCAGAGGGGGTGAGGAGTTGGGGAGAGGTGAAATTTGAAGTGGAGTGTACCAGACAAGGCCTTCTTGGTGTCCGATTTTAATAATTAATTTTTACCAAGGAGACTGCATTTTTCAAAATAAAATCTACTTCAGCACAGAACAAAGAATGCTTTTTTTTATTAACTAGGTGTCTTTTCTAGGAATGCAATTTATAGTTGTAGGTGGGGCTGAAAATGTGGGTGAGTGTGTTTGTGAGTGTGTGCTGGTGAAGATGTGTATGTTTGTGTGATTTTCACAGCTTCAGGTTTAAGACTTCTGTTCTGACCATATTTCTATGGAAATCCATGACTCCTTTTTCTAGTTCTTTTCCAGTTTCTTCATCCTATGCCCTCTCATGTCTGCCTCTCGACATCTCCCTTCTGGTCCTTAAATTTAACTGCATCTTCTGGCCAAAGTTGTCCCTGCATGAGATTCAGTTCCCTTTAGAAATTCGAGTGGAAAGACCATTTACCTCATGTCTGAGCCTCAGGCCCCAGGGCATAGGCACAAAATGTGCAGAGCTGTGGCATAGCTGTTGAGAGGCCAGGTTCTGGAGTTGGAACTGAGGTCTTGGGTAAGGGTTCAATGCTTCTGGGCCTTAGTTTCCTCATTTGTAGGAGGAATGATTTTTTTCTTCATTGAAATCAAGGAGAAAATCCCTGGGATGTGTACAGCATAAGTAGCACCTGGCTAGTTTATAACCCATATAGGAGGTGTTTTTTACCTCCTTAGTTTTTCTTCATTCTCAGTTTTGAAGCATAATTAGTAACACATTGTTACTTTATAACTAGAATGGATCACGGAAATTATGCAGCAAAAGTTTTCAAATTAGTTTTTATTCAATAGAAGGGAAACTTTTCTTTTTGTAAATGAAATCTGGTATGGAACCCCCACCCATAAGGAAGGTAAATGAGATTAAGCTTGCTGAAAGGGGGTAAGAAATCTGGATCCTGCTTATTTTTTGTATACCCCTTCAGATCTCCCCCTTTCCCTATTAAATAATAACCCCTAAGGATTTCTGGAAACATTAGGGCTTCTTATGACTTTTAGACGCAGCAAAGTAATTCATCAATATAGAGGTGTGATGAGACTCTAATGCAGCCCCAAATGCTGCACATCCTTAAATTCTCTTTGTAGACCATCAATCGCAACTTGCCACCTTCCTAGAAAAATTTGGAGTAGAGAACTACCTCAGTCCACCTGTTCTACTCTTTCCTTTTTCGTATCCTGTTAAAATTTTTTTTTCTGCAAGGTCATAATGGCTACCTGTTTGGCAAAACCAAAGGTTTCCATCTTCCTTGCTCTCCATGTGGCATCTGCAATCAACAGTCTCATCCTTTCTGAAACTGATTCTTGGGTAAGGGCCGGACTCCTCCCAATGATCTTTCCTAAAGATAGCTTGAATTGCATGCTCCCCTTTTAAAAAAACCTGCATGGCTTTCTATTGCCTGCAGAATTGGGAACATATATTGCATACAAGGCTAATCATGACCTAACGGATACTGATCATATTCTTTCTTCACTTTAAATTTCAAGTCTGCCCTAGGTTATTGTCTGAACCTCTTCTAGGCCTCCCTCATTATGTTGGAAGTTTACAAGGCCCACTTAACATGGAGAAGAAAAAACAAGGGTGAGAGTCAGGCAGATAAAAAAGAGAAAGAACTCTTCTTCTGGACCTGATAAGATGAGAGAGTTGAAATGTTAGCTACAACGTTTGACCAAAAATGTAGTGAATGTTTAAATTTTAAAAAGTTATTGTAGTAAAAAATACTTTCCACTACCCCCCTTCAAAATAATCACCCTTGCTTCTATGTCACTTATCCCCTCTGTCTCTCATTTTCTGAAGCCGTTCTAGAAACTCTCTTTCGTGAGTGTCTTTAGTTGCATTGTTGTGGCTGCTTTTTGCCAAGAACTGATTCAGATTGTTGACTTTTCATGGTTATGTGTACTTTGGGGAAGAGCTAAAAGTTTCACAATATTAGATACGGCCATAAAAGTAGCTGAGGACACATCACAATATCTTTTATAAGCTTGCCTTCCTGTCAGGTGGCTTTGGGCAGCAATAGTTACGGTATTTTTGATCCCACCTCAAAAAGACATTTGCAAATGAGAACTTCCAAAACTGCTTCGGAACATAGCAAGAATGATGGGACCAATATTTGAAGGTAGGGAGCATATTTTAAGAGGATTGATGGCAACCAATAGGTCCTTCACTGCAAATTTAGATACTCACCTTATATTTCTACACCACCTCATATTTCAGCCAAGTGTCATATCCTCTGAAATTCGTTAATGAGTGTTTGGCATATGCCTTTGTTAAGCCTGCCGCATGGAAGTTATTTAAGATTAGAATTATTCAGAAGCCCCCAATTCTGCTCATCAAAATCCTTAATGAATGAATACATAAAAGAAGGCATGACCAACTGAATTTAAAGTCTAACAAAATTGAAAAATTTACCAAGTTAATACGGTATACTAATTAATAGATTAAACCCTTTGAAAAATGAGAACTAATATAGAAATGCGTTTTATTACTTAAGTCCCTAATGTGTATTTTTTATAAATGATGCATTTATGCTATTATAGTATATTTGTGTTCATTAATAATTTTGCCAGAGGGAAGCCAGTGTCCTGTTGAAATTATTTGTATATTTGGCCTTTTCATCATGGTTTTCCCATAGAAAGCTATGTCAGTTGGCTTTGGCCAAATAAAGCTATGTTGCAAAGCACACTCTGAAACTTAGTGGTTTGAAGCAGCCCCCATTTATTATGTCTCGGAGGCTGAGGGTTTCTGTGCAATTCTGTGAAGCTGAGCCAGGTTCAGTGGAGCTCAGCTGGGCTCACTTTTGTGTCTGGACTGGCTGGCTGGTGAGTGGGGTGGGGCTGGCAGGTGGAGGATAACCTTGGCTGTGCTTTAAGTGTTCTCAGGCTAGCCCAGACTTGATCTCTCGGGAGAAGGCAGAGGAAAAAGAGTGCAGAGGTGTGAAGGGCCACTGAGCTCCAATCACACACGGTCACTTGTGCCACATTCTGCTGGCTGATGCAACTGCAGATGACAGGCAGCAGAGGTTCAAGGGGTGGGGAGAGAGACCTAGTGGTCCCATTTGATGGAAGAACTTGCCAAGTCACCTGGCTGAGGTCAGGATACTGAGAGGGACAGAACACTGGGGCCATCTTCACAATCAGTCTGCTACAGCTCTACATGCTTTGACAATTTTTCTTGCGATTAAGAAAGGAAAGATGCTTGAAAGACCAGGAGCTTCCTTTTTCCTCTTTGAGACTCAAGCTGCTGGCTAAAGGTGCTCAGAGTGTTCCCGTTCGACCTGTCCCTGAAGCCGAATCAATCCTTTAAAGCTAATTCTATATTCTGTCCTTTTCTTGCCCTCTTAGTTTCTTATCTCCCAACACAGGAAATGATAGATCAGTTGATTTGCTGCCTTTGTGTCTGTAATGAATAGAGAAAAGACACTGGGAAGTTCATGGGCAGCAGATAGGTGGAGAAAACTTTTGAGTTGGTTCTTCTTGGCACGTGTTTTAAAGGAAAAAATTCTAGAAGAAAGGAGGGAAGACGGGGTGTGGGGCATTTTTACTTGGTTTCGGAAAGCTCTAACTAGGTGTGTGAAGGCGTCTGAGACGGAGGGGACAAATGGAAGTGCTGATCTGGGGTATTGGAAGGCACGAGAAAGAAGGGGCTGATCGATAGCTCTTTTTCAAGTAAGGAGCATAATTTGTGCCAGGCTGCTGAAATGACTTAGTGCTTTATAGTTAATGGCTATGAGCGCATTCCTTCATCGCAGTGATCTCCAAAAATGTTTGCCGTCAACGCTTCTAAAAGGTTGTGAGTGACTCACAGCCAGTGTGAGTAATGCACTGGAACTTGGTGACCAGGCCTCCGTTCTCGCAGTGCTCTCCAAAAATGTTTGCCGTCAACGCTTCTAAAAGGTTGTGAGTGACTCACAGCCAGTGTGAGTAATGCACTGGAACTTGGTGACCAGCGGCCTCCGTTCCCCCGAAACTTCATGTTGTCTGTGGTGTCTCTGTCCTAACATTTCCAGCCTGGTTGCCCCTCAAATCATCCAGCTCCTTGCCGTCTTCTTCAGATGTCCATTCATTTCTTTTGGGGTTTTCCTGACTCTCTAACTCAGCCCATTCTTAGGCCCTAAGAAACCCTCATTTTCTTGTTACGCAGAGTACGGTCTATAGACCCATAGCACAGATGTCACCTGGGACTCGAAGAATGCAGAGTTTCAGGCCCTCTCCAAACTCAAATACTCACAGCCTGCACGTTAAGAAGATATTGAGAGGGTTTTCCCGCAGCAGCAGTTGGAGAAACACAGCATTACTCCACTAATACTGATCTGTACCCTGGGCTATTTCTGTTTCCTCACTGTTATCCTCCTGTGTATTTTTTTTTTTTTTTTTGCTTTTTAATACTGGGGATAGAATTAAGGGCCTTCACACTGAGCTACACCTCCAGCCCTGTTTTTATTCTTTATCTTGAGACAGGGTCTTTCTAAGATGCCTAGGCTGGACTTGAAGTTGTGATCCTCTTACCTTAGCTGTCCAGAGTGCTGGGACTACAGGAGCAATGTTGACCTCTCTGGGCTCCTGTTTCTGGTCTTGCCTTAGGTTAGAAAATACTTCCCAACTCTTCCTCAGTGATTCCATGGTGGGATAAGTGCTACCACCTTGAATTAAAATAAAGTCCCATTAAGTGATAATTGTTCCTTCAACATTGCATGTTTGGCTCTGATAATTGGAAGCTGGTGGTGATTGTGGTGTTTTCTATGTAGAATGATATCAATTTCAAAAAATTGTGAACATTTGACATTTCTAAAAGCCAAGATTATATTATGTTGCCCTCACTGCACCCTAATTTGAATCAAACCTTTTTGCCAGAAGTATGGGTGTGATTGTGTGATTTGGGGCATATTAGAAATGTTACGAGTGTAAATAACTCCCACTTGAGGGAGATATATCTATTCCCTGAGCGCTTTCCATGAGCCATGTCCCACATATGAGTGTTATATATTTGCAGTAAGATTTAATCAACACAGCAGCCCAGTGAACTATGTGTGATTCCCTACCACAGATGAATACATCAAAGCTCAGGGAAGGAACCTAAATGGCCTAGTGAACTTCAGTATTTGAAAGAGGCTACATGTGTTTTCTCCAGCTGAAACTTCCTTTCTTCAGCTCTAAAAGGCCCCTTCGTTGGATTTTCCAGGCGTATATTTTGGTGGAGAGGCATCACCTCAGCTCAATCTTGGCCTCTTTCCCAACCCAGGCTCAGGTATTTTGAGTTCCCCATTCCCATCCTAACGTTCAGCCCCTGTTTCAAATGCTGCCCTCCATCTTCTGGTCTATTTTGATACCTTGGACAAACATTACCTGTCTTGGAACTGTTGCCTGTGGTCCATGGAGCTTTGCTTGCTTGTAGAATTACCTGGCACCCACTTCAACAAGGTCGGCACATCCTTTGCTCCCCCTCTGCTCCCTTCACCCCGCCTGGCACTGTGCCTGGCCCATCACAAACAACACGTATTTGCTCAGTGAATTGAATCTGAGTTGATTTTGCTCTGACAGGGACCTTGGGGTGCAGGGGAAGGTTGTTGACAGAGGAGAATTTGTCTACATAGACTATTTTAGTTTTTACCAATGGCCAACCCAGATTAAAAAAAAAAAAAGATGTAGCCACAAGTAACCAAAACAAGGGGATAAAGCAAGGGGATGAAAGGTAAGAGACAGAGTTATGGTTTAAAATCCTGTCACTGCCTTGGCCTGGCCTGTTATCAGTTTACTCAACTTTTAAGAACGTTTTGCTATATAAGAATTTCTCTAGTAAAATTCAATGAGGAAGAAGGCAGAAAAAAAATTTAAAACTGCCTCTTGGAAAGCTATTCTGTCTTTGATTTTTTAGAATGTCTTCAAGTGATTTGGGTCTATTTTTAATACCTGTGAGACATGCTGTTGCAAGAGGAGCTAAATATAGGGGCCACATCCCCCTTTCTTTTCTTCATTGGCCTTAATCTTCCTGGGAAGAAAAGAAAACGTGCACGATGTTTCACCATGGAGTTGTGACGTTTGCCCTGATGGGGCCTATTGAAAGGAAATTCATAAATACAGTGTCGGAAATGAAGATAATGAATGGATTCTTTTTGGAGAAAATGTTAAGTGGGAGTTTATTTATGTTAAACCTTCCCTGTCTGCTGAAGACTGCGGTATATTCCTCTGTGTTGCTCAGGGTCCTCTGGGGACAGCAACCAGCCTGTGTTACTGGAGTAAGCCTGCATGCCCTACCAACAAAGCCCAGAAGAGCAGGACTCTAGGCCAAAAATAACACATGGCATCAAAGTAGCAGCTACAGTTCCAGCTCATTTTAGACCGACAAGGCTCCTCTCTCTCTCTCTTTCTTGAAGGCATTAGGCACATCTTATAAGCAAACAACTTTGTGATTACCCACTGGACCAGAAGGAGACATGTGGGCTTCTAGAGAAAACTGTCTAACCCAGGGCCCTGGTTTGGAGGGCTCTGTGCTGTGCCTTGCTTTTCTGTGTACCACACACTTCTGGGCTCCATTTCCAGCCATTTTGGGTGGACCCACATATGAGCAGAATCTGAATGCAGGCTTGGAAGACCCCAGAGTAAGTCTCAAACTTCATGCCTAGTGTGGCTGATGGAAAAATCTTTGATTAGATGTTTGACTGCTTTAAGGTCGTGGGAACTTTCTGTGTTATTTGACTTCTCCATAGCTTCCTTGTCTGTAAAATGGGGCTAATGATAATGTTTTATGGAATTGTTTTAAAAGTTGAAAACATATAGTGTTTGCCACTGTAACAAAAGGGAAGGCCACCGAAGTTTCTGGACCCATGACATGGCTTTAAACATCTGGTTGGACACACAGTTCTCTGTAGCATTGTATTCCACATGCATGGATTCAACCAACCATAAATCAGAAATATTTTTAAAGAATTGTATTTGTAATGAACATATGCATAGTTTTTTCCTTGTCATCATCCCTAAATAATATAGTATAACAAATATTTATACAACACTTATATTGAGTTAGGTACCAAATAATCTAGGGATGATTTAAAGTATACAGGTGGATGTGTGTAGGTTATGCACAAATACTCTGCCATTTGTTTATCTGAGGGAGTCCTGGAACCAATCTAGCAAGGATAGTTAGGATCTACAGTATTTACTATGTTTCAACAACCTCCCGGAGGGCTTAATTTTTCAAGGTCCCAGTTTCCAGTGTTATTTTAAGCAGAGACAACTTCAGTTGCAGATAAGAAGTTGCATCTAGCAAGGTTGTGTCTATGCTTTGAGTAGGCACCTCTTGGAGCAGAGACCCCCTACTCTTGGCTGCCCACTCTTCTTGCTCAGCTACTCTTCCATAAACAAGAACAGCCCACTACCCTGCCTGAGGGACAGAACATCAGCTGGAAGCATTAGAGATTTCTACCAAGGAGTTGGGAATCAAAAGGTCCTTTATGACCCTGTTTCTGCCCAAGCCCAGGAAGAGCAGTTCCACCCACTCCCTAAACCTCTTCAAAGAAGCCATACTTTTCAGTGTGTTAAGTCTGCTGCTAAGTATGATTTGAAAGACTGTAAGTACTTCTGCAGGATTTGGGTTGCCTTGATCCCTGGTGGTGATGGTAGTGGTACAGGGGCATAGGCCCTACAGGCTATCTGGTTGGAAGATTTTTCTGCTCATAGAAACCATTTCCTGAGATCAAACAAATGAATGTTCATTCATTATTCTTATTTTGTAGCCATCTATGGATACCTGGATTTGGGATTGAGTGTGAAAAGAAGAGATATCTGCATAGGTCAACGTTCTGGGGAGTGTTGTCCCTTGTGCTGTGGTCTGCAGTGATACAAATACATTTCAGAAGCTATTTCATTTAAAAACATTACAACCAGAAGTGAAACTTTCCACTGAGAATGGGACGTTGGTGCTCTTCTCTAAGGACACTCTGCATATGAGTAGTGCTTTTTGGAATTGAGCTGGGTCTGGCAGAGGCTGAATCCCTGGAGAAGTGCAGAAGTACTTGTCTCTGTGGTTTGCCTGCTACTTGCAGCTGCAATGATTTGCTTACCTGGCTGTCTCAAAGGATGGTGAGGACGAGAAAGTTTTTTTTTTTTAATCTCTTAATCCTCAGCCCCTAGAACCATCCTTAGCCCACTGTAGGCATTTCATTTGTGCTTTTTCAACCCTTAAATATATCCTGGAGCAATACAAAGACGTAAAGACATGACTTGGCATCTGTTTGCTCGTGAAGAAAGATGTTTGTCTTGATTCCTATTATAGGATGGGATATAGCTGTGATGTAAATTTAGGATTCAGAAATATTTAAGTCTGAATTCTGAAATCGAATCTAAACTAAACTGGATTAAATCAATCACAGAACTTGTCTCCTTCCTTTTGCCACCCACTCCCCGAAAGTGTTAAATGCACGCTCAGTTTCATGGATGCTAGGTTAATACATGGTCTAAAGCTATAAATTATATTTTATTTGTTGTAGAACCTTAAGAAATTATGACTGTTGAGACAGAAGTTAGAAAGTATGAATGCAGCTCTTATTTTGTATTTACTGTCACAATGCTCTCCAAAAAAAAAAAAAAAAAAAGAACAGTCATGGTTTTTGCAAGTGGCCTTATCTCTAAATTATATAGATATTTTTTGTGGTTTTAAACCAGACCTTTGAAGTTACTTTAACTTGGTTTCCACAGTTTAATTTATTTTAGTCGGAAAAGATTATTCATCACTCATTTAATTCCAAGGTTATGTATTGATTTTTTTCCCTCATTTGGTATTTTCTGACATTTTGTGGCACTTGCTATTGATTTATACAATATCAGTCATCTAAATGTCCAGAGGAGGAGGCGTTTGTTTGTCACCAGCTGTTTTTCTGAACTAGTAAGTGAGATCGCCCTGTAGTCAGGGTGTGGAGTGATGTAGGAACTAGAGTCCTGCCCCTTCACACCTAAGGGCTCCTGCTTAAGAAAATCTTTGCAGAATACCGAGAAGGTGCTACTGGAGGCTAAATTCTTCTCCACAATGCTGGTCAGTTGCTGTTTCTAAGCTACTCTAACTTACATGCAAATTTACAAATAAATAAATAAGTAAAGCTTAATATGTGAACAGACCATTCAGGTAAATCTCCCTAGCATACTGCTTCTTAAACTTAAAGAATCAACCTTTTTGAAATGCAAATGAAATTCTATATGTCTGGAGAGGGGCCTGAGTATCTGCATGTCTAACAAGCTCCTTCCTTGACCATGCTTGGAGTGGCGAGACCTTAGCCTACCTTCCAATCAAATTGCCCTCTTAATTCCCTCCTATTTTTAAATTCTAGAACTACATCTGAGGATCTCCTGCCAATAAGATGTTAGCAGTAGGGCCAGGGATTTAGCTCAGTGGTGTTGCTGCCTACCTCACGAGTGCCAGGTCCCAAGTTCGATCCCTGGTACCAAAAAAACCAAATAAGATGTTAGCATTAGAAATGAAAGGGGTGGGGGAGAATTGCTCCTCTTTCCCTTCCCTAACATATATTTTATAATAGTCATGAGAACCTAGTTATGCTTTCCAATTTTTAATAATCTGCAATTGAAAGAATTTGGAGGTTTACATAGTCAACTTTCATCAGTTTTTGGATTCCTATTTTCTATATTAATTTGTGCCTGAAAGAGCTTTGGCCTTCCCTCACCTCCTCTCATCTAATTCTTCTGAGGTCCCCTTTGTCCTATCCTTATTCTTTGACTTATTGCAAAGATTCTAACTCTCTAAGCTGAACTGGAACATAACTTGCCATGAAGTGTTAAGTGAGAAGGCTTTGGGCTACTTCTCCTAGGAGTATTTGCAATTTCATAGACAATGACAGGAAGATTTTAAAACCAAAAGATATAATTGGTAGAATGTTGAGATTGATGGAGGATTTTGGGGGGAATAGAGGAGAGGAAGAAGTTTCCAGCTTGCTTCATACACAGCATAGCCTATTTCTCACTTAACTACTCAGATGAGATCTTTCCATTCGTTAGTCTGCTGGCTATAATCTCTGGGGGTTATAATGGGAGATGTTCTGTAAAGGAAACTCCTTAAGAAAGTTTTCTGTAATTCATCTCTGCTGTGCTTAATATTCGCCAGGACTGTACTCTCGTCTCTGGGCTCTCAACATCACAAAGTCAGGAACAGGATATAAACATACTGGAAAGGCAAATGTTATTTTTATACTGAATTGGGAAAGATGATGTATGGAATGTCTTCACCTGCTTGGACTTAGATTTGATTCTTCCTAAATCAGCGACAGATTCATATGTAGAGAAAAATTGAGATTCTCATCTATATGTTGTTTTTTATTACATTATTTTGCTTCGGGCTCAAACATATCAAAATAATTCGGACATTGTGGATGAAATCATCTGATTTCCATTGATAAATGCCTACTAAATCCTTCTGATTATAGGCAGTTGGTATTATTACCAGGTATAGAAAGACACGGTAATACCATGCAATAATTAATTTGCATCTATGCACTCTGATTTATTCAAAGTTTAATATTTTAGTTCCAGCCGGGCTGTTTCTCTCTTAAGTAATATAAGTACACTTAGGTATTGAAATGGATTCTGCTACTTGGTTTGAATATTTGAGTCTATTGCTTTTTATATCTGCTCATTATGTGTAGGTTAGGAAAAAGTCCTTCCTGGCTTGGCATTTTATTTTTATTTTTATAAACAAAGCCTTCTTTTTCCATACTGTTGAAAACTGTAGTTGACTAATCATGTAAGCTGAGGTATATGTCATGTACAAACATGAGCCTTCAACATTTGATTAAAACACATAAAATGCACATTTTTTTGTTCATGATTTTGCTTTGGAACCAAAGTGTTTTCTCTAAGGAGGAGTCCACAGGGTAGAATTTTCTTTTTCCTACATAAACTACATTTCTAAAGGAGCCTCTACAAATTTCTGTTTCAGTTTCTCTAGAGTGAATAAAGAATTTAAGGGCTGGTAACCCGAACCCCAAGTAAAGAGTCTCTCTAGGTTTTTATGATCCCTGACTTCCAGAAAGCAGTTTTTAAAGCAAGGTTTTAATGTGGGGGGCTTTCTAAAGCATTCCATTTGTTCATAAAAGCAACAAGTCTCTTTCAAGGCAAACCCATATTTTCTAGATATAATTATTTAATTAGATGATGTAATTACATTAGCCGCACAACTGGCATAAACAAGATTGGAACAAGTTCAGATGAGTCTTGGTAAATGCACAGCTAAGCAATATGGGAACTGAAGGACATGGAGACACTAGAAGGTGCTCGCTCCCTTAGCCCCTGGCATCCCCTGCCATGACACTACCCAGGCCACCACAGTGAAGCTGAGAAATGACTGTCAAAGGAACAGTGGGTGTGATTGTCCCAGGAAATGCTGCACTGGACACTGATCCTTTGGATTTTCTCCTTCTGAAATATGTTGACCACAGTGCCAGAGACACTCACGTGTTTCAAATGGGTAACTCTTCATGACAGAGCTGGTTTTTAGATTGTGTTGGCTTTGGAGTTAATATGTGGTATGGATTTGATCCATCATTAGAATTTGTTTGGGAACCAAATTTCTGAATGTCCTAGACCTTTACTGTTAGGGTCTAGTAAAACAAAACAAAAACAAAAATAGAAATAAAGTGGAAAGCTATGGGCAAAATGCATCATTGGTTATAGTGTGGAAAACTTCATTGAAGTGGATTTAAAGTGGGAATATGTAATAAACTGGGCAGCTGGGACTCGTAAAGACTCTCGCATGGGATTATGTGCAAGTGTGTACAAATTCCTACGAGCAGGTGAAAGACTGTCTCATTTCTTCCGTGTCTGGGGACTCCTTGGCTCTATGCTTGTTTTTCTCAGTGTCCTCCTGAGCCCTCATCTCCAGGATCCTTTTCATTTTTTTTCTTTTAGACTGAATATCTGAGTCTAATAAAGTACAGTGCCATCTTCCACCAAAGTTTAGCACTATAAAGTACAAGGCTTAATTCACTTGGAAAACTCTTTATTTTCTTGTCTTTTGACTCTTAAAATGAAGTATTAACTCATTTTTATTCTATAAGTTAAAAGAATTTTCCTTAAAATCAAGGGAGGACTGACTGATGTATTTTGTATAGATTTTTCTTTTTTTAAAATTTTTATATATAACTTTCTCCTAAGGAAAGTGGTACACATTCTAAAACTTTTTCTATTTTCTATTAGTCAGCATATTTTTAATATCATACTTACCTTGAGGGAAAACAGTTAAGTAAAGTGTTTTCTGTTACTTTTTGTCATCAGTTTGATACTAATTTCCATGAGGTGCTTGTAGTTAAACCACCTCATTGTAGGCCTAACTTCTGGCATAGTGAGCATGTGTTGTTTATTTTGAGGGAAGGAAGGGTCACTGGAAAGTATTTGTAAGGGAACTAGTTTCTTCTACTTAAAGTTTGTACCTACTACAAATTTCATTTTAAACGTAGGGTGCATTGGTTTGCTAAGAGTGCTTAAACAATGTAGTTACTACAAGAGACTGGGCTTTGTTATCAGAAACGTATCAGCCCACGGTCCTGGAGGTTGGAAGTTCACGATCAAAGTGGCAGTGAGTTTTCTCCTTCTGTGGTGTGGGGGCTGAATCTGCTCCACAACTCTCTCCACTGTAGCTTCTGGTAGAGGCATTCCTTGCTCAAAGATGCTTCGCCGAGGTCTCTGCCATTGTCTGCACATGGCATTGTTTTCTTATGCATCCGTCTCTGTGTCCAGATTTTACCCTTTTCATAGAGAAATTACTCACATACGTGACCCTATTTTAGCTAGACTGACTTCGTAAATACCCTGCCTCCAAATAAGGTCACATTTGGAAGCACTGGAGGTTAGCATTTCCACATTTATTTTTAAGAAAATACAGTTGAACCTATAGAACCGGACACAGTTATCAGCACACTTGGAAACTATAAAAAAGAAATTCAAGAATCTCAAAGCTTATTCTGAGCAGGTTCAAGTGTATGTTAAGAGGGACATGAACTTGATGGCTGGGATTTAGCTCAGTGGTTCCGCCCCCTGTCTCACAAGTGCAAGGTACAGAGTTTGATCCCCGGTACCAAAAACAAAACAAAATGAAACAAAACAACAACAACAACAACAATAGCAACAAAAACCAAAGAGGGACATGAACTTGAAAGACTTCAAATTCTTCAAATGTCAGTACTGTGACACAACCAGAGTTGTTATCCATATTTTTCTCATGCTTGATCATCATAGCTGAGCCTTCATTTAATGAAAACATTAAAAAAAAAACACCACACAAGTAAAACTGATTCTCCTTTCATTTCTCTGGTACAAGAATAGGGAATAAAAGCAATGCCACTTAATAAACTCCTATATTCATGTATGTCTTCATTATGTTTTCACTTGGAGCCACATACTTTGTTTTATCAAAAGTGAATTCATATTGAGTTACATTTATTTGTTGATACTTCAGTTTGCTTTTTTTGGGGGGGGGGTTTGAGACAGGGTCTCACTATGTAGTTGAGACTGACCTGGAGCTCACTATGTAGCCCAGGCTGGTCTCAAACTCGCAGTGATCCTCCTGCCTCAGCCCAGTTTGCTTTTCATTAATTTTCTTGTTAAGTGCTGAGGAGCATTGAAGTCATGCTATTCTAAGTTTGCACTCTGAAACACAGTGGCAACTACATTATTGAGCATTTGCTCTTTCTTGCTAAAATTCACAAGAAATAACTATACCACATGGTTTGATCTTATGTATAGGGAAAAACCAAGACTGGAGGAAATAGTGGAGCATGAAGGAATGGGTAGAACAGTCCAGGCTGTGTAAAATAATATTGCAGGCTTGCCTGATGCTTGTGATTCATGCTCTAGCTGTGTTGTTTCATTTCCTTTAATTTTTATATCTACTATGTATGGTGAGGACAGTGGGTTGAGCAGGATAATCTAGGCATGTTGTGGTAACAAACAACTCTGAATATTTATTTCTTGTTTACATAGTGGCAGTTGTCCATCCAAGACAACTGTTGACTCTCAAGGTAACAGTTCCCAGTGAGTTGGCTCAGCATCGTAGTCTACTCTGATGTGGACATGTCATCCTGACACACTCTTGCACTCACTGTGTGGGGGAGATCAGGCTGAGTCAAGTAGGAAACAAAGCCACCTTTTCTTTTATTTGCTGTTGGCCAAAACAAGTCAAGTGGTTATGAGTTACTTAGAGAAACGCAATCTTGCTGTGTTCCTACAAGCAGAAGGGAACCAGACATTGGTGAACAGTAGCGTGCCCAAGAGACATGATAGTACTTTCCACTCACAGACATGGACACCATGATTCAGAGAAGCTAAGCAACCTGCATGGATACAGAGTTAGAATGAATGGACCTTCTAGTCAAACCCAGGTTTGACTGACCACAGAGGCTATGCTCCCAAATATTCTGTGTGCTGCCTTTTACAAGAACAGATTCAGCTACACTGGAGACAGTGATTTAAGTGGGGAAACTAAATACTTCCTGCTTTGCTTATGGGCTGCTATGGAGAGGATTTAAGTGAGAGAGGGAAGAACCAGATCATTGGTGGGGCTTCCACTGACGCTAGTCTCTGGAGTAAATTTTTGGACCACTGACCCTCTGGCCTTTCTCACTCATAACTCATGAACCTGTCGGAAGCATCTGCCTATTCCCAACAAAAGAGGAATCAAGCAAAGAAAGAAAGCTCTTGCATATGTTTCTTTGGAGAAGTGGAAGGTATGGTCTTGTGGTTATTTAAATCACAATAATGGCAAGTTAGTTTTGTATGGCAGTTTATAGTCTAGCACACATGTTCTCATACATGTTCTCTGAAGACAAGAGCAGCCCTAACTATAGTAATGGACTATGATTCTGGGTCATGAAGGGGTGTTCGTCAAGAGAGCCAATGGGATCGAAGAGTGCATCGATGGAAAGGCACCAAGTAGGAGTCAGATCTGGGCTAACTCTTGGCCTCATCACTTAGACCAGTGTCTTAGTGTATCTTGGATTTGTCATCTGTGAATCAGGAGCATAATGACAATTTCGGAGAGTGTTTGTAAAAGTGAAGCAAGATAAGATTAATCAAGCATGTGACAAGATGCTAGGAATTTAGGTTCATGCCCTGTGAATGCTGGTTGCTTTTATTATTGTGCTGGTGGTTGATAATATGATTTTTCAAATAAACCATGTGATAGATCACAGCAAGGATGATATAGTCATTTGGTGCAGCACTGAAGCTAGGGAAATACATGTTGTGCCTGGTAGCCAGGACAGAGAGGTGACCTGAAATAATCTTTCATAGTTTTTTTTTTAAGGAATTAATAATATTTAACCCAGAGAACACCCTTTAGTAGAAACTTGGAGATATATGATGCTACTGTCTTTAAGGGTGGTCCTACAGAATCTACTTCAGCTTTTTTCCTTATGGGATTAAGGAGAATTATACCCATGGGTAGAAGATGCAGAGATAAGGATATCAAAACATTCAGATGAACCACGGATCAAGGCTTTTGGGTGAGTCTGATATCCCTAGTGGTGTAAGCATTATTTGGATGGATGTGGACAGGGTCATCGGGATTCAAGCATCAGATGGATGATTAGACTAGAGAAATCTTAAATGATCCTCAACACTGAATTTTGTGATTCTCATCTTACATGCACACTGAAATTATTCAGAGATGTTTTAAACAAGTTTTATTACCACCCTTCAGGCAATAGTAATCTATATCCTCAAACTTCTACTGAAGAGTCTGTTCTCCAGGTTAAACATCTTTATTAGTTCCTTCAGAAAACTATGGAAGATGATTTCAGTGTTCGGGAGTCTACTCCATGCCAATTAAATTTGTATCTCTAGAGGTAAGACTTGGCTCTTAACAGCAGAAGACAGAGTCATTCTGTATGAGGTACAGTGATGAAACAGGGAAGAGTTTGGCTGGGAGTGGCTTCACAGAGTTTGAAATCTGGAAGAATGGATGCAAGTTGAAGCCTGTGGTCTTTCAGGTCCTAGTTGGGGAGAGGTGTTGAGGTTCATGCTCAGATGGAAATGCTTACCTGCGTAATATCTTAGTGGGGTCACAGGGACTGTAGACACCAAGACTCCACTACATGAATGAATTTATTTTCATTCAAAGTAGCATGCTGTTATTCAAGTTTACTGGCAGCTGAGTGATGGATATGGTGCTTTTGGCGGGGGGAAATATGTTCAATTGAAATGTATTTGCTACTAGGTAAAGTAGATTATTTCTTCCAGGATAAACCAACGCACTGATGCAAGCCTGTAGAAAGATGAAAACTCTGGTGTGTGTATGTAGTATGTGCATATGTGTGTGTGTATGTGTGTGTGTGGTGCAAGTGTGTATGTGTTGGGGCAAGAAGATGGAGTGCACATAGAGATGCATATTTCTACATCATAGAGCATACCTTCACACTTCCCTCCTCTGCCTTTTACACCAGAAGCATTAGAGTGACCCATTGTCCAGCAGGACTGGAGCTTGGGTGGTCCTCATTTCCATACACTGGATAGCTTCAGCCTGTATGATTGGCAGCTGTCTGAGTAGCCCCGTTTATCCTAACTTTGTTCCAAAGTGGCTTCCTCCTGCCTGATCCCTCATCCTCTGGCATGGCATTTTCTTCATGACAGTCTTTGCCTGAACTGCCTTCGCTGCTGCTTTGGTAGAGGCTTGCAAGAAAAGAAAGTACGAGCCACTGGCGAATCCATTTTGTGCAGGCAGCGTCAGCAATGGATGGGACCTCTCCCAGGCTGGAAGAATGGAGAAAAGGACTTCAGCAAGAAGCAGGCTGGCAGGTAAATGGGTCCTCAGCTCTAGAGGAGACCCAAATCTCTCTCAACTCTTTTAACCCCCAGTTTCAGCAATACACATGAATTTATTTGCAGAAATATATTACCTCCAGGCACATCCACTGACTACATGTCATCGTTAGTTTCCATTTCTTTGCCAACCATGAAAATAAGATTCCAAATGGAATTACTCTAGATTCCCAAGCAAACTAATAAGGTTTTTACAAATCTACAGATGTTGCTAAATTTATCCTTTCTTAATAAAGGCCCTTGAATTAAGTTGAAGATGTATATCAAAGGAAACATGCAGATTTGGTTTGTGGGTGTGTACATGTTCATAGCAGTATAAAAATTTAATCCAACACCTGTCATCAGTCTTACTTTATGGTGTTAGAGCAGATAGGAATAGGGGCTTGGTTTTAACCTATTTTAATTAGGTGACCATTCTTTTAATGCAGCCCATGAGCCTCCTTATTTATGCTGAACTCCTAATAGGTAGAAACTCTGTGGTATGCGGAGAGTTCAAGCTAAAGGATTCATTTTGGTGTAGAGGCAGTTTTCATTAAAATATGCAAAGCAGTAATGTTTATACGTTACAATACCTATTTCAAATTAGCAAAATTATATGCTCCTGTCTCGTAAGCTGCCAACTGAAATCCCTTTCTAAATCCTGTTGAATGGCTTTGATTACTCTTCTTCACATTACACATTACACACCTCTAATACATATTTTTACTCATCCACTCCATTGCCATTTAATTAGACAACAATATTGAAGAGCGATGCCAGAGCTTGTTTTTTTCCTGTCTAATGTTCCTGCCTTGTGGAAAAAGAACACTTCTGTGCATGAAGACTCTCTTACTGGTGGTGTTGGCCAAAGTGAAACTGATCTTCCATTTTGTCTAGGGCAGAAAGTTTCATATAAAGATGGTGATTCATGGTTAACTGACTTTTGTCATCAATTAAAAAAGTAATTCTCTATTTCTATAGGAAGAGGGCAAGTTTTTGAGAGATTTCTTCTTCCTGCAATATAAATTTTAGTGAAATGTACTACTGGTATTGACAGGTGTGTTTTGTTCTATGTTTGATGTTAAGTAAGGAGCTTTGGGGGGAAAAACTCCTTTAGCTTGTCACAAAATTGGAATCCCTCTGCTTTGAGTGGGGTTATTATTTGAAAAGTAGGGAAGGGTACAAAATAAATCTGTGCACGCTACTTGGAGGATGACACGTGGGGAGCCTCCAGGGGTCCAAACAAATATTCAGATATTTTTTCATATGCTAATGTGACTTTTAGATTTTTGTCTTCTGTTTATATTTTTCTTTAGACAGTTGGCATCTCATATATAGTCTTCATTCTGAGGGTGATTGAAGGGAGGAAGAATGTGAAGATATGACTCAGACAGCTCTGTAGATAAAATATTTAAACTAGAAACATGAAGTCCAAATGTTTATAGAAAAATTCATGTGTCATATCACTGCTAGCAGCCATGAACCTTTAGCTTGTTAATTTCCTAAAAGGCACAGAATGAAAATGTCCTCTATGCCACTGCCCTCTACAGAGATGAACCTTTACAACTGGTCAACCCAATGTTTCCATGGTGCTAAGGGAAGCTCCCCATTAGAGCTAGTGGAGGTGTTGGTTTAAAAAGGGTGTCCTTTCCCTGCTTTGGTTTCCCTGCCTCTCAGAATTGGGCACTTTAGGCACTGGGCAGAGAGAACATCACAGGGGCTCAGCTACATTCCCCTGGTTTCTGCCTTTCTCCTTTCCACCCATGAATTCTGCTGCTGCTCCATTCTCCAATCATCTGTATTGCTGTACTGGGGTACAGGGTCCCCACATACACAGAGTCAACCTTGTGGAGTGACTGCTCAAGTTGTCCCCCAGGGAGCTTTGTCTTGAAAGTAACTTCTTTTGTCCATTTATGGTAGTAACAGAGATAGGCATTTAAAACTAAGTTCTGTTTAGCCCAATACTACATTTCTTACTGGAAATGACACTATATTTTCCTACCTATCTACCAATCAAAACACTGTGGTGTTATGGTGGTATGTTGGACACACACACACACACACATTGTTTAGCCCAATACTACATTTCTTACTGGAAATGACACTATATTTTCCTACCTATCTACCAATCAAAACACTGTGGTGTTATGGTGGTATGGTGGACACACACACACACACACACACACACACTCCCACCCTTAGGAGTCAGGAAGGTAAATAGGATTATCCACAGTTTCAAAATGAGGAAATTAAGGCTCAGAAAAATTATGTAACCCACCCGAAGCTATCCAGGGTTCAAGTTCAGGCCTGTCTGACTCCAATGCTTGGGCTCTTCCCACTTTTGTCGCTGTGCCATCTGAAATGAATTTCATCTCGTTTTTTATCTCACGGAATAATAGCTTGCAAGCAGCTGTGACGTGGGCAGGCAGGAAGCAACAGGGAGAAAGGAAAAAAGCATGATGATCTTCTAATGGAATAATCAATCTCTGAATCATTAAGACTTTAATAAAATGTGTTTTTAATAGTTTATTTTTTAACCCTTACTTTATACCAGGATCCAAACTAAACTAATAATTCTTCTAGCACTCTGACAGACAGAAATGTTGGTTCATGCTATAGGGATGGGGAAATTGAGGCTCAGTGGTGTTAAGAAAGAGGAACATTTCCAAGGTCACATAGCTGCTGACACATAGGAAAGTAAGGTGGACTAATTCCACCTGACCCTGAAGCCAATGCTCTTATTGAAGTGTCGTTGAGAGTATATTTTCAAATTACCTCTCTCCTCTCACAGTGATGTGGGACGCTTGGTCCTTGAGAAGTACCCAGATAAGTTTTTGGGTTTTTTTTTTTTTTGTAAATGAATTAAGAGTTGGAAAAAATGGCTTGCTTGCATTTTAGAAGAGGTTTTAATTGGATGCTCTTTGCCTTCAGTGAGCTGGCTTACCCATGGAGCTGGAAATGAGCTAGATGCACTTTCTAGAATCAAGTGTAAATCTAAACACCCATCTATGCATATAACCCATGGTGGAAAACCAACAGCAGCTGTGTCAAAGTCATTGCTTCTTTCTCAGAGCCCTCTCAGCTCCAAGATGATCAGCGACAGAAAAAACAATGCTTGTAGGGAACTTTGTGACCACCGGAGACATACTTAACCTGGTACCTTGCTTCTGCCTTGTTAGCTCAGGTGATTACTTTGGGTGAGGCCTTGATAATATGTCATTTATCTGAGTAATGGTCAATTGAAGGACATTAAAGGGCCAAGGACTAATTTCTAGGTAATGTTTTCTCTTTGGATGGTTCCCTTTATTTATATATTTCATTTTTCCAGATGGGGTCTTTCTTGCCTTCTTTCTTTCTTTCTTTCTTTCTTTCTTTCTTTCTTTCTTTCTTTCTTTCTTTCTTTCTTTCTTTCTTTTGTACTGGGGACAAACTAGGGACTTTGTGTTTGAGAGGCAGATGGTAGAACCACTGAGCTAAATCCCCAGCCCCAGATAGGATTTTCCTATGTTGCCTAGGCTGACCTAAGACACCTGGGCTCAAGTGATCCTCCTGCCTCATCTTCCTTTAGCTGGGAACACAGGTGTGCACTACCACCACTGACTTGGTGGTTCCCTTTAAAATAACTCATATAACTGCCATGTGGCCATCTGTCTGCCTGCCTGCAGCAAGGAGACAAATGCTTCCATGGCAAAGGTGCAGCACAGAGCTGGGCACAATAAATTCTGGATGAGTGTTTCCAGAACTGAATGGAATTGCATATTTGGTCTGTGAGGAAGCTGAGACATTGTCTAACCCTGAGGCCTTGATTTAGCTTTGGAAGAAGGAGGAAAGGTGACTTCCTGAAGTTCCGGGTCTGGTGAGTGATCATCAGAGATTCCTATCTCCCAGATGAGCTTTTGCTGCTTTTCCCTTTACTGCTTGGATATAAACTTCTTCTTCTTAGGCTTCTGTGAGGCTGAAACTAGAAAATCAGATCAGTGTTTGTGTCATATTTTTTACCATTAGATTATCTTTGGACAGATACTGTAACACGAAGGGCAACTAGGAAACCTAGAGCCAGACTTCCAATTGTGGAACTTGGGTAAAGCTTTAGAGGCTTTCTCTTCCCCGATTCTCTCACCTCTAATGTGAGGATAATTATGGAAGCTACTATATGAGATTGTTGTGGGAATTGAGTGGATAAATCTATGGAAAGTGACCCATTGTGTGCACTGTATGTATCAGTTACTATCTACCTAGTACCTATTTCATGAGATCAGCCATCCAATGCTTTTGAGTACTACTATGTGCAAAGTACATCTATAATAAGTGAATGAGAAAGTGACTGGGGGTGTTGGGTTAGAGCTCAAGGTCATGGTGAGGAGAAGGCAACACGTTAATATAACTATGAGACAGTCACACAGTACCACAAAGAATCGCTAAAGAGCTGCCTCTGGTCTGGTCTTGGGGACTACATGGAGGAAGGAATATTAATTCTTAAACAAAGAGAAATGAATTAATGCAAAGGAAGATGAAGATAACTCTGAAAGGCCAAAGCAGAGATCATGACAGAGGTACGAAGGAGAAGGATACTAAGGACTGTGTTGAGGAAACAGCCAATTAGTTATCCGGGAGTACCAGCCATTCTGAGTGAGGTAGGAGTGGTGGGAGATAAATATAAAGAGATAGGCAGGAGAAGAGTCCTGCACGGCCACACCAAACAACTTCTGCTGGCAGAGATGGATATTAAGCAGAGACACCTCACAGGTATCAAATTTGTCTTTTAGAAATAGCATTGTAGCTTTAATGCGGAGGATAAATTGGGATGTAAGTAGACTGGATTCAAGACACCCAATTAAGCTGCTTCATAATGCTAAGTAAGTGCTAGCTAGACTAAGGAAACAAGGTGGAGATAGTGAGGTGGGTTCCAGAAATATCTAGAATATTCCAGCCTCAGGATTTGCTGACTGATCCACACGAGGTTTGAAGATGTGGGAGGAATCAAACAACCCTATTTTTGATTAGGGTGGCCAGGTGGAGATGGTGCCATCACCTGAAAAGAGCTCATTGAAAGAGATGGACTCTGTGCTCATGGTAGGGATGGACAATGACTAACAAGCAGTGAAGGAGAGTTATAATAATAGCATTGTATACCATGAGAATAAATTAATCCCTATGAAGACTCAGAGAACGTGATAATATCAAAAATTGTTAACATTGACCAGAAGCTTACTGTCAGCCAGAGCAGTTTTAATGTCTTCTTATATTAACTCATAGGATTCTCCCCATCTGAGAATTAGGGAAATACTGGTTGTTTCCTCATTGTGTAGAGGAAGCAGTTTTAGAGAGGGTAAGATCCTCAATTAACAAGTGGGATTGAGACCCAAAAAGCTTGCATGGAGGTATAACCTTGCTAGGGGATAGGAATGATGCCATAGAGGTGATGGCATATGAACCAGATCTTTTAGGGGAGCAGAACTTTCCAAGTGGGGAAAGCCTGAGTTAGGATCCAGACACTCACTGAGAATGAGATTCTTTTTTATATCAGATAACCCAGGACTATTGGATCTGCTAAGTTTTCCAAGGTGGTGCAGGCCAGCTCCACAACTCTTGAGAGAGGCTGGTTCTTGAGAGAGGGTGAGAGAAGCCCCTAGCAAGATGGGCATAGTGCCCTTGGGTCTGTGCCCAGAACAGGCGGGGCTGAAATGGTCAACCTAGAACTAGAGAGGCTGACTGGAGATATGCTGGTCCTAGGAATGTGACCTCAGGCAAGTTCTTCACCTCTGAGCTTTTGCTCCTCTGTAAGATGGGTAGGAAAATACCCACTTGCCAGGTAAAAATTCAGAAAAATAATGTGTGCCTGAAAGAACTTTTCCCATCATAAGACATTCTATATGTGTGAGGTTTTAGTTCTAAGAACCAAATATAAAGTAGAATCATGTTTTTGAAATAACATCAAATATACAAATAGCTTTCTGTACTCTCTGACTTCCCTTTCAATTCCATTAGTATTTTATGTTTCAGTTTGGACATAGGTAGGAAAATAGGCAGGTTTGGTTTTGTTTCTTGCTTCCTAGAAGGGGTTTGTTCCTTCATGCTGGAGATGCTGTACATTTGGTAGCTATAGTGGTCCGTATTTTAAGTTCACTTCATATTTAGAGAATCTGTTTCAGATTTCCTGTCATCCATCAAATGAGTTAATGGTAGTGACAGGTCCAAATCAGCATTTGAGGATATGGGTATCTGTCCTAACTTATGTCAAGCACATGATGGACCTAGCAAGAAATGGCTTGAAGCAATTGGAATTTAGGTTCATCAGAACATAAATTCTGATTTTTTTTTTTTTTGGTCTCATTTTGATTTGTGGTACAGTGGTATTATCTGAGAAGACCCTTTTTCTTATTGCTGTGTGCCATTTTTTTGTTGTTGCCTTTAAATGTGGAGCACAACCATTCATTTATCCATTCACGAAATCGAGGAAGGTGAAGTGTTTGATATATTTCTTAGATTCAAATATTATAGATTCATAAGGCTGGGAGAGACCTTGGGATTGTTTGTTTTCCTCCCACACGTTCTTCACTCTGAGCACCAGCAAGTCCAAAAGGCTGAAGATAGATAACCTAATATCGCCTCTCTCCATAACTCATTCCTGGGTCTAACAAACGATTCTTAGGCTACAGAAATTCTTCTTTGTGGAGGATTTAAACAGCACCCGTTGCTGCGGAGACCCAGCTCCACTCTCCCATCCTCCCTGGAGGTGGAGAAAAACAGCTCCGTCACTGTCCTCAGGAATCAGCCTCACTGGCCTTGAAGATCATTATGAAACCAGCCTTCAACTTTTGCTTCTCAAGGCTGAACAACCTAAGTCCTCAGGTCTAATTTTTCATTTCCATCTTCTTGAGTTTCTCTAGAACCTTCCCCCAAATGTGCTCACCACTTAACTTCTACAGTCTAAAACTTTTCATGGGACCTAGCCAGGGATAATCAGTCCAGATCATCTGCTCATTAATTTAATCAGCTAATACACAGTTACTGAGCTCCACATGTTAAATACTAGGCCTCCGAGTGCAGCCCTAGGACATCGATGGTTAAAAGACAGCACAGTGTAGCAATAAGAGCCTGGTTTGCATCATGGATTACTCCTCACATTTTGGGTGACTTGGTGTATTACTTGAACTCTGTATGTCTCAGTTCTCTCCTGGGCAACTGGGATGATGATAGTACTTATCTTGTAGAGTTGTCATAAGGAACAAATGAATAAATACATGTATTGAAAGTGGAAGAGTGTTTGGTACTCAGTTATGGCCACAGAGCTATGTGAAAATAGCATAAAAAATGAAACAAGATATAGATTCTGCTTTTGAGTTCCCAGTCTACTTAGAAGGGTAAACTAATGAAGGATTAACATGTGAAGGGCACTTGGTGGATACATGGATGAGGGAAGCTCAGAGTCCCAACAGAGTAAAGCCTTGGGACATGAGGGAAGGCTTCATGGGTCAGGAAGGGGAACTGATTGATTTGTGTCTTGGGTTTGTGTAATTTTGACTCAGAAGGCTGGAGAGACTTGGGATGGCCTCTCTGTGTATTTTTATTCTACAGAATACTGAGTTGGGTCTTAGAGAGAGTAAGGTCTTTCTAGGTGATGATGATGGTAGAAAAACATTCTACATAGATGGAGCCTCATGAACAAAGACTAGGGGAGGAAATATGGGGCATCTGTCTGGAGAATGATGGTGGCTAGTTGTGCTGTAGAGTGTGAAGGCCAGTGGCATCAGATTGTGAGGCACCTGGAGGCCTTGCTGAGCAGTTTTTCTTATCCTTAACCTGCTCACTCTCATGGGCTTCATATCTATTTGTAAAATCTATAGATGATTTAGAGAGGCTGCCAAAGCACTTGGTGTTTCTCTTCTACTGGTTGAGCTTCCCTCATCTGAAGACCTATACTCTAAAACAAAGTGGTACCTTGGTTCATGAACTTCATTTGTTCCAAAGCCCATGTTCATTGAAATTGAAATCAAGTTTACCCTATGGAACCAGTGCCCTCATTTGCCTACAACAACCAGTTGTGCTAATGCATGGGTAAGCACACACAGATAAGTCAGTCCATGGATTCTGCAGTTTTCAAATTTGACTCCATTTTAAATTCTCTCAGGACAGGAAGAGTTTTGGGTAAAACCCAAGCAGCCAATCTAAGAAATCGATCCTCCCTGTGGTGTCTTTCCCTTTCACACTCAGGCTCCGGTGTTCTTATGGGTTACATTCATGGCTGTTGGCTTTAGTGGAGCCAGTGGACCACAGGTGGATTTGAGAGTAACACTTGTCCCTTTTCTGACTCCTTCCTGAGCATTGTATCACACAGACAACAGCCTGCACCAGTGATGGCTAAGGACCATCCGAGTTGTGGAAGGTTTTAAAAGAAGGTTGAGGAGAAAAGGCAGCTCTTGAGTATCTAAGGAGACAGATATGTTTTATATCAAATTCCCTTGTTGAAAAAAAATGTCAGAAGAAGTGAGAAATACTCAAGTTGGAGCAGCTGGTTGAAGGCAGTGATTCTCTCACTCAAGGCGCAAAAGCTGCAATTTTCTATCTAATTCACTACTCAATCATTCCATGGCCCCTGTCTCAAGCTCAATTTAAGCTCAGTCCCCAGCCGCTGTACAGTGTACAAAGAAATGACTGGCCAAGGGGACTGCGGGGAAGCAGGAGGCACGTGGTGACCTAGAGCTCGAGTTATCAAGTGGCCATAAGATCACATGGCATCGCTCTCCAAGGCCTCTCAGAGTCCATGTAAAATAGGTCATTTCTCCTTTAGCCTTTACATTTTGCTGATCACTACCTGATAGCCGAAGAGGATCTTTATAAATGCTCACCACATATATTGGGGAAACAGACAAATGTACTTGACAATCAGGGGCAGTGCCTGGATTGAAAGTTTGCTGCCTCAAGGGCTTTGAATTGAAATGGAAACAGGCTGGCTCTCTGCAGAACTCCATTACTGTTGATGACTGTTTGTCTTTTTCAGAGGAGTTCGGATGAGCAATAAATATGACTGCTCTTTAGGGAGAGCTGTTGAAAACTGTTGGATCTTTCCTTACACATGTCAAGTGTATTTCAGTTTTCAAAAGCACTTTACCATTTATAATCCTTTTCCACACTCATGGAAGCCCCATGAAGGAAATGGCAGCAATATTCTTAGTACCAATCATCAAATGAATACACAAAGAGGTGGTAGGTTGAGAGCCTGACCAGCAGGGCCAGGATTAGAAGCAATCCTGTGCTTGTTTGCTCAGATTGGGCTGCTTCTCTGTTCACTGGTCAAGCTAAGTTTTCCTACAGCTTGTAAGAAATTGTGTTCTTATGTGAATACCTAATTAGCTCTAATCCATTGTGTCCTTAAAAGAGTGTGACCTTTAAAGTTAAAACCTTTTATGTAACCATTTCTAAAGAAGAGCTTTGCCTACAAACTTCAACAATGAAATTTTGGTAGAAAAGCAAGATGTTCATGCTTGCTGAGCTGCTCATAATGCTTGGGGCATGGGCTTCATGCAGTGGTGGGAGTCCAGCAGGGCTATTACACAGTCAGTAATCTGGGCATATGCTGCAGAAATACATAATTTTGCATAACACTCAAAAGATTTTATTTTTAGCATTGCTAGATTCCTTTTTCACACTGGAGAAAGAGGCACACCATCCTCTCCCAAGTCACCTTCTTGCCAAGATGTGACTCAAACAGCACAAATCATTTTAACCTCACCTGGGTAAATATTCAGTGACTCAAAGATCTGAGCTAATGAGACCCAAATGCTTTCTTGAGAAAATGTGGAAACCAAAATGGTCAAGTGGGTGCATGAGGTGACTTTCTTGATATGGAAGTAATAGTGATATTCTTGGATGTCTTTTTGGGAGGGGTTTCAGCAATATATTATTTTCCTTTGTCATTGATCTTGGAGTATGGTGAAGCATCTTATGTTGTACTCTTCCTACATCATTAATATATGCTTTGTGTCTAGGTTGTATCTGTTTAAAACTAATCTGCTCTTCTTCCTCTCATCTCTTTTCTCAGTCTAAACAGTCAGTCCAACAAAGAGCCAAAAGAAACAAGAAACACACACACGCGTGCACACACACACACACACACACACACACACATCCCTTATTGTTATCCTTAAAAACTCCTGTTACCAATTCCTAGATTTTACTTGAAGTACTGAAACATTTTGTTCAGGAGCATGAGTCTGGGGTCAAATTAATGTGGCTTTGAATTCTGTTTTGTCAGTGACTATCTGGGTAACCTTCATAAAGATTTGGTTTTATTATCTTTAAATAGGGATTATAATTATAATTATTATTATTTTTTTCTGGTACCAGGGCTTGAACTCAGGTCCTTGTACTTGCAAAGCAGGCACCAGAACCACTGAGCTAATCCTTGGCCCAGTGAAATTATAATTATAATAATTTTATCCTAAACTGATTGTGAGGATTAAAGGAAATAATACATAAAATACCCAGTAAAATGACTAACATAAGTACTCAGTAAAAATTAGCAAATATTAGTCTCATTGTGAAAGTGTCTCCATTAAGAATAGAATCATGACAATATTGTCTACAATTCTATTTATGCCAATCTACAAATAAATGGCAAACAAGTAAGACATAGAAGAAACAAAACTATCATATTATTAATCAAAATGATTGTTTTCATAGGAAAGCAAAGATACTTAGAAAAACTAAGAAACTGTTAGAATTGATGGGGATTGAGTTAGTTGATTCAATATAAAATAAATTCATGAAAATTTAATAACTTTTTAGAATGAGAGTGATAACCAGTTAGAAAGTATAAAGGCAAAATCATTCAGAATAACATCAACATGTAAAATATCCAGGAATAAGCTTATTGAGTAATTGTGCAGACTTCATATGAAAAAAACAATAAATTTTTTTCCAGAGTTATGAAAGAGGACTTGGATGCATGGAAATAGGTGTTATCTTCCTAGGAAGGAGAAGAACACATTGCCAAAACTTTCATTCTTCTCCAATGCATGTACATATTTAATGTAATTCAAATCAAAATAATGTCGCTCTTGTTGTTTTCTGGAAACTTAGCCAAGTATGCTAAAGTTCATCTTGAATAATAAATAGAATGAGAGGGTTAAAAATATTAAGAAAAAAGAAAATCAGCAAAGCAGGCAATTTTCTAGTAGATACTATTACAGTGTGCAATTAAAGCAATTAAAACAGAATGATGTGGAGTAAGAATCAGCATAAATGGGCTCAAAATAATCCAGAGGGAAATTCTGTCAACAATGTGAGCTTAGAACGTGATCACAGTTACTTTACTTATGAGTTGAGGCACTGACAAATTGTGCTACCAGTGGTACTGAGTATCCTAGTTTAAGTGACTAGGAGAAAATATACCAATTAAATTCCAGAAGCAAAATAGTAACACATAAAACACTTAAGAAATAGTTTTTAAAAGGAGCATATACATTGAATAATCTTTATCTGATCATGGGATGGGAAAGTTTCTAAGTATAAATAAAAGGATTAATAATTTTGATTATATATGAAAGTAAAAGTGCTTTCTATCAGAAATGTTATAAGCAAATAAAAATGCCCAACAAATAATAAAGTGGAAAATACTTTTGGCAAATTTGGCCTAAAAGAAGTGATTTTTTAACAAATGAATAGTTCATTCAGAAGAGAAATAATATAATACTTCACTAGGAAAAACATTTTTTTTTCCATAAGCAACCAATGGGAGAGACCAATATAATCATGGAATTAGTAGTGACATTTATCAGCAGAGAAATGGAAATTTAAACAACGAGACAAAACCGATAAAGATTTTGAGAACTTTTAACATTGATGATGGTGATGGCAATGCTTACATGAATCCTATGTAGTTACTGCCTAGTTTTTGAAGTAGAGGGTGCTTTATTACCGTCTTTCTGGAAATTATCAGATAATATGTATTAATAATTTTTAAATGACAATAATATTTTAGAAATATATTTTAAAGAAATTTTCAGAGACAAAGACCAGACTTCATGTGAAAGAATGTTTACTTTGATGGTGTTTGTAATAATAAAATTTTGACACATTGTAAAATTGCTGGCATAGGTGAATGGTTAGATATACTGTGAGATGGCTGTTAAAAAGTTATCTTCAGACAGGCGTGATGGAGCATGCCTGTAATCCCAGCAGTCAGGAGGCTGAGGCAGGAGGATTGCTGTGAGTCTGAGACCAGCCTGGGCTACATAGTGAGTTCCAGGTCAGTCTCAACTACATAGTGAGACCCTGTCTCAAAACAAACAAACAAACAAAAAAGTTATCATCATACTCAATGTAATGAAAAAGCTTTTGATATAAGGTGAAGAGTAGAGATGATACCTTAGTTTAAGTATGGCATCTTTAAACTCTACAAAAAGACAGCAAAGATATAAAAAAGGCTGAAACCTCAAAGGACACAGAAAATGAAAGAGGAGATGACATTGGTGAAGAAACGTCAACTACATTTTGAAGGCTCAAAAGAGAATAAATAAATGGTAACTGACTTGGCATGACATTAAAAACAATGGTGAAATTTAAGCTTCTAGGGGAAGAAATCAACAAAAAGTAAGCTGTTTTGCACTGTTGGATTCTGGAAATGCTCAGGAATCAGAGGTAGCAGGAATTACAGAAGGCATATGTACAGTGGAACATAGGTGCACATGTCCACAAAAAGAGCAAAATGCTAAGACCCATTTCCCCACTAGACTAAAGCATGAAAGTTTGTATCCTGATGACAATGAAGCAGAGATCTCGAGTGGGGATAATTAGGCACAGTCCAGGGACAGGTAATGTGCAATAACGAAAATAAGAAAATCTCATGCAAAAAGCTGGCAAATTGAAGACTCTGTTGTTTCTTTTCTTCCAATGTGCTGGCATATGCTTGCTAGAGGGGAGAGTAAAGAATTCCTTTCTGGAGGATCAGAGCTGTCTACCAAAGGCCTCTGATGAAAAAGTTGCTTCTTCTCCATATTACCATGCAGCATAGCCCACCTGCAAACCTCTTCTGTGTACCTACAACTTCTACAAAGCCTTAGATCTTTTACTCTTGAACATAGCAGATAAGCAGACATTCCTGGAAGGCCTCTAAATGAAAGCAAGAAACCAAAACACAAATAAGAAACAATTGGAGGACACTCCAAGACCCTACAGGACAGATAAATATGTCAAAAAAATTTCTGGTTATTTTTGGGAGAGAGATAAGAGATTATATTGAATCTATCACAGAAGAACAGACTAGTATAGAAAGAAACACGGAGAAAACCAGAAAATATATATATATTTTGGTACTGGGGAATCGAACTTGGGACCTTACTCTTGTGAGGCAAGTGGCAGGACCACTGAGCTAAATCCCCAGCCCAAGAAGAAAGTCTTAAGAATTTTGAAAGCAGAAATCAAATGTAAGGAAATGGCTGAAAAATAAATTTAAGAAAAGTCTCTGAGAAAAATAAGAATGGAAAGAAAGTTTGAGGAAGAGCTCAGAACATATAACCTCCAAACAATAGGCATTTCAGAAAGAGATGCCATGTGAAATGGAGGGAAGGGAACTGTTAAACAAATAATACAAGGAAATTTCCTTGAACTGAGACGTGAGCATTCTCAGTGTCAGCTTCTGAGTGCATAATGAATAAAACACACACACACACACACACACACACACACACACAGGCACATCATTGAAAAACTTCAAACTGTATGGAATAAAGAGAACATGTAACAATTCCAGTAAAGAAAAAAGTTGAGAATCACATTGGAAAAACACTACCTGAAGCCATATAACAATTCCAGGAAAGAAAAAAGTTGAGAATCACATTGGAAAAACACTACCTGAAGCTTAAGGAAAGTAGAGCGTTATATTTCAAAGTTTTACTAACTTTAAACCAAGAATGAGTATTCTGCCACTGACTCCCATTACCATGGGAATAAAAATAGAAGACATCTTATTCAATTAAATAAGATATGAATGTAACGTTGATCAAATTTTAGAACAGAATAAGACATTTTTAGACATGTAATTTCTTTATAAATTTCTCAGAAAGCTACTAAAGGATGTTTGCCAGAAAAACAAGAAAATAAACCAATTAAGAGGAAGATGTGAGATACAGGAAATGAGAGATCCAAACCCAAAAAGAGATCATAGATATTCTTGCGATGATGGCAAAAGGGAACTCTGGATATTGCCTCTGCAGAATGCTTGGAAAGAAGCCAGTCCAGATCAGAATAGGAGGACAAAAAACTCTTGAAGAGAAGTCTCCCCAGGGAAAAACATGGAACTGACCAATTTTGGCATAAGATTTAAAAAAAAAAAAGAGGATATAAGAATTATGAAATCCAAGGTCCAGAAAGAACAACCATACAGTATTTAAGAAGAAAATTTAATTGTGACACACTACAAAGCTCAGCAGTGAAGAAGTTTAAATTATTATAATAAATGTAAATATTGAATATTTATTTTAAAACTATTAAATAACTATATTGGAAGGATGAGGGTAGAGGTAATGCATATGTGAGTTGATTATATATTTTCCCGATTGGAAAGTGAATAGACAATGCCTGATGCAACAACCTGGTGAGATAGCTATAATAATTTGCATACAAGGAAATAGACATGGGATTTCTCAAGGTTTCACAGCAAGCCCATGGTATACTGAAAACCAGACTCTAGCCCCTGGATCTTAATGCTCAGCTCTGAACTATGGCAGAGAAGTCTACCAAATATATCCTCTGCTTTTCTTCTAGCTCTTCCTACGTCTACAAATTGGATCACTATCTTAGTTTCCTTTCTCATTGCTGAGACAAAATACCCAACATCCCAAGTTAAAGGAGGAAAGGTTTAATTTCATTTTACAGTTTTATGAAGGTTTCAGTCCATAGTTGGCTGGCTTCAAGGCAGGGTGGCATGGAAGAGGAGAAACAGTTCATGGTGTGGCAGGCATAAGGAAACAAGCAGCAAGTAGAAGCAGTGAGCTGTAGCCTGCCTCCCCTCTTTCCCTTTATGTTCCATCCAGGCTATAAGCCTATTCATTGGTCTCACCCATACCCGGAGGGGAGCTTATTATCTGTACCCATAACTATGCTAAACCTTTCTAGTTATCACACACCCTAGATCAGTGGTGGTGAATCTATGGCATGCAGAGCCCTCTCTGTTGGCATGCAAGCTAAGTGTATGAGTAGTATTTTCTTAACTAAAATATCAGTATTCAGATTTAATTGCAGCATTGGCACCTTGCAATAAATAAGTGGATTTTGGGTTGCAGTTTGGGCACTTGGTCTTTAAAAGTTTCACTATCACTGCCCTAGATCCAGCTACCTCTGAAAAGACCCACCTATGAGCACATGAGGCTTTGGAAGGATGTCTAGATACAAGCCATAACAGAGCTACGGCTGAGAGATCTGTCAAAATACATTCTCTGATTTCTCCAGCTTTTCATATATCTGTAAGTTGGACCACTCAATAAAAATTCTCTTTTCAATAAACCAGTGTTTGAATTAAAATAAGTAAACAATGACTTCTATTGGGTTCCATGTAGGTTTCATTTTAAGCATCAGGAAATGTGCTGTTAAATTTTGTAAAACTAAGCAGAATGTATCCAGGAATTGTGCTTCCAGTGGGCTGACTTTCTCCTTACTCTGCATCTGGATTTGAGGGCCGAGTCTTCCTAGGATGAATGTTTGATCTTGGGAAAGCTACTTCATCTATTCCGAATTTAGGTAGTCTCCATAGTGTGGGAATGGAAATAGTAGGCGTCTCACAGGGATAAATGACATAATGAATGGGAAGAGTTGAACATGGTGCTCAGATCAGAGATGAGCTGGGCATATTAATGACTGTGGAAACAATGGAGGGCAAGGAGCAGGGAGTGCAGGTGATTGAGTTGCAGACTGTGCTTTCTGAATATATTTTTAGTGTTAAAATTATATCACGTGGCTGTTGGGGACTATGCTGTAAAAATATGAGGGGAATGTGAAGGTAGGTTAAGTAGCTAGTCAATGTGCAAGGAACCATGTTTGGATCTCATGACAGCATCCAGCACTGGCAAGAATCAGAACCCTCTCCTAGTGGCATGAAAAGCTGAAGCAGAGCTAGCCTCTGCCACATCGCAAATAACTCTACCTTCTAGTTATTCACAGAACATGGCTCAATGGGGCAGCTCTAAATATGAAAGCAGGTTTAGGAATTTTTTGAAATGTCTTTGGTGTAGTTTCCAGAAGTTGCTAAGCAAAAGTGGGACACTTGAACCCTCCTCACCTCTGGCAGGTGGAAGACCCTTGCCAGCCTTGCATTTTCTCTGGGATCCCAAATGGCTTGGTGTATCCTGTGAAATCCATGTGGCGATTTTCTTGTTTTTAAGAAATGCACCACTTGTGATACAGAGTATTTTAAAAACATGATGTATGATTCAATGACAAGCCCTATTCTCTGATAGATGAGGTGGAGACAGGCTCAGGGAAACTTGAAGGTTTCTGCAGAGGAGAGAGAATTTGTCTGCACCTCTCGGGAAATGATGCATTTCTCTCTATCACCCGGTACTGCTACTCAGCCTCTGAGACTTACGGGAAAGGGAGGGGATGCTCGAGGCTCATCTAGGAATCCCTAGAGCAACAAACTGGAATCTGTAGAGGACAACAGGGGCAATCTTCCTCCCTTCCCCTTCAGAGAAAGTGCCCTCCGCCACTTACGGTAGGTTTTCCATTCATTGTTCTCTTTTCATGCTGTAGCCCAAAGATCCCAATCTTTGTGTAAATTTAGGGATGTAGGAAATGCATGGTCATGCAGATGCTTAAGGGCCAAAGCATCCAATTATTAGCATCTCACTGCAATGGCAAATATTTTCAATCAGTGAGATGTGCACAGAGAAAAACCATTTTATCTGAAATTTCAGAAAGGGCAAGGCTGATTTCATTCCACAGATTGGAGGAAGAAGGAGAAAGAAAAAGACCCGAAAGAGGAAATAAATTACATGGGAAAAGGTGACATAAAGGAGGAATTAAATGCTTTGTTTAGCAAATCATCATGTTGATGAAATTTACACAATTCTATAACTGAAATTTATACAACTTTATTTGCTAATTATATCTCAAGTAAAACATCACCCCCAAAAGTTTTGAACTAGGTTTGACAACTTAGGCAGTGGAGCTTTGATGTGTGTATGTGTGGTTGTCTGCAGTCAATTCTCATGGCTAGCTTGTAGATATAGTTATAAATTGGTTCCCATTTGCACATGAAGAAATGGAAGGATGGGAAGTTTGTCCTGTATAGAGTGTCCAAGCTCATAGGGGTAGTAGAAAGTAACATTGTCTAAACCTTGTTGGCCTCAAAAGCCACAGTTTTCTTTCCCTCATGTAAGAGGAATGTTAATTCCTTTCCCTTTGTAAGTATTTTCCAGTATTTTTTAAGTATTTCCAGTGACTGGAAATCCTCTGTGCTGGGTGGGATTCTCCATTCCTAGTGTTTGCCTAACCAATCTGTTTATCCTTTGGGAAACACTTTGCTTTAATGGAACTTGTTGCATCCTTTGGGCAGCTGAGGAGTACTGTGGGTACTTAGGATGTGTCCTGCTTCCATATCTGTCTGTGTCTCACTGGGACGGTGCTGGAACCACCAGGGCCATCACCAGGTATCCGCAGACTTTAACAGCTCCTTCCTGTTGCTCTCTTTCCCTAACCATGAGCATGTGTGAAGACCCACAGCTATGTCAGAAATTTCTCTGGAGAGCCTGGAAAGAGAAGAGGCCCAACTTAATGCTAGTCAGTAGCAAAATGGGCTAAATTCCACCACGAGGTACAAGAATGTTTTAATTCACCTGCCCTGTTTATGTTAAATTCTATGTTTCCCAGTCTATAAAGTGATGATGGTAACAGTAGGTGCCTCATAGGACTGCCAAAGCATCACTATCATTATCATCATATTACTGTCACCTGCAAAGAGCCTGCACACGGGTCCTCAGAGTGCTAGATCTCTTCATCTGAGATTTGTTTCTTCCATTGGCAGCTTGGATTTGTAGCCACAGGGGTGAGTTAAGAGTCCAGGGCCCAAGAGAATGAGAGTAGGAACCAGAAGAGGGTCTGTGAACCTAAGGTTGTGTGGAGAAGTTTGTAGGTATGTGTGTTTCACGAAGGCTGGTTTAGAAATCTTTGATCACAGGGTGCACAAAAGCTATATATTCCCACTGAAGGACTAAGAATATATTGGTGGGAAATGGCTAAGCCATTAAGAATCAAGTTTCTCTTTTTTGGCCTGTGTTTGAATTCCTAATTTTTAGATTTATAAGAGCAAGTAATTATATCACCAATTATAAGTGAAAAAAAAATCTATAAAACTAAAGAAATGCTATTCTCTTGGAATAATATATGTACATAAAATTAGAGCAATTCACAAATGCAGAATTCTAATGTTGTAGTAGATGGCTGCAACTGCAAAGCCTGCACTCGTATTTCCATTGCAGCTCTGTTTTCTTTCAGTTTGAGGAAATGTTTCCTTTAGCAAAAAAAACTCTAATGCTTTAGTTTAGCCTGAAGGGATAAATCTCATGCAAGATCCGTTTTAAATGATTTTTTGAAGTTTTGAAAAGATAAAATATTTTCTATTTTAATCTCATTCATTTTTGTTGTTATTCTGGGAGGAAATAAACATAAGTGAACTTTAGAAGCTGAAACTTCCCACCTGCCTCTTTCCTTGGTGAGGAGGGACTTCTCAGGATGTGAACGGTGCAGAGAGGAAGTGAAAGAACTGAGAGGCAGCAGAAGTGCAGAGTCTTCCGTGGAAAGGACACTGGGGTCGTTTAGTCGCTCCTGCTCCCCACAATGCCCTGAGAAATCTATCAGAATCAATACACCTGCCTAAAATTCAATAGGATGTGTAGTTTCACTCGTCAAGATAAGAATTGGAAGAAATTTAAACTCCCTTGCAGTTGTGATTTAAACATGTTTTTAAATAATAGTCGTGCGAATAAGAGTGAATTTTATAGATTCAGTGATTCAAAAACTATTTGTAATAAAAAGCAATGGTTTCCTGGCCCAACCCCTTCTACCTTATGTCCTGTCCTTCAAGGGCAAACAGCATTCCTTCTTCCATCTCAGGACAAAGAAGAAACAGAACCTTCACTCTAATGAAAACTTCCACTTAACATTTAAAATTCTTGTATGGTGCTGAATAACTTGTAAACATGTGTGAGTGACTGTGTTAGTTACTTTTATTGCTGAGACAAAATACTTGCCATCCAAAGTTAAAGGGGAGAGGGTTTGTTTGGATCACAGTTTGTACAGTTTTCAGTCCGTTGGCTGACTCCAAGGCAGGGTGGAGGGCAGACGAGCAGCATAGATGAGAAACAACATGGTGTGCACAAACTAGCAAAAGCGACAAGGGAACAAGGGAAGGGGCCTTAACAGCATCTTTCTGCACCTTTTACCTCATACAGATTTCTTAGAGCGCATAGCACTCCCATCCTCAATATTACTGCCCTTGAGCCTAGCATTACATCACGAATCAATCACTCACTCTAGATTTGGCCACCTCGGAAAAAGCCCCCCGTACACCTGCATGAGGCTTTGGGGCAACATCTAGATATAAGCCATAAAAGTGATTACTCTAGAATTAGGGAATGTGGGAATGAAGATGTTCCTTGTGATCTGAAAGAACTCACCTTATGTCATAAATGAAACCAAAGTCCAGACTGGTCTTGGGATTTGTCCAGAATCAGTTAGTTTATGACACTCAAAGGTGTTGCTCTTAAGGCTGATTCCCTTTCCTGTCTACCATCATGCTTCTTGGAATTTGTTTTGACACAATTCAGGTCTAAATAGTGCTAAATAGCCTAAATAGTGCTTTGATAAGTGAGGTCTTTTCTTTAGAAAGGTAGAATATTTATTATGATAGTTAATATAAATGCAATAGGAGTGATGCATTTGTTATTTAGAAACTAGTGCAAAGTATAATGTACCTATAAAAATTCACCTAAAGCTGACCCAGTTTGACTGGAAAAATAAAAGAAACATGGGATTTTGAACACATGAAAAGTATTATTGATAAAAGGAATTATGTAACATTCTGAAGTATAATCAGTAGGACATTTCTGATGTTAGTATTCAGTTCCAGAACAATCAGTCCACATTTGATAGGTCCTTCAGTTCACCAGTAGATGAGCAACAGTCTTGCTGGTTCAGCAGCTATGGAAAACCATTCTAGTGAGACAGGAGAAATCTGAGTGTGTAAACATTAAGAAAACAGAAATCAAAATTTGGGATGCATATGAATTTGTAAGTGTTTTATATGGAGGGAGTGATGGTAAATTAGAGGTAAGAGTCAAGAAAATGTCCTGTCTTTCTCGTAGACTTCTTTAACACCAGCTGACACATTTGAAATCTAGTCTTAAGGCCAGAAAGAGTTTGATCAGGTAGCAGCTAAGCCACATTAGGTCAATTTTCCAAACTGAATGAGAACATAATTGGCTTAGACAAGGGGTTGGCAAAATTATTCTGTGAAGGGCCAGCTAGTAAATATTTCAGGCTTTGTTGGCCATAAGGTCCCTGTCGCAATTATTCACCTCTGCTGTTGCAGCTCAGAAGCAGCGATGAACTCCATGGAATTCGAGGAGCATGGCTGTGATCCAAAACAAAAACTTCGTTTATAGTCACAGAAGTTTGAATTTCATTTAATTTTCATATGTCACAAAGTAATAGCCTCCTTACACTATTGTTTGCAACCATTAAAAAATATATAAAAACCACGCCTAGCTCACGGGGCTGCAGAAACAGATGCTGGATTTGGCCCTTGGGTCATGATTTGCTGATTCTTGGCCTAAATTAGCAAATGAGGGAAGTTCTATCTTTTAAGAAATTATTCGTCTGTCCCAGAAAAACAGGTAGAGATAAGCTGCTATTTTTCTTTCCCCTTAGTTTTATGGTTTCTGGAACCTAAGCGCTTTCTGTTTTTGCTTTGTTTTCTGTTGACCTGCAGTCTTGGCAGAAGACTGAGCAAGGCTGGTGTATGATCTTTTCACTCTATACCTTGTTTCTTGATCTATAAAGTGCTCCAGTAAATGAAACAAAGAGGATTCTCTAATGCATTGCACGGAGCAGCTGCAAAATGTGTTTGCCATCCTGACTAAGCTGTAGGCACTCCTGAAAGATGTTTGTTGTTCTGCACTGCACTCTGTACTCGGGATAGTTCTTTGTGGAGTACATCCCACTAGAAAAACCTTTCCAGGTGTGCTTTGGATTGTGTCATAGGGGCTCTGTTTTGCTAATAAACCCAAGAAGTGTACCCAGAACAGAGTGACTCAGCCTTGTCCCTCACTGGTCCACCAACACCCCCTCTTTTGCACATAGCTTACTTGTTCTTTCTAATCCACATAGTTCTTATTGGTTCCCTGCCCTGATTAGGACAGCAAGAGCATGTACTAATGGCATATTTTCAAGCTTGAAAATGTATTCCTTATAAATACTCTTTCTTTTGCACGTGGCAAAGTGACACTCGGGGAAGTCACACAGGTAGAAAGTGATTGGACGATAGCTCAAAGCCAGATTGGTCTCCAGCTGCATTGCCTTTTCTGCTCAGCCATGCAGCTCGCCCCTAGTTTAGAGTTTATAGGGCTTGGGATCCAAAGCCACTTGTAAAGTTTGATGGGATGAGGTCAATTATTTTTAAAATCTATTGTCAGTAGAGAGTGTTTGTGCGTTTTATTAATGTGTTTGCTTCCTCCTAAAGTAAAGTCTTTGACTTGCATCTAGGAGGACAGTTCATACCTTAGAGAGAGTGAAAAATGAAAACCCACATTCAAATTTGTTGAGATTTTTTACTTTGGACATTGAAAGAGAATAGGAATTTAACCAGGAGAATGTACTTGAAAGATTTGAGCATAACTTGAAAACTAAAGTCCCTGGAATGTATTGAATGGATGGAGATACATAAAAATTAGTCTTATCTCAACTTATTTACAAATTACTTGATTTCCTCTGTAGTATGCAATATTTCCTATGTGAACGCCTGTAGTATTTATTCATTCTTAATTCTTCCAAAGTGTTTTGGAAACATTTGCTCTAGTAGTGTCTCTGGGGGAGAAACCAGAAGTAGACAAGACCTGATTACTGGCCCAAGGAACACACAATATTCTTGTGAGATATGAGAGACTGAAATAATTCAATGCAAATCAGTATGGCCAGAGCTACCATTCATGTTGTGCTAAACTGGAAAGAACTTCAGGGAAGAAACTTGTCAGTGTAGATTCAATGTCTAGAAAAGTCTTCATGAAACAGCACTGACTTGACCCAGGATGTGGAAATGGGTAGACTTCAGAGAGATGGAAGAACTCAATATTTTTTGAGTATATCCTGTGCTGAGTACTGAATGCATTAGTTTTCCTATCGTGGGACATAACACCAAACACCAACAACTTAAAAGAAGAGAAGTTTAATTTGGCTCATGATTTCAGGGGATTCAGGCTCCAAGGCAGAAACATCATGGCAGAAGGCCTGGCCGAACAAATCTCCTTAGTTAACGGGGCCAGGAAGCAGAGCAAGGGAGCAGCACCAGAGAGGAAGTGGCTAGGGGCCATATGTACTACCCCAAATCACACTTCCATGACCCATTGAGAAACATCCAGAAATGTGCTTTACTAATTTTCTAGGTGGCTCCCAGGCCAACCAAATTGACAAAGTTAATCTTCGCCATCACACCGGTTATAGAAATGTGCTTTACTAATTTTCTAGGTGGCTCCCAGGCCAACCAAATTGACAAAGTTAATCTTTGCCATCACACCGGTTATTTATTTTATCTCAATCAATTATGAGTATTACTATATCTACTTACGTACTTTGATCATGAGGAAAATAAGACATCCAAAAGAGACAGAATAGCTAAGTGGTTAGGAGCTCATACTTTGAAGCCAAATTTCCTGGGGTTCACTCTAGGCACCATTGTTTTACTAGCCATGTGACCACATGCAAGATCCCCAAGAATCTTTGCCTTGGTTTCCTTCCCTGATAAGCAGATATCCTAATAGTACTTAAGTCGTAGGATTAGTGTGAAACTTGACTGAGTTAATGCACAGGAAACGCCCAGCATATATCAAATGTTCAGTATGTACCATATGGACTCATCGCTGTGTTACTGAGCCCTTGCCAGGAGCGGGACTGAGATTGGAATGCTGGCCTGACCCATTTAATGCTCATTTTGCTACAGCTCATTTGAAGGTGGTGGTGGCAGATCTCGCACCAGAACAATGCACAAGCGCAGAATGAGTCACCGTGGTGGGACTTTGCAGGGTTATGGCAAGAGTAGCTATCACATAGTAGGTGCTCAGTGACTGGCTGGGGGAAGAGTGAACGTCTGAGTCAGTGAGCCTCTCCCACTCCTCTGGACTTCTGCGTACACTCTTTCCTCTGACTCCAGCATTGTCCACCTGTGGTTAACTTGTTGCTTCTCGTTTGTCGCCTTGTCTAGAGGCATTCCCTATTTCTTCTTTCTTCCTTTCTTAAAATCTGAGCGCACAGGCGTAGAGCTCCAGTTATTCCTTGCTGGTATTGATCACATTGTCCTGCAATTCTCTGCTCATTAATTTGTTCTCCTTTTTAATCAGTGACTTCCTGGAGGGCGAGACATAAGTGCTTTTGCTCAGCACATGCCCTGTCCCACAGACCCTTCACCTTGCAGGAGGATGTAGATCTGTCCATGCACACAGGTCAGTGTCCAGGCCAAGCACGAGCATAGGCATACACCTCCTCTCAGGGGCTGTTTTGTCCTGGCTCCTCCAGGAGAGTGAGTCACCAAGGTAAGTAGCAGGTGACCCAGGACAGTGGCAGATGTCTCTCTCCTCCTTTCCTGGCAGCCAGGGAAGTACTGCTCCTGCTCAGTCTCCACAGTTTGTCTGGCAGTTGGAATTCAGAGAAATCAGCAGCTGACAGCAGAAGTGAAGAGCCCAGACGGAAGTCCGTAATCAGCCTTGGGACTTTTAATGAGTGTTCTCCAGAGCAGAGGCGCCAACAAACCATCCTGGACTCCCTTGATCAGTTTAATTGGAGGACAGACGGTCTTAAACATTTAAAAAAGCTGACAGAAGGATCCAATTCCCAAGGCTTCCCCTCTGGCTAAACCTGGGCCTTGGAAGCTTACTTTCTTGGTCACGTGCAAAGCTCAAATTGTGACCTTTAGAGGATTCCAGATCACAGTGTTCCTGCTCCATTTCTGAGCTTGATCTTAATTTTGTCCTTTTGAGCACCTACAGAGTGATACCAAAGTCTTTATTAATTCTGATATCCGGCTACGGGAAATATATTTGAGAGAGGGATCCCTTTGGGGACATTTTGATGCTTCTTTATATTTTGGATTTCCTGTTTCTATAATGCATATATAAAACTACCTTTGCTCCCTATATAATTTCCTACTAATCAAGATGCTTTTTTGCATTAAATGAGTTTTGTTTTTCTTTTCAAATTAAAATACTTGGAACACTGATTTTTGTATTAATAGTATGTGTTATTGAAGCTGATAAATGTGAGATTAATGGCCAAAAAGAGACATTTCAGATGGATAATTTAGATTTTTATCATTTATTAATCATAGAAAGTAAACCTGCTGTATAAGTAATTTTAGTTTTATCAAGAAGATGAATGGTTCTGGCTAATGAACATATAGATATTCTATGCCAAAGGCATTTGGAGTAATCTGTTAATCATTTAACTGTGTCAGGGCATATGCTATGTCTTCATAAAGCAATTAAAACACATAACTTCCTCCACTGAAATACATGTTGGCCTTCACAGCCTAAAGCAAATTAAAATGGCATTTGTCTTAGACTACGTTTCGATGGCACAATATCTAAAGGCAAGAAACATGGAAGGCTATAGATATTACGGCAGAGAAAGACTAGCTCAATCTCTCACACTTGGGGCGAGTTTGCAAATCACTTCCAGAGTGGAGCTGTACTAATGAGCAAGGACTTTCTGGCTCCCAAATACCTATCAAAGCGGATGGGTTCTTGGTGGAAAATCCCAAAAGACCTTTTCCCCTCCCAGTGCCTGGGGATTTACATCTGTAGCTCCCATTAGCACTAATGGGTGCTCCCCAAATACGAGCTGTCCTCTTGCTGATGGAGGAGCGGACCCCTTGCTAATATTCTTGCTCCATTTATCTGGTGTTCGAAGACGGACAGAGGGCTGCATTAACGGGGCCTCAGTGGCGTAATGGTGCCATTATGCTAATAGAGATTTGTGTCAGCTCTTTTTTAGAGGGTCATAATTCTACTTTTAAAACTCTCTTTCAGCGGGAACAAATTTTTAAAATATTAATATTACTTTTCTTGTTGCCTTTACACAAACTCAACGATAACTGCTGTCATGAAAAATAAATGGCTCTTTTGCTCACCTGGCAGGAGTGTAGAGAAGGTGATTTTCCCTCCACTTGTGTTGCCGCCATCCCCCGCCCCTCCTGCCCCAAGCCCAGAACTCAGCTCCACTTGTGTGGTTCTCTTGGGAAGCGGTCTTGCCAGTGTCTGTACAGAAGGAACCCCAGGAAAGCTTCAGGTGAAGCCAAAGTGACAAACGGAAGCCTATTGTTATCCAAGGCCAAGGCCAAAGCCCACCTACAGTCGAAATCCAATTTCTGGCTCTCACGGTTGATGGGAGCCTCGTGTCCCATGGGAGAGCTCCCTCCACTCTTCTGAGAAGTACCTAGGCAGCAAGGCAGCCTGGGCCTGATTTCTAGCTGTGCTTCTATTGCCTCTCAGAAATGGACAGACAGGGTGGACATTGGTTTTTGTCTGTTTTTATTGGCTCCATAGCATACGTAAACCTCAGTTTCCTCCCCTGTGACTGGGGAAAGCAATTTCCTCAGACATCGCAGGCCCTTCCCACAAGGTTGAGGTGCACAGAGGCTGCAGCTCAATGGCAGCGGTCTTTTGGTGTGAAGGTTTCCCAACCCTTCTTCCTTATCACCCTTGGGTTCTCTTTGCCATTGTTCTTTCCTTATTGGATTCTTCTTCTAAATTTTTGTCCCAAAATAAACCCAGCCTCACAGCAGTCTGGTCACTGTAGTCCTGTGACTGTGCCCAGCATACTGCGCTCCTGTTTGTGCCTGGGGGCTTGGAAGACTCTTCGGGGTGGTGGTGGGGGGACTGCTTGGGCAGCTAGGGTGTGGGCCACCAGCCAGCTCCGGAAGGCTGGCCCACTCTGGAATCTCGAACACAGATTCCTTGCTGAGCCGCGTGTTGGTGCCAGCAGACTACCAGGCGGGCCCCCTGATGTTTGCAATACACAGATCCATATCAGCGTTATGAAGTTCCATATTAATATGATGCTAAATAGGGATTCCAGCTCTTGGAAGAGGGGCAGGGGGAAGCAGCAAATGAGGTCACCAGAAGAAATGAAAGCCCCAGGACTGGAAGAGCAGCAGACTTGCAGGTAGCTGTTAAGATGCATTAGCAGTGGGGGAAGCTTGAGCAGCAGCTGCCTGCATTATTCTTGGTTCCAACCCAGTGCCCCCTCTCTCCTTTTCTCATTGAATTTGATGCTTTATGGAAGCTGCAACGTCATAAAAATAACACTCTGCTGCATCCTTCACCCCGGGATCTCAAAGCCCTCTACAGACATTAATATTTATCGCTAGGAACCTGGGATGTCGGTTGAGAAATATTATCCCAATTTTACAGATGAGGAATTTGAGATTGGGTGGTTAAGTGACTTGGCAGAAGTCACTCTCTACCTACTGAGTGGAGGGGCCAGGCCCTGGGACAGATCACAGAAAGGTATTCTGAACCCTTGGCAGATCGGGAGAATGTCCTTTGTGTATAGGGGAGAAACAGAATGTGCCTTGAACATGCTGGCCAAGGGCAGGACGAGAAACTCATCTCTTCTCTCCAACTTTCATTCCTCTCTTGCCAGGCTTGAGGCCATTGACCCTCATGGCCTGTTCAGATTTTTACTTCTCTGCCAACCTTGCCTATTAAGTCTGCTAGCTCAGGATCCGTGGCCAGAGCAAAGTGGACAGTTTCTGTTATAGAATGTTCAGGAAGCATGAAAGGGCCCTCTTGGGAGAAAGACGTAATAATTAAGATGAAGGAGGAGCTGTCTCTGAAAGACAACTAACAGATTCTGGAGGCCGAGAGAAAAAATCCTTCAAGTTGAAGCAGTCTTGAGGAATTTGGAGAAGACCAACCACGGCTATGGATTCAGAATTCTGGAGCTATGTCCATATTTTCATCTCTAACTTGAAATTGTTCAGAAGAAGTAAAGGGAAGTTTTACATTTGTCTGTATAGACATGAGAACTTTTATGTCTGGAAAAATGCATGGATTTAAAAAATTAAAGATATTTTGTAAATGAGATCTTCATTTTAAAGTAACCTAACCATTTGAGTTGATAATATCATGAAGAAAATGTTGCATGCTTAGTTTTCAGCATTGGTGTTTTGCTAATGAAAAAAATAGAATATATAATGGTGTGGTAGTGCTTTACCCATCTAGCTCTCATCTGCTCGCCATTTTGTAAGTCCTGATGTAGCATATAGGCGGTGTGGCTCCAGCTATATAAGCCACATCAATATAACTCCTATGCTGCCAATGGGCGTCCCCAGGCCAGCTGGGGGAGGCAGATGTGCCAATAATGAAGTTCTGAGAGATGCACTGCAGCAGAGGTGGGTACTCAGTGCTATGGGAGTGCAGTGCAAGAGGTGATTCATGGTAGGGAAATTCTGCTTGCTGATTGTATTCTTCCCAAACCAGGCTTGATGAGGTTGGCACATTTCACCTATTAAGAATTGAACAGTGACCACCTGATTATTTTATGAGTAAACAAAAGCTGTTCAAAAATGCTTGACCTAGTTGAATGTAGTAATACCCTATGGAATTTTAGGAGGTTTCAAGAGTCAGGAGTCTCATGTCTAATCCTGTAGATATTGCAATAGTGCCTTTGTCACATTCTGGGTACCACTAAGGAAAGACATCAGAATTACTCTCTTAGAGTCAAATCATGCCATTTTTAGGTTTCTCAGGTCTTTATCAGCAATTTTATAATGCTATTCTAGGGTCAGATTTGCATAGGGCTTTCTTTATTGCTAGGAGAATAAATAGATAGGACAAATGTTGTAGCATGTCCCAGGACTTGTGTGGCAAAGCCTTAACCAGATTTACTGCAGCTGACGTCACTTCTCCTAGATTCTATAAAAGAATATTGCACAGCTAACAGAGTGAAGTAAATCACATTTAAGAAATTATTGGCATGGTGGTCCTTTCAAACTGCGGAATCCAGGCTCTGACCAAGTGGCTGGAACAAGGAAAGGTGGTTAAGGAGTCTTTGATTTATAATAAATAGAACTAAATGGCCTTCTTTCTCCTGCTTACTGATAGAGCTCTAGGACTGACCTAAGTATCAATCAGATGTGAGCATCAATTTAGAGAAACAATTCAAAGAGAAAGGCCACAGAGCTCAGGACACCGAGGGCCTAGATCCAGAGGATTCACTGGAAGGTGACTTCATAGCTTGAAGCTCTCTCTTTATCATACCCAAAGCACTCCTCCCCGTAGTTCTCACACACTTGCTCAGTAGGTAATTTCTTCTCACCCTGACTCATCTTTGAAGAAGTGAGTCTGCCCGCAAATATTTGTAGTATAGAGAATAGTTCTTGGTGCTTACAGGGGCAGAAGCATCTTTATCTTCTGCTGAGGGCTGATGTGCATCCTGAGGAAGTAGAAACCTGATAGTCACTGCCATAAATTGTATGTAGTTTCTCAGACACTTGTCCGGTATTCTCTTTGGCCAAACTTGCCTAATTCCACGTGTGCAGTCAGGGCTCTGCTGCTGAGTTGCCAAATGAACAAATCAAGTTAACAGGCCAAATCTGGCTTCCAGCCAACGTGGCTGTTCCTCAGCACCAGGAATCCAACCTGCATCCGCCAATTTAAGGCTGGGACAGTGAAAGCTGGGTCAGTTTGCAGAAAAAGTTAAGCAGCATGACCTTAGTTAACACTGGCTAAGTGGAGATTCCTGGAGGTGGCTTCAGGTTGAATCCCTGACAGATAACTGAATACATTCTGTAGCAATTTGGTCTTCTTTCTCTCTATTTTAAAGAACAAATACACATGTTTATATCATGAAAATAATAGCAAGTGTTGCGAAGATGAAAACAATAAAGAATAGATATGTGTACTTAGCACAGTGCTTGGGATATGCTTGGGACTTCATGTTCCCATCAGTAAAATGGGGTTAAATATTATAGAGACCTTATGAGTTTTCCTTAACCCAAGATTAAGTGGGTTAATTCATGTAAAACATTAGTGTGTACTTTCTGGTACAAAGTGACACTTGTTAAATATTTTTTTGAATTAATGAAAAAATTTCCAAGAAAGACCCCATGAAACATTTCCCTTTCACCTTCACCTAGGAAAAAGAAATATTTCACTTAAAAAGTTCATGTAGCCAGAACACTGTGTATGATAACACTTCCTTTCAATCTATCTCCTGTACCCTTTCCTTTTAAGTAACATCTTTCCCCCGACCTTAGAAAGCCTTAAATATTAAAATGCAGTGGTTGGATACTTTTGTTTTTACAGTGATTTTGTTGTTGTTGTTGTTATTCCACAAAAGTATTTTTAAAAATAGCACAACCCAGTATTAGACAAATGTTTATCCGATTATACAAGCACGTCAACCGAGAGAACATAATAAGGTAGACGTAATAGAAATTTGAAACATGAAAAACAGGCATATTAAAATGAATAAAAAATTATAGTTATTACTGCAGTAAGCTGCTTGTAATATTCTTTAACGGTGTATATTTCCCAAAATTGGGCTCCGTAAGGCTAAGAAAGGCAGTTTCCTCAGGGGCTGCTTGTGTGGCAGTACAGAGAGCCAGCAGACTTTCAACCTACGTGTTTTGTTGATTGGATCTTTTAGTTTAGTTTCTGTGTTTTAATTTCCTGGGCTTGGTTTAGATAAAATGTTTCTCTCCATTCGGAAGAGTTTAAAGGCACATGCTGCAGGTAAGCCCAGTGGTCTGGTAAAGCTACTGCGTGGAGAGGCAGATGCTGAATGTTCGGTGGGGGTGTCTTCTGGGGAGCCCACATAAGCTTGTGAGCTGGGCTCGTGGAAATGGAAAGAGGTGATTCTGACCCTTGTTTGTTTTAGACAGGGCTGTGAAACACAGCAACCTTTGGCACTGGATTGCTTCAGTTTTGGAAGCTATGTTTTCCTAGATGTTTAGAATTACGATAGTTCTAGGCCATGTTTTCCTAGATGTTGGCGAATCTTGGAATTACAGAAAGGAAAAGGATGCTTGCTACAGAGGATGGGGAAAGCTTGGGAAGATACCATAGGGAGGATGGCGGGAAATTCTCCTTTTGGTGATGAATCCAGAATTGTGAATGCAATAAGGCAACTGGTGACATTGAACTGTGCTTTTGCGTTGGGGGTTGTCTTACTGGCACTGTGATGCCTTTCAGGGAAGTGACCCTTGATAAGAGTGTGTGACAGCCACAGCCGTGCCTGGATGTGGGACTTGGGAGCTATGAGCAGGGGTACAGAGTCAATGCTGCTGATGCTTGCAGCCCTTCTTCCTTCTTTCTCTCCCCCACCACAGGCTGCCTCATGAGAGACTCAGCGTGCTTGTCAGGAAGATGAATTGCTAAGTATGAAGTTCAAAAACTGCTCGCTTGTTTAGAGTAATGTTGGAAAACAGCTCGCATGGCCTCATTGTGCAGACAGGGCATTCCGCAATGCACTTGGGTGAGCCTTAAGCCTCACCATTGCGATTCCCACCTAAATAAACGATACTTTGGGTGGATTTGCATCGATGCGTTGGATAAATTCTGAGAAAAGTCCTGTAATCCATGAGCCTGGAGAGCCAGCTGCTGCTCCCCTTGAAAAGGTCAGGGTAGTATTGCATTAAAAAGCACATTTGGAAATTTTGCTCCTGGTGACTCATTTTGCATTATGTTGAGATGTTTTCCCCTTTGCATAGCTACAGTATTGGCATGTTCTCTTTGGTTAAAGTGGCGGAGCTTGATTGAAATAAACATGGAAATGAGCCTAAGAGATCTTTTCATGACTTTTATTGGTAAAACACAATCAAAACTCATCTGTCCATGATACCACCAGCTTACCCTCCCCACATAAGCATGGTTATTTCCCCCTTTTCCCCTCTCTTGAGTCAAGTGCGTCCTAGAAATCCAGTCCTTAGCCCGTACTCAAATTCTTCATTTCATCTGCGCCTTTCATCTGTACTTCTCACTGGTTGACCTGAACTCTTCCCCTTTGTTTCCTTTTCTAAATTTATTGTTTATCTCATAAACAAGAGTAGGGGGCTGCAGATCCACAGCTGTGTTGGGTGTGTGCTGGGCCAAGCGGCCTTCCTTGCAGGCTTGTTTGTGAGTGTGTAAGGCAGCAGAAGTAAATTAGCTTGCAGATTTCGGGAGAGACTGTTATCAGTGTCCTCTGCCAGGGATCATGCAGAGTGCCAAATTACAATTGATTTCTCAATAAAATTGAGTTCAACCTTCCCCAACATAATCCGAGACAGAAATGACAGAGAACTGTCTCACTTTAAAAATTTTATTCTTTTCAGTCAATTTTGTTCTTGGAGGTTTATGACTGTTATTAGCCTTGGACCATGACATACTCACTTCGCAGGGCTTTCGGACTGCCCAGAGCATGTGGGCTGGCTGAGGAAAAGCTGGAGTCCTGGGCTGCCCCCCACCCCGCTGCCGTCATCTTGGGCCGGGCTCCTCACCTGATGCCTCAGGAACATGCTGTCAGGCTTTAAGATCCAAAAGTGCAACTTTGCTCTGTGTTTGGAATGAATTGGAGCATATAGGGCTGTTGTTTCCTTTCTTACCTCTCTGTCACTCTCTCTTCTCTTTTCCCATGCAAGTGCATGCTTAAACACACACATGCCCAGCCTGGCCTTGTGCTCAAAGATGATCACTTTGGGAACCACTGACCAACCAATCTAATTAAAGCATATTTTTTTCAGTTGCTGAAGAATTCCCTGCATGTTGTACCTTGCCACCACCATGCTGGGCTGCATTTAGTTCACTATGTGTATTTCACTCCCAGACAGGATTATCTTTGCAGCAAAAGAAATGAATCTACTCAATGTTGCCCTGCACCCAGTACTGAAGACCCCTGTAGTTAAGTTCCGGTGTCCTGCCCAGTATACAATGCAGGCCTGAGAAATAAAACTAAAAGATAGAACTAGGAGAGAAAGCAGGGTACCAGGACAACCAATGTCGGTGCAACCAACAAAGGTGCTGGCCAGTCCCAGGCAGACTTTTATTGGCAATCAATTGGGGTAGAGGTGAGCTACATGCAATTTCTATGGAAATTAGTTTTAAAAAAGGCTCACAAAGGACAAGACAATGCAGTCTCAAATTAACAGGAACAGAAGAGATAAAATACATGGTTGTAATTAGAACATTGTCCTTCTAGTAAGAAGGTTTTAGTTGTGGGAATGGAATATGGGAGTGACTTACTCTGATCTGAACACGTAGGCTTCAGCCCAACTTGCTTCTCAAAACAAGCCAGCTGTGGGGTTAACTCCTTGGCAGCTTTGAGTGCAGTCGATATTATGGTCCCCTGCAACCTAGAGATTGAAAGCATGGGTTTTTTCCTTAGGAAGCCAACTTCTTCTGAGGAGAGGTGGTAAGATCACGTTACTGCCTCTACCTTTTCTGCTATCTTTACTACCAGTTCAAAATTCTTTCAACATTTACAAAGGACCAGCCTGATGATAAATAACTAAATATATTTGGCATTTGGACATATTTCGTGACTCTTGTCTCCCTCCAGGTGGCTCTCTACATGTTTTCTCCTCCCATGTGTAAGCATACAGTACAGCTTAGTGACACTGAGAGTATTCACCTTCTTTTACAAAAACGTCATTGCAATCCAGCTCCATAGCTCCTTCATCTTCCAAACCAGAAGCTTTGTTCCTATTAAGTAGGTACTCCCCATGCCCTATCCTTCACCTGGCAATAGCTATTCTACTTTCTGTCTTTATGAATTTGACTATTCTAGGTACCTCATAGAGTATAGGTAGATACATGCAGGACTGTGGCTTTGAGATTGATTTATTATACTTAGCATAATGTTCTCAAATTTCAGCCATGCTATAGTGTGCATTAAAATTTCACTCCTTTCTCAGGCAGAATAATATTTCATTGTATGGATATACCACATTTTGCTTATCCATTTGTCCATCACTGGAAACCCTGCTGGTACTGTGAATAATGCTGCTATGAAAATGGGCATACAAATATCTCTTTAAGGCCCTATTTTCAATTCTTTGGCTATATACCTAGAAGTGAAATTGCTGGAAATGGATTTCTATTTTTATTTTTTTTCAGAGATACTATACTGTTTTTCACAGCTGCTACAATGTTTTACGTGTCTACCAAAAGTACATATGGGCCCAATTTTTCCACATTCTTGGGAGAACTTATCATTTTCTGTTGTTTCCTTCTGTTCTGAGAGTAGCTATCCTATTAGATCTGAGGTCGTGTGCTTCACGAAGCCTGTATACAACAGACAAGAGCATTTACCTCACTTTATATATTAGAAAATTGAGGATTTGGAATGTCAGGTAAAATTTTCAGGGTTCCATAGCCAGTTTCACTAAAATCCACCTTGTTCTAGAGCCATTCCAGGAAAAATAAGGCCCTTAATCTATGTACTGGCCATGTTCACAGCATATCAATATGAGGGCTTTTCTCTCTGCTTTTAATGGCTAAGTTGCCTTATACCTTCCAGGGATACAACTCTGCTCATTGCATATGAGCACAGAGAAAATATTCTTTCTTTTTTCTGAGAAAAGTAAAAATAAGGTAAACAATAATAGGACAATTTATTCTCTATGCCATGATACCTTTCTTAATTGGGCAGACAAGAATCCCCTTAGTGATTCCTCCTAGGTTTGGAAGGAGAATGGATGTTTTCTGTCAGCCTCAGCAGAATATTCCTTGAAAAAAAATTGATAGCCCAGAGGTTGTTATCTGAGATCCATGGTCAAAGGCACAGACAGATAAACACACATTTCATTGCCCCTTCGAACCTGTTGTTTAGCTAGCCCATATCTGAGCTCTAAATCTGTCACTTCCTAACTTTACAATCTTAGGCAAATTTTTTCTCCTTTTTGAATAAGTTTTTCTCATCTATGAAATGGAAATAAAAAATATCTAGTTCATATTTAGCTCATAAAAACTGTCTTCTTCATCCCAAAGAAAGAATGAGAATGAGCCAAAGATACTACGCACGTTAGGAAATCAAGCTCAGCATCCACCATGACTTGCTTTGGTTCAAATAGACACAGGATTTTCCTGATTCCATTGAACAACCTCAGGAATAGGGTGGTCCTGGGCTTCAAAGGGAAGAAGGACACAACAATGCTGTACCCTCCAGAGTAGAATGCAGCTGTGGAGACAGGAGCAGAGAGGAATCCAGGAACTGGTCCAGTCTTGGATTTAACCAATTTGGACTTAGGGTCAGGCCATGGAACCTCCCCAGTGAAGGTCCTATTCATACTGTAAGATGAGTAGCTTCTTTTTTCCAGTGAGTCAACCTAGTTTCTTAATCTTTTTATAAAGTCAGTATTATTCTGTATTTTTTGGTAGATTTTGTGGTTCTTTTTCTGATCTCTGTGCTCTTATGAAGTGAAATATATATGAAATGAATATATATGAAATACACATACACATATATATAATATATGTAACTTTTCTTGATACTTATATTTGTTCAATACATTCTTCCCCTTTCTCTTCTTCCTCCATCCTGACCTCTGTCTCTCCCACTCATACTTTGGAAATGATCAAGATCCTCAGCTAAAGTCTATGGACCATTTTCTTCTGTGTGGGCACTTAAGTCACAGGTATTTCTTGCCCAAAGATGGCTGGTCATGTAGTCTGCATTTATGTACTAGGTCTCCCAGGCTAATATTTCCCAAGGACATGGAAGCCTTTGAGGCAGGACTGTGGTTTTATCATCAGAGCACATTCTGGAGTCACACAGACATGGTCTGGAATCCACACTGTCCTTCCTTGTAGTCATTCTGGAGAAGGTTGAAGGTCTCAGGATCTCAAAGCTGCTCAGTTTGAATTCCAGCTGTACCAATCCAGCTGTAAGACCTGGGGCAATGCTTACCCTTCTCCTTGTTGTTCATCTTCCTTACTTGTAAAAAAGCAACAGTGATAGAACATAGTTCATAGAGCTGTGAGCGTTGAATGTAATGATGCAGAGATAATAGGTAGAGCAATGCTTGATGTAATTTAGTTATATTGTGGTTGTTATTGCTGCTAGCACAGTTAGTATCATTGCTTCCATAGTTACTAGTATCTAGTCTTCTACTTGCCTAAAAGTACTGCTTATCTCATGCCTCTTTCCTGGATTCAGATCTATCCTGTGAAATAGTTCTTAAGGTATTAGAGCTAATATGATGTGTGTGTGTGTGTGTGTGTGTGTGTGTGTGTGTATGAATTGCATCTCTTTACTTAAATACTATTGTCATATTATTAATAAAGTATATAATAGTGACTCATTTGCCAGTTGAGTGAGATTATGTTTTTACTATGAGAACTAAATATGCATGAAAAAATGTAAATTCTGTGAGATTTTTACTCAGTTGTAAAGAGGTCTTTAAACATGTACTACGCTAGAGTGTAACTTATTCCTGAGTACACATACGATTAGTTACAGAAAGAAGGGAGTGGTATACAAAAACCCTAAATAGACATGCTTAAACTAAAGCTGAAAAATTCAAGTACAATAAATGTCTCCAATGTCTCCCTTTTTAGTGAAACACAGTATCGGTAACGGGCTGTACCGAATGTGAGTTATTTCCTCTCACCTATGTAAGTGTCCACAGAAGGTTATTGTTTTATTTTAACAAGGAAGATATTATGAGGGGATTTTTACCCCTCCCAGATACTACTTGCCCTCAGTAACAAATAATAAGGTCATATAAAATGAGCATCTCTTTTTCTCCTTAGGATGTCTCTTTTTCAAGTCACATTCAACTTCTTATAATTCCAATACCACAAGCAGCTGCTTCTGACCTCTAATCCTTTTTCTGTCAGTAATTCCAACAATACTTTGAGCAACCCTGGTTAGCTGATGACCCAGATCTCCTAAATCTCAAGCAGCAGTAATGTTAGATCAGTGATTAGTATATATTTTTCTCATTTTCTCCACATTTTCTCATTCCTTTCATACCTTCATGGTGTGCCAATGATACGGTAGCCTTGTGTCCAGAAGTTTGGTTGGCTGTAGGAGAAGAAGGAAGAACTTAGATTTCTTTTGATTCTCAGAACCTAGCTTGATAGAATACTTTTCATACTCAGTACCTAGCACACTGTAATACTTTCCGAATAATAGCTGCATTTTACTGAGCATATGGATATGCTTTGGTCAGATGCTAAGAGTGTAAGGACATTATCCCATTTAATCTTCGAAACTAACCTCAGGCTTTATCTTCATAATAAAATGAGACACAGAGAAGGGACACACCTTGCATCATGTCACTCAGTGGATGGCAAAAGTGGCTGAGACTCAAGGCTAGAGTCTCAGCCTGAAGCCTGTGTTCTTATTCACTATAAACTTAGACTATGTATGGCTGGGGGAAAGGAAGCCTGCTCCACTGTTGGTGGGAGTGCAGACTGGTGCAACCGCTGTGGAAATCAATATGGAGACACCTCAAAGAGCTGGGACTAGAGGTTCCATTTGACCCAGCCATCCCTCTGCTGGGTATCTTTCCAAAAGAATTAAAAGAATCACACTGCAGTGATATATGCACACTCATGTTTATAGCACACAGTTTATAATAGCTAAAACTTCCAAACAGCCCAATTGTCCATCAGTTAGAGACTGGATAAAAAAGATGGGGCTTTTCTACAAAATGGAGTACTACTCAGCCATAAAGAATGAGAAAGTAGAGTCATTCATAGGAAAATGGATGCATATTGAGTCCATCCTCAAGTGAAATTCCACTTTTAATGGCCCCAAAGATTAAGATGAAGAGCACCTTTTATTCCTTGCTGTTCCTTATCATCTATTTTCTTTTGGCTATACATAGGGCCCAAATAAACAAAAACAACAAAGTAAACTGTGGTCATAGAAGCTTGTGCCTACCTTTAACAAATGTATCTCTATGCTCATGTTATCCCATTTCCCCTTCTCTGTTGCTCTCTTTATGTCTAATTTCCATTGTGCAACCTAAGGTTAATTTCCTTCAGTTATGTGTGTGACCTTCTGCATCGTTTCCTTGATTTATCTTCTGCCTGAGAATTTAGAAACTTCAAGTTAACTGGATAGAGGTGTTGGTTTGCCTTCAAATTCTGCTGGCGAGTTTCTTTGGAATTATACCTGTAAATCAGAATGTTTATCGCATTATCTAAAACAATTCAGAGAAAGGCTTTTATGGAAGACCTGGAGAAAGTGAAGTGTAGTCTGCGTACTTAGCTACACAGGGGCAAATAAAAATAAAATTAAAGAGCACAGGAAGTGCGGATTGCTTCCAGGGACAATTCTGTGGGCCCTAATTCAATTTGGGATGTTCCATAATCTCCTTCAAACCTGGCTTTTCTAAATCATCTCATTCGTTAATTCAGTTGTGCATCCATTCACTCATACTTTAATTCACTGTAAGAGCATTTGAGGGCTTACATGAATGATTTTGTCAAGTTTAAACTGACAACCGACACCTTTGCCTGACTTCTATGATGTTCAGTGATGGCACCAACAGTTACCAACTTCAGAGCCTCCTCCTTGTTTTTCATACCCTCAACATATCTTGCCCATTTTTTTTTTTGTGATCGCCCCTGACCCTATTATCTTCGTTCATTACTGCCCCACCCTAAGAGAAGAGGTATTTTCTTTTCAAGGGTCATGAGGCATCCATATTTCAAGATTTGCAGACATCAGTGCTAAAAATAACTGTCCCAAGTTAACTTAATCACCAGTTCCTTCCCTGCTCGGGAGGCTTCAGTGCTGGTCCCCTCCCTCCAGGACTCAGCGCTACCTCTGTCACTGGCCTCCTGGCAGTGACCTTGGCCTGCCTGTCTATGCTCAGCCTCTGTTGCTCCCTAAGTCCGATGTGCTGGTTAAGCCACATCACTTTCTTCCCAGCCTGTCCTTGTAGTAGTTAACAGGGCATCAGTGTATCACCTCCTATATGCCAGGCGCTATGCAGCCCGTTCTTGTGTGTGTAATGAAGGACTTAGCAGTGCTGCCGATGTGAATGCTAATTCCTAGCTCTGTCATTGTAAACTGCATGATTTGGGGCCAGTGCTTTAATTTCCTTAAGCCTCCACTCTCCCCTCTGTAAAATGGGGATAAAAAACACTTAATTTATAGGGTTGCTGAGAGTATGAGGAGGATGAGCATAAGGCACAGAGAGAACCCCATAGACTAAGTGCACAACCAACAGCTGCCATTAGTGCTGCTATCGTTCACTTAGGATGGAATTTAATTTGAAAATATGTTCAATTTCTCTCAAATACAGAGATAGTCTCTTTGAAATCCTTTTTCCCTAATAGGGCAGGAACCATATCTTTGGTCGTATTCCTGGTTCTGAGCACATGAAGTACCTGGCATTCAATAAAATATCTGAATGAATGGATAGAGTCCTATGGACAGACTAGGTTCCAAATAAAGTGTTGATTGGATTTGGGAGCAAGGCTGATAAAATTGTTTTTGAAATAAGCTAGTTGTCAATGAGTATTTAAGGGTCATACCTGCCATGGATAAACTGGATTTTGTAGAAACAGATTCCATGATGCCAAACAGCTACAACCACCAACATATTTCTTTGAAGCAATGGAATTAGAAAATGAAGGAGAACAAGGGGCCAGACAGGCCACTTCACCTGAAGAGGGAAGCCAGCCGACTAGAGGACTCTGTTAGGGAATTAATTAGCAATTCTGGATACCCCTTTAACTCAATTACAGACAGAAGAAGCTTTTGGGAGCCAAGGTCGAGGAGGTTTTCTGCAGCAGAGTTAGAAATCTACAGAAGACGCTAAACAAAAGAAAGCTCTTAACCACTAAACTATAACACATATATCAGCAAGATCATATTATTTATTCCAAGGGTTCTTAAAAGCTAACAAGGGAAACAACTCCTGGAAAAAAATATCTTCAGAAAGTCACTGAATGAACGTTTAGCAACCACAGTGTAATTCTTCACACGGTCAGTTCTTGATCAAGCACACTAATAGAAAAGAATACAGATAAATCAAATTGTGGGTGGTCCTCAAACTTCACTTTTTGAATGCTTCTTTGCTTATTCTCTTGATAGTAGGAGGATGAGCCTTCTGGCTATATTTGCTGGTGCCACACTGGAACTGCTAAATAGCATTGATTAGGGTCGGGAGATAGCGTCTCATAAAAGCACACAGGTGGGACAAACCCTAGCCTTGGGTAATGGAAAAGTGAATAATCTACAGATCACCTTCATAAAGTCAAAGCCCCACATGGAATGGTCCTCACAAGAATCAAAGACAGAAAAAAATAGCCATCCACAAAAATTTGTTTTCATATTCTGTTTCCAGCAAGGACCTAGTTAGTCAGACCCATAAATGCCTCCAGCTTCTTCTTTCCATTCCTCCAGAATTCACTCTTCTCCGCTCTCCCTCTAAGTTTCCCCTGAATCTGCATCAGGAGTATCTTGAATATTCTTTCCATTGTCTTCTCAACCTATTATTTCTTAACTTTTTCAGAATCTTGTTTTTGTGTCTTCTCTCTCTTTCCGCGATTCTCCTATAAAATATATTATGGCCCAAAACTCATAGAAGGAGAGCATAGCAATACCAGAATTATTCTTGGAGAGTTGGGTGAGTGAATTTAGGGAAGAAGCTATAGCAATAAGTGTATTGTGCTTGTAATAAGCGTATGGATAATGGAGAGTTCTTTACATAAAGATAAGGAGAACACTGAATGTCATCATTACTTTACACAACAAAGAAACTGAGGTCCAGAAATGTCATATGATGACTGAAGGTAGAGGTATATTTCCTTATTCCCCATTAGTTGGAAGTAGCTTATCAAATTAATTGACTGATAAAAAAGAAGTTGGTGTTTAAGCTTTAGTGTGAGCACTGGTGGGTTAGGGAAATTAAGGTGCTTACATGAAAACATAAAAAAGCATGAGGAAAGCAATGCACAATTTTCACTTCTTTATGAAGTCCACAGGCTCAGGCTGGTTACAGACAATGTTCATACAGGCACTGTTTGGGATAAGATGCATTTCTTTGGTAGTGGAAAGACTTGTTGAATCCTAAGGTTGGTCTGTTTTCTTCTGTGATAGTAGCTTGTTCTTTGATCTGCTATGATTATTTATGACTGTTCTTCATTAAACACAATTATGTCTCAGTTTCTAAAAACAAAAGAATTCCAAAGAAAGGATGAATGTAAGTCACTATCAGTGGATGTTGTGGCCTGCTGTGAAATCAGAACTTAGACAAGTAAAATGTTGTCGAAAGAGTCGAGCTGCATAAGAGAGAGAAACAAAATTACACAAACTGTTGTCAGGGAAGGATATTGTTGGGAAGAGTTCTGCAGTGCCTGATATTGTGGAGTGTGTGTCCCTGTATACATGTGTCTTCAGAACACCATCTTGCTTTAAAAAAAAAGATGAAAAGGAAAGACTGCAAGCAAGGGTGGCAAGAATGATAAATGGATTAGAGGGCATGACTTACTGTACAAAGAGAGATTGAAGTAATATAGCAAAGATAGCCTAGAGAAAAAAATAGCAGAGGAAAAGGGAAATTGCTAATACTTCTGAGCACCTGAGAGGTTGTAACATGAGTGACATTCATTTTGGAACTTGAACACATCAAAAGATATACTTAGTAGGGTCTGAAGATATATATTTGCCCATTTACCCACTAAGTTCAATGGTGCTGAACCAGGAAAGGCAGGAAGTGAAGTGTAAAGTCTAAAGAGTTGGAAAGAAAACATTTTAAGTGTTTGTGTTACCTTCAAGGAATGATATGATTAACTTACTGCTCGATAAGATTAAGAGTGACATTAAGCATGGGAGATTGTGTAGCTTTTTGAGAATGTTCATGAATATAATTTCAGAATGGTATCTCAGCTTTAAAAGTACAACAGGATAAGCTTAGTTCACTTGATTGGTGATTTATAGACATTCAGTACTTTCTGCTATTGGCTGAAAAGGAGTCATTACAAAGCATTTATTGGTTCATCAATAAATGATTAAGTGCAAGGATTCTATTATTTGTCTTCCTGGGTCCAAATTCTGATCTTGTTATATAGTACTAGGTATATGTAGCAAGGAACATAACCTCTCTAAAGCTTAGAAGTTTCCTTATATATAAAATGAGGCTAATGAACAGTGCTAGCCCACAGGGATCTTGTGATGATCGAGACATATATTGTGAAGCCCTTACCACAGTACTAGGCACACTGTACTTGAAATTGTTAGATGTTGTTTGCTTAAGAAACATTCAAGTATCTACTTTTGCTAGGGATTCAAAGGTGAAGAAACTGAAGGTCACATTCAAGGACCTTACATTTTGACTGGGAATGAGGGATAAACAAATTAATATATAATATGCCAAGTAACGATAAGTAGGATGAAGGGAAATAAATCAGGCAAAGAGATAGGGGCAGAGGGGGAATAAAAGACAAGAAGGAAGTAATGAGTTTGGAAAATTATGGTAGTACACTGAGGCAAAAAGATTGCATGTGAAGAAGAGAGGTAATGAATGAATGATGGAAAGGGACAGGTGGGTGGAGGGCAGAAGATTGAGAAATGAAATGGTCTATCAGTCAAGAAGGCTTGCTCCAGTGATGTGAGCCCCCACAGCTCAGCTGTTTAACACAGCAGAAATTAATTCCTCACTTATGCAGCAGGTGGCCTTTAACATAGATCAGGAATCTGAGTTCTTTCCATCTTGTGGCTTTACCATTTCCTAGAACCCCAGAGCCCTAAGGTGATCATTCTATGTCTAGTAGAAGACTTGGAGGTAGACCAAGCAGGGAAATGGCATAGGAGATTTTGTGAACCAGGATGGACAGAGCACTGTGCCCTCTGCATCCACATTCTACCGCCTGGAATGTAGATGTGCTCACTCACATGGTCACAGTTCATGGCGATGCTAACTGGGTGATGAACTCCAGTTGTGTGTCTGGGAGTACAGGAAATGAGCTTTGATGAGCACATAGCCAGCAATGACAGCCACATATGACATGCTACAAATCTTAGCGTTTATCTTCAGGAGAGAAGATTTAAGCTGGTGACCCATCAGCTTTGCATTTTAGAAAAGTTATTCTCATTGAAGGACTCAAGGCACTGAAAATCCATTGTAACAAAGTGAGTAACCAAGGCACAAAAAGGCCCTCAGCTAAAGAAGTCGTGGTGGGGATGGGGAAGAGGGATTTGGTGTGCGAGCTGTGGAAGAGTTTGTGCAGGGCAATAAATTAATGGATGGAGCGTGGAGAGGACAGCAACTGGTGGAAAAGAATTAAAAACCCTGACTGTCTTTGATTTACAGAAGAAATGTAGGAGGAAGAGAAACTGGTGCAGTGAAATGAGTTTGAGAAACAAAACACCACCACTGCCTTTTTTGACTCCTGTGTTTTAGTGACCCATTTTCCAAGAGAATATTGGAATAAGTGTCCTGACATGCATAAGTAAAACAGTGGGGCCACCATACTCACAATTAGGGATATCTTGAGTGTCCATCATGCCACCACTCTGTATCTACTGCTCTCCATAATTCATGTTCATTTGTTCACTCATTCACAGTGTTTATCATTTGACATTTATTGAGGTTTTTTTTTTTTCTGTAGTACTGGGGATTGAACTCAGGACCTTGTACTTGCTAGGCAGGCACAGCACCACTGAGCTAAATCCCCAGGCCTATTGAGGCTTTAATAGGTGTCAGGAGCCATGCCTGGTACCCACAGCCAAATCATGGTCCCTATTAATGAAAACAAATAATATATTGGGATCAGTGCTAAAGAATAGGGTTCACCGGGCTATGTGATGTAGCCCATTGTTAGTAATTATGAGGTCAGGGGATGCCTGGCTTTTATGGGTTGAATTATACCCTTCAGAAAAATCAGATGAAACCTTAACCTCTAGATTCTGTACATGTGACATTTTTAAAGGACTTTGCACAGTTATTCAAATTAGAGTAAGACCATGCTGGATTGCTGTGTGTCCTAAAACAGTTATTATTTGGATATAGATCTCAGGGCTAAAGATAGAGGGAGGGATTGAATTGTCTACAGTATCCACAAGACAAATATACTAAGCATGGCTGACAACCACCAGAAGAGTATGGCCCTGCTGATCTCTTAATTTTGAAGTTATATCCTCCATAATTCTGAGATAATACATGTGTTTCTTAAGACACTCATTTTGTAGCCTTTGTTATATGGTAGCAGCTTTAGGGAACTAATACAGTGCTGTATGCAATGGTACCAAATGTAAGGAAGTGTTTTAACAGAGAAGCATGGCATGTTTGCAAAGCACCTAAGTAATTATTAATTTAAGAATCTAATTTAAGAATTTAAGAATCTTTTTATATAATACAATTATTGCTTACTCTCATTGTCATGCTACATTATTTCCAGTGGAGGGAAGAAGTGAAGGCTTAGTGAGTTAAGGAACTTGCCCCAGTTCACACAGCTGGCGAGTGGAACTGAGGTCCTCTGGCTCCAATTCTTGGAACTAGGGTGATTCCTTCCATGCAAGAATTAGGATGTAGGCTCTTGCTGAGTCACCAGGTGCTACCCAGGGAAATTAGGAAGCAGTGACCCTGCAGCTCCGGGTAGTTCTCCTGAGAACTTCTGTGCTCAGTAGGGCTTAAAATGCTTGCCTGCTTGTAAAGGCTCACCTTTCTCCCTCCCTGAGCATTGCCTGGAAGTGCAAATACGGAGCCGTCCTTGGCTGTCATGTATGCTATGTGCATGGAGGTTGAAGCACTCAGGTACACTTAAAATGTTGCTTTGGGTGTTACCCAAGTGGTCTTTCAGCTGCCGGAGGGTGGAGTGTGCTTTCTGGGGACCAGCCTTCCCAATTAACTGTGTGCTCTGTGCTCTTGTGGAACTCTGTCACCACATGTCATTTTCAGATGCACGCAGTACTCTTAGGGCCGAGAGGATCTGCAAGCTGAATGTCTGTGATGCCTAAATTATTTCAGAACAGTTGAAAATGCCTCAACTCAGGTTTTTCATGCCAAGCTCATGATTGAAGATGCCATCCTTTGAAGTAACAAAACCTATTCACCCTTAGTGGTTAGTTAGGATTCACGTAGACAGTCTTTCCTAAAACAAATCCAAAATGGGTGCTCTGATCTCACACCGGCTTCTGTGAGGCCACCATGATTTTGACTAATGGTGTTTTAAGTCCTAATTCTTTCTGCAGTGCTTGCAGGCATCAGAATGGTTCTTTTAAGAGACTCATCACAGTACAGCTCAGATTAGAATCTGGCCCTCAAGGTCTTTTAAAAGAGGAGGGCAGTGTGCAAAACTGTGGAGCAAGATGACAGAGTGACATCTCTATGTAAGTAAGCTCTCAGGAGAGCTGAAAAGGAGGAGATGGACTGCCACAGAGACAGCTTGTTCTCTTGGTAAACATGGGAAGGGTTCATGTTGCACTCATCTGCTGCCATCTTGCTCAAAAGAACTTCAGCCTGGGTGTTACAGTCAACATCTTTCAGAATACAGTGACTGGTAGTGTAGTGACCCACTCTAACACTTTAAGTGAAAGACTGTACATGCACACATTTTCAACAAAGATTATGTGCTCAGAATATGAAACTCTAGGCTCTTTATCTGCCCTAGAATCAAGGATATGTGGTATGTTTCACATGTTCTTTCTTTGCTCTTTCTAAGCGGTAGGTAGGGTCAGTGGGGGATGCAAAAAATAAAAAAAAAATCCTATTCCATTTTCAACTTCCTTCCTATGTATGAACAACTGACACAAAAATCCATGTCTGTGCCTTAAATACTTTAAATACTTAATACTCATAGTTCTCACTGTTAACCATATTTCTAAAAATAGGTAAACTGAGTCTGAGAGCTTATGCTGAATAAATTACTATCAGATAAATCCCTAAGGTTGGGATCTGGAAAGTCTAGGAAAGATGTCATAATGCATCATAGATGAGGTCACATCTGAACTCTCATAGGAAGGACATTGTGTATCAATAGAAGGAAATATGAGGAAAGACATCTTTATCAAGTATGTGGTGCCCTAGAGCATGGTGATGTGACTCATCTGGAACCCACAGTGGCACAGAGTAGATAAGTGAAAATTAGAGGAGAGCCAGGGTCAGATGGTGAATGGCTTTTGAATCCCAGGCAATAGAGGCCCCACACTTTCTTCTTTCAGTAGGGCCCGAAGAGCTCTTGAAGGGTGTGAGGAATTTAGAGGCCATCAGCGATGTGCTTTTAGGAAGATTAATTTGGCAGTTGTGTGTTGGATGGCATCAGGGGTGGGTACAGGTGAGCAGAGTGTGCAGGAGACAACAAGACAACTCTCCTTTGGACTTCTGAGTGCAGAAACACAATTGCATTTTAAGATTAAAGAGAAATCCTCTCCTCAGAAGGAGAGGACCAAGACAGGGGAAGGATGAAGGGAAGAAATAATTGTTTGCTGACCTCAGATAGCTGCCTACAAGATTGGTAACTCTGTGCTGAATTACGAACTCTTGAGAGGCAAAATCAAAATTTGGAGTAGATCACTTTCTTATTACTCCTGATGGCTGAGTTTAATGATGCTTACCAAAAAAGTCAAGGATAATGTCATTAACAAGTAACATAATATAGGATAATAAAGAAAGGCGCTTCACTACTAATAACTTACAGGATCAATGGAGTTTGTATATCCAGGTAGTCTTTAGAATTACGATAGCAAGCATCTTTCTATACTATTGTTACTGTTTGGTCTAAAATGAAAAAGCTAAGATTGCTCAAAGGCGCACATGAATTAGTATGCGCTACATCACTGATATTTAAGCAAATTTATTTATTTTAACAAGCTGACTTTTAAATAGTGAGTCATTAAAATGACTGACATTAGAAAGAAGATATCAACCAAGGTTTTCTTTCACATGGCGTTGGGTTGACATTTATGTGGTCCGGTGTCTATAGCCCGGGCCCTTTTGTTCCCTCTGAACCACACAGAATAGCTGAAGCTGCCCGTTGCTGAAGGGATATAAGTAGCATGTATTTCCTGGAGTTGCGAATTATGCAGTATACTTTAAATTTTAATAGCCACTGATAGAGACCTCAAGAGATTTCAGCACACTGGAGTGCTGGACCTTAGCTTTCATTTTTTATTCTATAGAAAGATGTTCACCCTGGACCACAGGGGAAGGCATATAGCCAGAATGGGTGACTATTTGAAGTAGAATTTATTTTTCATCCAAATCCATGCATGTTTTCTATCAGGGGTAACTTGGTGCATACATTTTTAATATTATGAAGCCACCAATGTTAATAAAAAAGCAGCTGAATACATATCAGCATCCTTGGAGATCAGGCTTTGGAATGCTGAGTGGGTCTGGTAGATGGCAAAACTTTAAGAAATCTCTTTTAGAGATTTTTAAAGACATTTACTTATCAGTAGTCCAGATGGCTCTTGAAATGATGAATAATAAACTTTACAAGTAAGTGAAACCATAACGTAGGAAAAAGTTTGAGTGCACATATGATAAAATACTTATTTCTCCTGAAGGCTGATGTTAACAACAGTCACCAAACCAGTCAAGGAAAATTTCATTAACAAATGAAGTAACAGGATAATAAACAAAGGTACTTCACTACTAATACATAAGAGAAACAGATAGAGAATGCCTGGCCCTGGGACACATATGATAGAACAAAGAAAGCAGTAGAATTAAAGGTGCAATATAGAGTAATATTTTTTATACCTATCATTTATTCAAATATGTTTAGGTTTTGGTTGGATTCATTCTTGTAACTTCATATTCCACAATTTGATATGCCCAAAGTAGGGCATTTAAAAGGCCAACATGGTGTTCATATAATTCAGTTCTAAAAAATAAAACCTATTTTCTTAACAATCATCTTGCCATAGTAGGGTTTCGTACCTTGGGATCCAATGCATATGCTTTAAGGGTCTGTTAACTCTTTGAAATTATATCAGAAAAGTCCCATGATGGGCCTCTGTCCATTTCTGTGGAGAGAGGTCTCTGTAATTATTTTTCCACTTAGGCTCTCGAAGGGGTTTGTAACCCTCACCAGGCAGAGAACCGCTGGGTTAATGGAAGGTGGACACATCTGTCAGGATTCTGGCAGGTAACAGATGACACACACAAATAGGGTTAGAGTTTAATGAAGAGACCATTTTCTGGGGTGTGGGATGGGTTAAAGGAAATCAACAAGTGATAAATCCCCTAGGGCTCCCAAGAGTGGAAAGGGCAGAACCATGCTTAGGTATGAAGATAGCAGGGCAGGGAGCTGGTTCTGGAGCCCAGACAGTTGTAGCTACAGATGTTGGAGGGTGAGTATTTCAGGAGTGTATGCTTTGGCAGGGAGGAATGCAGTCCCTTCGAACCTGTGCTTGCTGGGAGGGAGCTGAGGGGGAATTGTTCCACCTCATTTTCTTCTTGGCCTTGGATCTATTGTTAGTGCCTTCCAATATCTCAACCTAATCAGGAGTGGAAGGTAAGGAAGCCCATTGACACAATCGTTAAAGGTCAGTCTCCTGGGGCACAGAGAAGAGTGAAAAGCAGATTCTTAGGAACATACGGAGAATGCCTGGTGCTGGGACACTTAGCTAGCGTGTTTTATTATAATCCCAGTGTCTGTTCTCTTACTGCCAATGTGAAGTGCAGCCAAATGCTGCTATCATAACTTACTCAGTTTAGAAATATTCACAACCTAGTCTAATGCAGCTTTAATTTATATTTCTTCAATCTTCGACTTCCTGAGGATGGTTTCTAAATGAGATATGTGAACACTAGACAGTTAGCAGTTTAAAATTAATTTCATGTTAACATAATTATTATAGATGTTGGGGAAAATTTTAAGGTAGATAGATACCATGTGAGCATATTTCACTGGAATGCTAGAGAAGCAGAGGAAAGGTAATCATTATTCACTGACAGTGAAAGAAAACTATGATTGTGCTGTATTCAACAGAACTTGTACTTTGTATTTCAATGATACTCAGTTCTGTAAGCTCCAGTACTGCATTAACTCATTCTATGGAGTTCATTATTGTAATTAGACTGCTTTTTAAGTTTATTAGCAGACTCACTAATGTACTCTTAAAAAGCTTTATTTGGAAGGGAGTCAATATCCGAAGCCAATAGAACCAAAGAGCTTGTGCCACATGCTTGCTTGCTGAAAATCATGTTATCAATTTTCATGTGACTGTTAATCAATTAGAGTGACGGAGAGATGATTTGAAGTCAATTTTCTGTTTATTGCTAAATTAGCATTCGATCACATATGCTTATTTTGGGCTTTAAAGAGGCTCTGGATTCTTCTGTTAAGTGATAGAACAGAGGTCAGTGATGGGAATAAAATATTTCCCTATTAAATGCAAAGTCTACTACTTAGAACTATAGAGTAGAATGGTAGATCTATGTATGTGTGGTTGGGTTGGGCAGTTTAGTGTAGGAAAACCGATCTGACAGAGTTGTAGCTTACACAAACATAACCCGTCAGAGTGCAGTCTAGGACATGAACCAAGTATCAGATATTTAGTGTTTCATTAGCATGTCCAGCTATGCAAGCTGAAGAATGGTACTGTTAGTTATATATCCATAGGATAGAGTGCAAAGCTTAACTAGCTATCATGGAACTGTTACCATAACTATTCTGTGGCCAAATGGTTGATTAGACGGTGACAACATCAATGAGATTTAAATAAAAGACTGAAATGATACAGGTGGTGCTTGTGTTGGTGGTGTGGCTATGTTTTATTGAGCACTTACTGTGTGCCCAACATTATGCTAAGTATCTTAGAGCATGGGCTTCCTTGGGGGAATTCTAGGAGTTTCAACCTATTTGTTGCTAGTTGACTTAGGAGTTATCCTTATTTAACCAAGGAAGAAGCAGAGCCAACTCTATTAAACTAGGTAACACTCATCTGGTTGCTTCAGGGATCATCATCTCTCTTCAACAGAGGAAAAATGAAAAAATCAAGAGATCATACATTACAGAGGTTGGGTTTTGTCTGACTCCAGAGATTATGAGTTCAAGCATGATCCAAAATTTTCCATTTTGGGGTCAGAGATCATTGTGTGGTGACCTCTCTTTGTGTCTTATAATCCAACTGCTCTCTTAGTTTCTCTTCCTTAGACATGAAACAAGGGATTAAGCAAGATGAGCTCTGAGGATCTTTGAAGCCTTAAATATTCAGATTTTAGAACCATCCAGAAGGGAGCAATTCCTCTCAAATATAGAATATTATGCCAATATTCCAATTATAAATCAAATACTAGGGAATCTGGAATGAAGACATTATATTTCTCATAAGAACTTCAACTTCTTGTAATTGTGTATTTTCAATTACTCGGTGGTGTAATTGAAGCACCAAAGTATAGCTCCTTAATTTATGTTGGATAGCAGGTGGACAAGTTTACTATCAAAAGTGTTGCACATTCTGACTTTTCTCCTGTAAGATATGCTTTGAATTGGAAAGCAGAATAAATTGCTGTGGATCTGTCGATGATTCACAGTTATGGAGGCAACATTGCAGCTCCAGGATGACAGAATGCATTTTGTCCATATATTTGGACAAGTGATGCTGAGTTTAAATTACTTATGATAATATTTAATGGTGGGCCAGTAAATGCACTGTTGTCTGTTTCGTGAGTGTAATTAAGTTGTGTAAGACAAGACCTCACCGTGGCCCTTAGCTATTAAATCTCTCTGGCGACGTGAGGCAAGGCTGCTAGTGTTCTGTGGGGAAATACCAAGACCAAGCAAAGAGGGAGGGTCTGCTAGCTGCAGCCATATATCACCTGCTCTATTTAAATTCTGAAATGTCTACCTCGGTGTAGAGTCTGGGGTGCACTTATAGGGTTTAAATAGGAATTAACATGGAGATAGGTCCATTGCTGAATGTAGCCGTTTGCTTTCATAAATAAAACTGGAAGGGAGAGTGGGGAAAATAACTAAAAGTCACAATCTAAGCCAGCTACCTACAGAGACTCTTCACTTACCTTTGGGGTACAGGAGGGAACATCATCCCCAGAGAGAGCACTAGGAATGGTGTCAGGGCCCGAATATAGAATGTTCTTGCTCTAGCCTCAACTGGGGGAGAGAACCGGCATTGAAAGCTGCATCCAAATAATCTTGGAAGGTCAGAGTCAGTAGAGGCAATTACTCTAGTAACTCATCCCTGAATTATAAATATTATTTTTCAGTTTAGGTACAGGCTTGAGTTAATTGCTTTAGCTTAGAGGGAGCTCTGGTTATGGAGGATGGGTGTTCCTGATTCTGCCCATTAAAGGAACGTTTAGGCAGCCACTACAGTGCCTCCCTATAGGTTGGGTACTCTTTGAGTTATAGCAGCCTCATCTAATGGTGACAAAGACATCCAGATTCAGTTTCACAGAGGAGGCTAGAGGTCATTCTGAGTGAAAGGTGTGCGCAGTGAAGCCGCAGGCACTTTGTGTTATTTTGCTCTGCAAGGTCATAACATTCTCTTGGCCATCCTCTCAGGTTTGGCAGGCTGTTTACTGCACAGGAGACTTGTTCTGAGAAGGCAAGTGGGGGACCAAAATCCAGTCCATTCGCAGTGTGCTCAACTCTGTGCCCTGGTGTGGGCTACTTTTGCTAAAAGAAAGGGGCATCTTCTTTGATTTTTAAAAAGCTGCTGTTTAGGCTGGCAGCAGCCTGGATCATCTAAACATTTAGGTCAGCACAAAACTGTGGAGCGTCTGCTTTGTACCAGGCACCATGCTAAGTTCTCGTGGGTGTGGAATGACCAAGCTGTGGCTTTTGATTTTTAGTAGTTTAGGATCTAGTGGGGCCGTCAGCCTGGTAAATGGACAAAGGAGCTATGGTGTGATATATACAGTGATAAAAGTACATACACACAGCATGTCGCTGGGTACAAAGAGGGGTGCTCAGTGGTTGGGCAAGGTCACCGAGGCACAGGCGAAAGCACTGCTGCAATACATACTCACATGTAGATGTCAACTGAGATTGTTTTCTTTTATGTTATTGAAAAATCTGTCAGCAATCAAGATATGAATGCAAACATCCATCAAGGAATGCCGTGTTCTTTCTGCTGGCAATAGAGAGAATACTTACAAATAAAATCATAATTGACTGCCCTCTTGACAGGTTTTCACAGGCATGGCTGTAAGTAAGTTGGAGTTGATATTCCTGTACAATACGGAAAGATCACGTAGCCTACCCTCGGTTAGGTCCACACAAACATTCTGAAATAAGTCAGATGAAGGTGAGCCTGCGAGTACAGCCAACTCAATGGTAATTAATGACTAAAACGTCTGGCGTTAGCCTTTATCATTTTTCTTTGAAAGCTAAGGATTAAATCAATGTAATAATAGTAATAGTAGCTAACTTTTGTAAAAATAAGCTTCTTGAAATGCCTTTATGAAGCAACCTCTACAGACACGTACACGTTAAAGATTAAGAAACTGGGATTGTTGCCGTCAAGTAACGTTGCTAAGGCGAATCTGTGGCAAATAAAGAACTCTAGGTTTTCAGACTTCAGAACCTGTTTATCTAATTCTTAAGCCATGATGCTTCCAGGGTAGTGACTAGAATTGGTTAGCGGGTTTCTTCAAATGACTTATCCAGTCTTTGGGATGGGGCTGTGTTCAGTTACCACTGTGTCATTATAGCACATTTGTACTTCTCAAGAAATGCTCATAGACAGTGTGGAGTGTACGTGCCACTGGCAGATAAGCGTAAATAATAATCGCAAACACCTCCATGGTGCTTAGTGTAACATTGCTCTAAATACTTTATATGAAAATTGACTTTCCATTCATGTATTAAAAAATGAAGCACTTAAAGTATATTATGTTTAAAGCTCAATGGGTTTTTATGTGTTGTTTCTAATATTCCAGGAGGTTTCCTAGGCCTTTTTGAAGTTAATGCCCTACCCAAGTAGTTACCACTTCATGCGTTTTTCTTTACCATCAATTAGATTTCTCTATTCTTATGCTCGTATAAATGGGATTACGTGGGATTTTAAGCTTTTGCATCTATATTCTTCTGCTTGACAAAATGTCTATAATATTCCTTCTGTTTGGAAAACGTGTGTTAGTGATCATTACCGTTTCTGTTGTGCAGTGTTCTATTGTATTTTTTAACAACTTGCTCATTCTCCTATAGGTGGACACTTTGAGATGTTTCAAATTCAGGGCTCATATAATTAAAGCTCCTAGAAATATTTATGTACCATAACTTTGGTGGACACATGTGCTTAGTTTTCCTGGAAATAAGCCTAGGGGTAGAATTCTAGAGGCACAGAGTAGATTCATAGACACTGCCACGTAGTTTTATGCAGGGGTTGAAACAATTTACTCTCTCAGCAGCAACATGTGTGAGTATTCTTGTCACTCTGCATTTGTGTCCATATTCGATGTAGTGGTTTCCTTAATTTCAGCCATTCTGGTAGATAGACAGTAGTGTCACTTGTTTTTCTTCTTCATCTAAATGCTTTACATTTAATTCTCATAATAACTCAACAAGATGGACGTTGTTATTAGCCCCGTTTTGCAGACAAAGAAGTAGAGGCACAGAGCTGTCAATTTATTTGCCCAAAGACTAGACAACTACTCAGTGGAGACAAAGGATTTGAGCCCAAATAGTCTGGTCCTGAAGTCCATGTCCTAAAATACTTTGCTATATAATGAGAGCATTTATGAGAAGTGAACATGCAGCTGTTTCCTGAGATAACATTATTTAAGCCTGTGGATAGTAACTTGTAGCATTTTTGCTGTAACCCTTTACCAACAGTACAAGTATTTACTTACTAATTTAAAATATAAACCACCAGAGCTATTTCTGAAGCTATTGCATCTGTGTAAATGCTGATTGCTTTTGTCTTAATAAACATTCAAAGTAAATATATAATTCTCAAAGAAAAATTGGTTATGAGACACACACAATCACCTGTGAACCATGGTAGTATTTTGGGGGAAACATTGAGTTAAACTACACGTAGATCCAGCTGCAAAAAATTATCCATAGCGTCAAAAAGTTTTGAAAAATTACTGCTATGTATCATGACTGAAATTTAAGATTAAAGACAATTTACTGACCTCACAGAGTCACACAGTACAGTACCTCACCTGCTTCAACAAGTGCTTCTTGTTAATTTTACTGTGTCTCAGAGCCCATGCAGGATCCTGTAGGAACAGAGCCATGGGCAAGACCTCATCCTAGTGGTTTTCTTTCTTGTAGAAGGTAGATTCTAAGCAGTGACAGCGAATTTCAGTACAGGGAGACAGTGTGCCAGGACTGGTCAGAGGGCTCCATGTCCCTGCCTCTCAGGCCACTCTGCCATGTCATCCACCTCCCTTCCAGCAGGCCACTAAGGCCAGAGGTCTATGATCGTGTGTGGCACTTTGATCAGGAAGGAAAAGCCATCCTGTCTCTATTTTCAGTCACTATCATAGAATTTTTCCTTCTTGCTCCTGTAAAAATTAATCAATCTGTTGCACATTTATCATTAAACATATGTAAAAATAGTATTACCGGTACGATGAGCCACCATGTCACCATTATCAAGCTTCAACAGCTCACAGCTCACAGCTGGTCTTGTTTTTTAACACCACAAGCCACATCCCCTCGCATAGTACTTTGAAGCAAATCCAAGAAATCATTTCTCTTGTAAATATTCCACAGTGTAAATGTAATGAATAACAATTGCAATGTCATCATCACATTGAAAAGTTGAGTAATAGTTCTTATTATCATCAAGTATGCAGTCAGTGTTAACATTTCCAATTTTATAAATGTCATGTTTTTGTAACTATTTTATTGGTATATGCTTGCAACACTTAAAAATTACATTTATATTGGGGAATGCATATTATTGATCATTTGTGCTCCCTGTTCCCCAACCTCCCTCTTCTTCACAGAACTCCACAGAGTCTCTCTCCCTGCTTCCTCTCTTTTGTTTTCCTCTTAAATTCTGTTTTGAGAAATCATGCAATGTTTAACTTTCTGTGTCTGACTTATTTCATTTAGCATTATGGTCTTAAGCTCCATCCATATTCTTAAAAATGACCCAAATTTATCCTTATTTAAGGCTGAGTAGTGATGTGTATATGCCACTTTATGAAAATCTTTTAACATTTTGGGGAAATACTGAGCCAAATAAGGCCCACATGGCTCTATGGGTTGATATATGTCATTTAAACGAAAAAGTTTCATTTAACCTATAGATTATTTTTGTGCTTTACCTTGCAATTTATTTATTAAACATGAATCATTTCCAACTTCTGCGTTTTGAGTGGTAAAATGGAATAGGAACATTGGAGAGTTCCTTTTCTCTGCCTTTTTAAGAATCTTGAAAGAAAAAGACCGAGGACTGACTTTCACGCTACTGTTTGGGAGAAATAATGAGGCTTCTTTGTTCGGAAATATATTTCTGCATGTCCAGCAGATTTCCATGGGATTATTTATTTATGACGTGGTGGCACCACTGACCTGTCCACCACTCAGTTCTCCCGCATGCTCAGGATGATGCGGGGAAAATGAATCCCCAGCACCCTAACGCTTCAGAGCCAGAACGCTGCCATTTGGATATGAATGGTATTTTTGAGGGAAAGCTAGTTTGAAGGCAGCTTAAATGTAGCAGTAAATGAATATGAGTCAGAGTTAAGTGTCCCATCACCCAGTTCGACGAAGCCCCGTCTCTCCCAGCCATTTGGAGTCATTTCTGCAGAACTCCGCCTAGTCAGTTTCAAACAGGGCAGCAGCATGAGACGGGAATAACAGCTTTCGCATGCCTGTATGTGTCCCTTCCCTCCATCAGCCACTCAGAGGCATCTAGGAATTGTGTGCCTCTTTTTTTTTTTTAAATAGTGTATAAAGCTAAACTGAATTGAATGCTAGTAAAAAGCGTGGCTTATGTCAAAGACAAAGATGTGTTCTTTCAACTCAAAATGGAATAGCAAGAAAACCTAAACACTAGATGTTATTTCCTATGGGGCAGGGAAAAATTATTTTCTTCTGTGACACCTTTTCTGTGTAGTACTCTTGATTTTCTCTTGTAGTGCTTTCTGTTCTTTAATTGCAGTGTGTGTGTGTGTGTGTGTGTGTGTGTCTATATATGTGTGTTCCTTCTGTCTCCATTAATATGAAAATATTAAGTGCTGAATAAGCATTCATTATTCCATACTAGGTAGGGTTTGCTCACTTTATAAACATGGACACATTTAGTCATTCTCCTTTGCCACTGACTGTGTAATCTTGAGCGAAGTAATTAACATCTCTGTGCCTAAATTTCCTCATCTGTGAAATGGAGATAAGAATTTAATTTAACAGCAAGTCCTTTCTACAGAAGAGGAAATGGAGGCAGGGAGAAGTTACCAGTCCTAAATCATAAAGTTAATTAATGGTGGAATTAGGATGCAGAAAACCCAGGAATGTAACTCCCTGACTTAAGCTCTTAAGTACTACGCTGCTCAACTTCTCTATAATCATGTGCGTGAATCGTGAATATATACACATCTGTATATCTATATCCATGTATATATTGACTTGAAAGCATATGTGCTTTAGTTTTTTCTTTCTTTAAATGTTATTTTTGGTTAATATGTGTTCATTGTATGTATTAATGGGGCCCCAATGTACCTCATGATTTATTTTGGGGCAATTCTACATGTCAATTGTGTAACTTTGAACAAATCCATTAAGAAGGCCAGTTCCCATATTTTTATTCTTGACATGGAGCTATACCTCATGTAAAGTTTCCATGCACTCAAATAAGACATCATTCAATATCTAGGTGCACAGGAGTGGGAGTGGATACTCCACAAGGTCCACATGGTCTAGCTGATGTTGGCCAAGCACATGCTGTATGCTAGGCTTGGAGAATCCAAGAATGACCAGCCAGGACAGATTTAATTCATGCCATTTTAGAGCTTCTTGTCTAGTGGGGAGGTGGACAAATCAACAAACAATCTTGGCTGGACAAATCTTGATAAATCTTGACTAAAACTAAAAAGACACAGACCTCGCTTAACTTTCCCAGTCACGCTGAGTGTGGAGGTTGTCCCCATAGGGAAGCTTCAGGAATACTTGGTGCCAAATACTTACATTGATGACATCAGCTGCCAAAGACTGTCACCAGTGTGGTTCAAAAATGCAAATGTCAGAGGAAAGTGTGTCTTAAAGGGCAGAAGGCACAGCAGGTCGGACTCAGCAGAAACTGTAGTAACAAAGTTAGGAGGAGCAGTGGGGCAGTAGTCAACCGAGAGCCTGTCCCCACTGAGCAACATGAAAATTGCATATGCCAGGAGAATGCAGGGCAGACTGGGAGCCCACGCGAGACTCACTTCTGTTATGGGGAGCTTGGATATGGTCTTTGCCTCGCTGAACTCCTGTCTCTACTTGTAAAACTACAACTGGTAATACATGCTTAGCAGGATTTCTGTGATTTTTTAATGTCAAAAAGTTATGGGAAAATACACAATGGTTCTTCCAAAGGTGAGTGGTGCTTTATAACTATTGAGTATTAGTTTGAATCATTATTGTTATTCTTACTATCATAACTATCTTATTGTAAGGAAGCATCTATATTGTTTCTGAATCAATATCCCCTTTCTTTATCTTGTCTTTTTTTTTTTTTTTTTGAGACAGGGTCTCACTATGTAGTTGAGACTGACTTGGAAGTCACTATGTAGGCTGGTCTGGAACTCACAGGGATCCATCTGCCTCAGCCTCCTGAGTGCTGGGATTACAGGCATGCACCACCATGCCTGGCCTCTTTATCTTGTCTGAGCCCATGATTGTTCATCCACCATTGTCAGGGTGGTCTCAGGATAGCCACTTCCCCTCTCTGGACTCCTATTTGCTCCCAGGCACTCTGGGTTGGACTGGGTGTCATCCAATGTAATTTCTAATGCTAACATTGTGTGATAGTCTTTTGAGATTGTACGTGTGAACACTAGAGACTTCCAAGAGGAGGGTGACCAAGGAACCCATTGTCTCCAGCCAAGTAAAGTTTGAAGCAGTGGTTCTCATGCAGGGTGACTTTGACTGTTCCCCACATAGAAAGATTTGGCAATATTTGGATATTTTTGGTTGGTACAGCTGAGGGTGGAGATCTTGTGGGTAGAGATCAGGGATGTTGCTAAGCTCTTACAACACACAGGACAGACATTTACAACAGAGAATGATCTGGGACAAATGTGCCAATGTTGAACAATTCTTCCTTAATGCTCACCTTGTGTTTCCTGAACAATCAGAGCTGAGCCACAGTTGCTTTTTCATTCACACCTGTGTCCACTTATTTTTCTGGGCATTGTTCATTCAAAAGAGCCACATATAAAGTTTGTTGTTCAGGAGGCTTTGCTTCCTTTCTTTCTGTTTCTTGGTGAAGAGTTGGGGACAAAGGTGGAGTGTCACGTGATAGAATAAATGGAATCAGGGACAACCTAGAGTGGAGAGCATGAAGCATCTGTCCCATAAAGAAGCCAGAATGTCAATGCCAAGGGGTCACTGTGTCAGGTAATAACAGGCAAGGAGGGAGTAGATTCTTATGGGCAGTCTTCTGGGCCTTAGCTCACTTCCTTTTTGTGGACTACCCACGGTGGCCCAGGTTCTGTGTTTTTGCTGGGGATATGGCAAAGAGCATAATGGAACAATTGTCTATTCTGTGAAGGAGGCATTCTGTGCCCAACCATCCCCTTTCCATCCTCAGGGAAGGCCTGCTAACCCTTCCAGCCTCAACACAGAGATAGCTTTCCACCTGACTCCTCTCTCAAGTCACGTGCTCACCTGTCTGCTACTCTATGTGCAGATATAAGGTCTTACTGATTTCCTGTATCCTGAGTAGACCTCAAAATTATTTGCTGAAAGAAGGAGTGAATGAATAAATGAGTGAATGAGGTGTGCTCAGCCTCCATGCCATTTTTAAGATTTTAAAGACTTCTTCTCTTCCCTTCCCTCCCAGCCTGCTCTGTGTATTCCAGATTGGATAGAGAGATGGTGAGGATGAGGAGGGCAGTTTTCCACCTGAAGTTTCAGAGGGTGCATGGAGGTGACAGTCACTTGGGGGAAATGGAGGCTAACAGGAACTGAAAGTGTTCTAACACAAGGGAGAGTATGGATGAGCTGGCATTGTGGGTCAGGAGTGTAAAGATGATTAACGGAAATAATGGGACTGGTAACTGCTCTATTAGGAGGAAATATTAATGATCTCCATAAAGATGGTATATAGCTCAAAAGGTATTATTTTTAGTCAGTGTTTTCAAGTTGTGTGAATTACTAAGGAGCAGCTTGGGTAGTGAAACTCATTAAGTTCTCAAATATAGATTGTTTACACTGAATGCAAACCTTTCTGAGACTGGTGGCATCAACCAATATAAATGATCCTCCTGATGGATGAGAAATGATACTGACCATATTTGTGTCTTAAGATATAGGGGAGCAGAAGGAGTTTTAGGATGAAATACATGTCTTCTTACAATTGACTCTGTATTCTATCACCTGCAGCCCTCACTGAAACCAAAAGTTTGGACCCACTGCAAAGACATTCACAATGCATCACAGACTGTCCGTGTTTTTTCGTGTAGCACTTAATTCAGTTCTTTTAGAATCACTCAGGTTGATCAATAGTCTATTGTTCTCGTCAACGGGTTATTAGTGTTAATTTTACAGTGTAGTATTTTACTATGATCTCACCAGTGAAGACAGTTCATCCACAGGGGGCTGGGGGCTGGATGGGCAGCCTCTCCCTAACCTTGGTTTAATCTTGTCCACTTCCTTTCCTGAGCAGCATGCCTCCTCTGTGCAGAGAGGCCTTGGCAACACATGGGACCCCAGCATCATTTAACACAGGACATTTCTCCCAGGGTGCCTGTGCAGTGGCCTTCTCCACTGACGCATTTCTCCTGGCCATGGTACAAAAGTGGTTTCATATTAATATTTTTTCCCTGTGCTCTAAAAGGCATTTAGGAGTCTTAGCATTAAATATAGAAGAAGAATGAAGGAGTTCTCTTCTCAGTTTTGCCAGTCCCCTCGCCTGACCATCTCCACTGATGACAAGATGGTTGGACAAAGGGTCAGATTCTGTTGGGTGTTTTCCTTGTGGAGCACTGTCTGACTTCTACTAAGGCGGACACTATTACCCCAGCTATTCAGATGGAGAAATCAAGGTCTTGAGCTCTTGTTGGTGACCTACCTAAAATTAGAGAGGTGAAGTGAAAACCTAGGATTTCTAATCCATATGTCTTTGCCCAAGTCTTGATGAATCCCACGAAAGCTATGTGTAAGGGGAAAGGAAAAGCCAGGGAAAGGCTAAGGTAGGAAAAGGGAAAAGACTTATGACTGGAACATGCCCAACATGAGATGGGGAAAAGTTGGAAGGCTGAATTATTTTCTACCCTTTCTTTTAACAGGTTCCATAGAAGCCCATTGATCTGGCCTAGCCAAACCTTCAGAGCTTCCTCATAGTCTCTTTCTGTAAATCCTGAAGCAGAGCCTGGAGGAAGCCAAGCTCTCGTCAGTAAAGTTACTACCATGCTGTATTCCTGAAAGTATCATGATGCTATGTGAATTTTGGGCTCTTTTTGTAGGGAGTGGAGCGACAGTGTAGCAAATATTTTTATCAATATATAACAGTTATTTAGAAATTTCTGCATAACATATAATCATCTAATTTAGTGCTTCTCAAACTACTTTTGGGGAAACACCCTCTTCCTATGTTTTTCTTTTCTTAAAATGTCAGTCTGTCATAGACTATTACCTGTTAAAATTTGTTTAAACTACTGAGTAGAGAAATTAAATAAAAAATGGCATAGAGAGCCTCTTACTTTATTATTGCTATTATAGTCAATGAGCATGCTCATTAGTTTTTCACATGTCAGTTTCAGTATTATGGGCTGATGACATACTATGTGGTCCATGGAATATACTGAGTAACCCTTCTCTGAACAAGTGGCATGCAGTCCTTTTGGGGCTGCTTGTTTCTCCACATTGTAGAAGAGAGGATGGAGGCACCAGAAGTAACTTTTCTCAGCTACAGAGCTAGAGAGATGAGGAACAGGCATTGGAAGGCAGGCAGCTGGTTCCAGAACGTTCTCTGTTCATCTCTCCAAATTCTGCCTTGACTCATAGTGTGGAGCTTGAGCTTAGAGTGGGATGCATGCAGAGCAACTTCTGACTTGGTCATTCAGCACTCATATGACGTTAGGGTTAAGTGACATCTCAGAGGTTCCTAGACAGGCCCTGGCATAGTGTAGTTGTTTAACAAATAACAGATATTCATTACGACAAGGGCAAAATTCCATTTTGATAATGATTTGGGGTGGATTTTTTGATTTGATGCAGTTAATATTCCACATGCAAATGTGTCTCAACTGTTGGGTTCATCAGAAAACAGTTTGTTGGGTTTTCATCCTATGGAATTAAATTTTCCTTTATCATTTAAAATCTCTGTGCATTTATGTTTAAACACAGTGGCAGAAATGACCAGCTACAAAGCACAGTTGTGAAAATGTATTTAGTTTACTTTGAGAGCTGCTAAAACAACCGATTGTGTTTCTTTGGAGTGTCCTGGGGTTCCAAGGCCTGCTTACAAATTCCAGTTTTTCCAATTATTAGCAGTGTGCCTCTCACTGGATTACTTTATTTTTTCAAGTCTCATTCTCATCCTCTATAAAATGGGGATGAAGATAATACAACCTGTTTCAAAGCATCACTCAGAATAGTCAATAAATCAATGCACACAATGGACTTAGCACAGTGTCTAGTAGACAACAGGCACTTAGCAAATATTGGTTCTTATTATTGGTGCTGATTGGTGTCTTAGAAAGGCAAGGGTACAATTCCAAGTTATCACCCATTTACTACATGGGAAACCCATGGTTTTCAACCAAAAACAATTTTTGGAATTTTGTGATATATTAATAGTTAATTATTACAACTATTTTTTAAATCAATTACACTGTGCTCGGCATAGTGCCCATCGTCTCCACAAACATTATGCCTGGAATTTTCTCAGCATTTTTTTGACTTGTAATTAAATCTCAGGGTGGTTAGTTGCTTACTCAATGTTCCATGGTGTGTACGTAGAGGTCTCACCAGCTAAACCCTGGGCTGGACTCCACACTGTTTTCTAGTTAATTCTAAACAGAAGTAAAACTTGTAATAAATAATGAGTTAATCTTACAGTTCATCTTAGTTCTTACTATGTGTCAGGCTTTGTTCCAAGTACTTTACATGACTAATCTCATTTTGTCTTCACACAGTTTAGTGCGATAAGTACTACCCTGAATTTTATATTTGAGCATACACACACACACACACACACACACACACACACACACACACACACCTGGGGCAGGTGTGTATTATCCATCCTGCTTCGGTCAAATGTTTCCCCTGCTCTGGCTCGTGCTGTCTTTCTCTGTAAGCTAAGGGACTATTAGGGCCTCTTGAAAGTCCTTTCTGCCTCCAAAATACAGCTTTCCTTCTGTGTCCACCACATTTTCTGACCCGTTAGAAAATAACCATCTTGTGAATGGCCTAATTTATACTTAGGCCCTATTTATAAAATTTTGGGCAAAGGAGGCAGGATAGGAGGCCCAGCAGAGCCATTGAAGCACACTATCAGCTGCTTACTCGGGATTTAGTCCTGGAGCGCCTGTTCGCTCCCTAAACACATATGACTGCATTGTGGATGGAGAGATTTCTTGGCTGAGTTTCTTATCCCACCACTTTCCTGCACACCCTGCTCCTTAGACAAACTGCAGATGATTGCCTGTTGTGCAAAGTGGACACTCCACAGCTCGGAGCGCTGGATGGACAATTATTTGGTGGAAGCGTGTGTCTAAAGACCTGCCAATTTTCCCCTATGGAGTCTTTGAGCGTTTGTGCTATTGGTACTGGCTCATTTGTTGGTTTACAGAATTTTAAAAAAATATTTTACAATTCTGAGCTTTTCAATTTTATCTGGAGAATTCATTCTAAAGGAGCTTTAGTCTTTGCACTTAAACATAAGAAGACAAGGTAGCCTAAGAGATGACCATGCACACCTTATTCTACTGACAAGGAAGCTGAAGGTCAGAGAGGTCACTTGCTGAGCTTGAGAAGCTATGGGTAATGGACGAGCTACACTAAGAGTTCCACCACTTTGAAACCTTTTGTGTGTACCAACAGGACCCTACGGGAGAGTCTATGGCAAGGCTCAGAAGCTCATAGCCCCCAGACCCTACAGATAAGTGTCACAGTCCAGTGCAGGACACTTGGGACTGGTGGGGAGTGTGGCCAACTGGATGGCACATCTCTTGTTATAAAGAAAGGTTGGAACTTGGCATGAGTCAGTGTAGACCACGGGGTAGCTCTGACTCGGTACTGTCAGACCTTTGAACTTTCAAGAGAAGTAGCTTTCCTAGATTTTGTGCAAAAATATTGCAATTTTAAATGTTGAACAACACATATAAAGATTTTTAAGGTATAATGTACGCCACATACAAACAACAGAGCTATGAGTTGGGTGTGAATCATGGGCTACACATCTGCAAACAGAAGTGTATGTTTCATAAGATTCTAGAAAAGAACCATGCTCTAAGAGACACAGGGGAATGCCAATTCAAGGAATGACAGGGCATCTCTAGGACTCAGTACGCTTCCTCCTTCTTTTCCCCTTGTGTTAGGTGAAAACATTAAGAAATCACCTAGACCTTGGAGATGTTTTTAGGCAAGTGGGGAGCAGCTTTGCCTTCACTGAACATCACATGTATTTATGACAGTATCTCTCATTCCCTTCCCTCATTATTACTCTTGAGGTCTGGCTGGCTTTTCTGCTATGTGTGTTCATATCCAAACTTCCCTTCCTGGTGCAGCAGCAAATACCCATCTGCAAAGGGGTGAGGCATTGGACAGAGGTGACAGGCAGCTCTAAATAAGTATTAGAGAGATGTCAAACCCAGTTAAATAAGAGGGATTAAGAGGGGGTGTGGCTGGGGAATGGGAACGTATCCATGAATCCTGGGGAGGGAGGAGAGAATACTCCTTCAGGAAAGATGGCAGCAGTGAATGTGAACTGAGAGAAACTGGAGATTTTATCACTGCAGATAAATCTCTACTACTCTCCAAATCCAGGGTCTTAGTGATGACATAAAAAGGATGGGGTGTAGCCAAGTGCATCAAGACTCCCACAGATGTTTGAGGTCCTGTATTTAATAAAACACATAGCTACATGCTTTATTTCTTCCTCCTTGAGCTTCCAGTCTCTCTTTGTTCATTTGTCCCACTTAGCACCTGGAGATTTCCCATCTTAAGAAAATGCCTGGCCTAACAGATTGCTCCCGGTGGACTATATTTGAGAAACTCCAGGGTGATCAGTTTTAAAAGATCAGGGATCACTTTCCCCTTTAGGAAAGGAAATGCCAACTTTAGGAGCAGGGACATTTTATATTGCAAGTTTTCAGCTCACTTGTCAGAAGGACTTATTTATCAGTAGTAAAAGTACTAAGTAAAATGTCATTACTTCTATAGCAGTGGGAGATAATTAAATCCTACATGCTTTAAGGAATCAAGCCAGGGTCAGAGCTGTTTTGCATACAGCATGCACAGTTGAGGTGAATGTAGCCTGTTTCAACTGTCACTTGATATTATATTAGCTACTAGATAAGTGTTCCAGGACTGTGGAGCCCAGCAGCTACTTGGCAGTGTGTCCCCACCCTTGCAAGCACTCATGCACCTCAGGTAACTCGATGAACTCACACAGTGGGGCAGCTTGACCTGTGTCACTGACCTCCCTTTGTCAGTGGCCACTAGACACCATCAGGCTCGATGCATTCCATTCCCCAGAGAACCTGGAAGTACCTTCTCTGACAAAGACCGGATGGGACGAAGTGGCTCTGAATTGCTTCCTGTTAGAATTTAGAGACTGTCACATTGGGGGTGGGCAGTGAAGTGACAGAGCTGTTGAGAAAGGCAGACATGGAGTCAAGTAAGAGGACACTGCAGACACTGTGGGTGGAGGCAGGAGCCACTTCATGGATACTGAGCCAGGGAAGAGCTGGCTGCTGACGGAATGGAGACAGTGCCCAGGGGACCGGGCATGTGTGTGTCCAGCATCTGGCTCCATCCTGTGACAGGACTTCACCTCTCCGACTCTGTAAAGTGGGCACAGGGGTAGGATTGCCAAGAAGCCTCATCAGGTGTCTGGGTCAGGGATGACAGTAGAGGGTGCTTTGTGCTTGCTGCCCCAGCAGGATCAGAAGTCTGACCCCAGACTTGGGAAGGTGTCGGCTAAGCTATGTGGACACTGATCCAGACAACAGGAGGCTGCTCTCCATCTCTTGGCCTACTCTGCCTTGTACCTGTGAGTAGTCCGTGTCCTCTGGCTGTGGATTACAGCCCGAAGGAAGGCGGAAACAAGTAAATCACGCCCCTGTTTGCAGCCTAGAAATCCCACAACAGCAGTTTAGCTACAAACTGCCCCGATCTTGGCTGCACTTTGGAACCTGTTCCTGAGAGAGAAGCTTAGATTTCATCTGCTTTGAAGGTTGGTAACAAAACAATCTTAGCTATCAACTATAGAATGCCACCTGCTCTGATTACACCTCATGCTTTATTTGCACTTTTCTTATGCCACTTAGTACTTCCACTTTGTGCTGGATCCTTGGGATCAAATTCCTGTGTGTGTGGTCCAGCTTTGATGCTGCCAAACCATGAAGCATAATCCCCACCTGCACGAGGAGCTCAGCTAGAGTTTGTTGAATGAATAAATATTTTTGCTTCAAGGTAGGGATGTGAGTTTATTGACCTATCTTAGTTTCTCTTGGCCAATGATAATAACATCTCTACTTTAAGTGGGGAAGTAAATAAAACTTAAATCTACTTAAATCTATGGCTCCAAGAACTTTATCTGTCTATCTATCTATCTATCTATATCTATCTATCTATCTATCTATCTATCTATCTATCTATCAATCATCTATCTATCATGCAGTGTCAACCTCCATACCCTCAAAGTATTGTAGCCAGGAAATGATGGGGCCCTAAACATTGCAGTGGGGCCCCCACTGGTCTTTGTCTTCACTTATTTATGGGTGAGGGTCTCAACTGACCCTTATTTATTCTTTTTAAAACATGTGTATTCCTTGTTAACTCAGGCTTCAACTTTCACTTACATGAAATATTAAACTTTCTTATAATTTAAGCCAGTTTGAGTCGAGTTTTACTTGCATCGTGCTGACCCCCAAATAGAAAAATAGTTTATAATAGCTAAAACTTGGAAACAGCCCACTTGCCCATCATCTGGGGATTGGATAAAGATGTTGTTTTTTTATAAAATGGAATACTACTCAGCCATAAAGAATGAGAAGTTAGAGTCATTTATAGGAAAATGGATGCATATTGAAGCCACATGTGTAAATGCTGAATAATTTCTCTAGTGTGAAAAACTAAAAGTGTAAATAAGATGAAAATTCTATAATTGATAATGTGAAATAGGAAGAAAAGGACTGAAAGAGTAGGGGAACTGAGAAGAGTAGGGGAAAGGAAAGAAGGGAAAAGAAAAATATGAGAAAAGGAAAAAAATGGGAAAAAAGTCTTTGTAACTAGAGAAGGGTGGAGGGGGTGAAGGGGGCAGGGGTTAAGAACCAAGACACCTCATGTAAAGGTACAAGATCCCGACCATGAATGAAACTATACTGTATACCTAAAAAGTACCAATAAACTCAATAAAAAAAGAAAATAGAAAAGTTAATTTGATCTTGCTTATGCATTATAAGGTTAATGCAAACCAGTGGTGAATATTTGTCAATAACCTTAAATAAGAAAGCAAACCTCCAAAGTACATCTAATTATATAGAAATCATGAATATATATACATATACACCTCAAGATAGTATTAGCTAAAATAGTTATATTGACATTGAAATGATTACAAGTAAACTGTAAAACTACAAATGATTTTTTGTTTTGTTTTGTTTTTGCTACTAATGATCGAACTTGGGACCTTGTGCTTGCGAGGCCATCGCAGAACCACTGAGCTAAATCCTCTGCCCCCAACTGCAAATGATTTGAAAAGATTTTAATTAATATTTATGCAGTGAGGCTGTCTTAGAGGTTAAGGCTCACATCTTATTCATCCTAGTCTCAGTTGTAGTCGCTAGAGTATTTTCAATCTTATGCAAGTCCGGATGCATTGGGTTCTGTTGCAGTAACAAACAACTCTGAAGTTGAGATGCCTTAAGACATCAGTAAAGGTTTGTCTCTTGGGTAGACCTTGTAGCCACATGGGATTGAAAGGAACAGGACTTCTGAGCCACACCAGACCTGATCCCTGCTCACAGTGACCAGGGACTGTGGCTAGACTCCATCTGACACAACTGGTGGCACTGACTTGCAGTGAGAGGTTCTGGATCCCACTGAGGGAGGCGTCCCGTGGTCTTCTTTTGTCCGCCCCTCCCTGACCACAGGCTCCCCTTCACCACCATCAGGGCAAATGCTGGACTCACTAGGCGTCTGATGTGCCATGTGCTTTTCTGGGTGTTGGGAATCTGTCAGGGAGCAGACAGGCAGAAAATCTCAGCCCTGTGGAGCTTTCTTCAGAGCAGGGAGAGAAGGGGTCCACCAAGAAGTGACAGGTATAACCGGGAAATGATATACACGTTGGGAGGCAGCAAGGGCTATAAAAAAGAGGGCAGGGCAAGGGACTGGTACCAAGGGAGGGAGAGGCAGAGCTCGCAATTAAGGGAAGAGGAGAAAGACCCAGGGACAGAGACAGACATCTAGAGATAAGAGAGGAAGAGGAAAGAGAGACTTTGAGGGACAGGGAAGAGAGAGCCAGTCAGAAAAAGAGAGAGAATGGAGAGCTAGCACCAGTAGGATTCTCCCTGTTCTCAGCCTTCTAATTCTCCCTATGGCCCCACCCTCTCCCCAGGGCTTCTCACACCACTGCCCAGGCCTGCTGGCACCACCCGTAGCTGATCATTTCCTGTGCCTTACCTTCTGATCCCCTAGGGCGCGTTCCTCTCAGACCTCCCCTCTCTCCCAGTCTCCACACTCACCATCATTGCTATGGTGCTGGCCACGTCACAGACACAGAGCTCCCACATTCCCTGCTATGGGGAAACTCCTCCAACCCTCCACTCTCACCTACTGATCTCAGACTCCCAGGGGCAGAGACAGGGGTGCTAATGCCAAGGCCAGCTCACCTGGGGGCCGGGCACTGTGTGCGGCATTTCCCATGCACTCCCGAGGCCTCATCTTCCCATCCCTTTATAGTTTTGTTATCTTCACTTTAGAGATGATGGATCTGTGGCCCAAAGAGCTTCAGGAACTTGTCTGAGACACTCCAGCTAGTGCACTGAGTACCCTGCTCGTTTCACCTACACAAATACATACAGGTTGTGTGCTAACACTCAATTTATCACAGTTCTGTGATGTTTCCATGTCTCCCCTTCTTGTCCCATCCTCCCTGCCCCCTGTCCCAGATAATACATCCTGTGAGCTATTTGAGCACTGGACAGACAACTTTGATGCACAGCTTAGCACCTGGCAGGGAGTCGGCTCAGTACAGCAGAGGGGCAGGAATGGATGCATCACTGTTGGGACATCCATTCAGCGAGAGGGACAGCAAGTGACCTCTGTGTCTCATAGCCATAGCTTTGGAAGACTTGAGTGGTCTGGGATGAACTAGCACAAGAAGGGTGGTCCTGGCTGTGGTGGGGGGTTGGTAATGGATGCTCCATCCTCCCTGGGGACAGCTGCCTGGCCAGCAGAATCCCTGCAGTTTCTTGGGAGCCTGAACAGGGGAAAGGGGACAGAGGCGGGAAACCCTGCTTCCCTCCTAGGGTTGGGAGCCTCCCACCGGATCAGCAGCTTCAGATGGCATTTCAGGGGATCTGAGGACTGTTGGTGCTTGGGAGACCAGACAGGTGTTTGTGAGATGCCCAGCGAGGGATCAGAATTGTTTTTGTAGCCTCAGAATTGTTGGCGAACTGTGGAAGGCAGGAAGAGTGAGCAGACCACAGGCCTGGACAATGGCCTCGGGGGAGCTCTTCAACTCACAGCAGTATTTTTGGTGCTGTTATCTTAGGGGTTCTTAACAGAACCAGGAGAGGTCTTCGTGGAACAAAACTGAGCCCAAAATATTGATGTCTACTGTGTGGAGGAAAATGCATGCCTACGTGTCCACCTGCTCCTTGGAAGTGGCAAAGAACCAAGGAGCACGACAACGTGCGCTCTAGCGGAAGCTCAGGAAGGGGCCGATGTGCCTCCCTGTCCTCTCCTGTCCCCACCCTCCGCACCTGCTTTCAACCCCCAGGGTAGCCAGCTCGACTGTGGCTGTGACATCACAGCGTGGCTCACACATCCTGATCCCTCTGGAAAGCTTAGGACAGCTCATCTTCTTACGCGCCCTGAAGTGACTTGCTCCAGGAGCAGATTTTGTTAAACCTGTGCAGTATTGTCTTGTGGGGGTAGAGAACATTGAATGCAGGGGGAAGACATGAAATAACTAAGCACTCCTAAGACAGCCCGTATTGATATTATACTTATAAAACCTAAAAGCCCCTGCTGACTGTGGAAAATTAATGATAGGTACAGTCAGTATTAATTGTCCCTCCAGAAAGGCGGGCGGGGGGAGATCCTCCCAAATGAGGATCGATATAATCCCCTTGCCAGTACCATATTGAGCTTTTCTTCCAAAAATAAATAAATATATATATATATATAT